>NW_021940750.1:24345951-24855584 GCF_001715985.3 Manacus vitellinus
CCCCTTTCCCCGTTCTCCTTTCCCCTTTCCTTGCCTCGCCTCACCTTGCCTCCCCTCCTCTCCCCTTCCCTCCCTTCCCCTCCCCCTTCCCCTTCCCTTTCGGTCCCTTTGCATCCCTTTTCTTCCCTTTTCTCTTCCCCTTTCCCTTTCCCCTTCCCTTTCCTTCCTCAAAACCTTTTTTTAAGAAGCTCATTTCACAAAATTTGATGAAGAATGTACATAGTGACTTTTTTCCTTCTGTCAGCTGCATGAACTTAAGGCCTGAAGTAAAATTTTACATTACTGACAAAAATTGAGATTATTCAGTATGACTTAGACCAGCCTTCCACTTACAGAATAATTTCCATCTCCTTTTACCCTCTCTCTTGCAAGCTGCAGAAATCATTCTAACAATATAGCTGGGAGGGAAAAAATATGAAAAAGACACTTCCATTTTTATAATATATTTTAATGTTATCCCATTTCATATTCTCTTTAAAATAAGTGAGGTCATATTACGGATCAGCGGACCATCACTCCAGGCTGGCCATCTTGTATGATCACAGGTAATTTACAGACAGTATACTTCTATACTCTCCTTTCAGTTTACAGCCTTTTTACTAGGCAAAGCAGTTTGCTAGCAAATAAATAAATACATGCCTGACACATTCATAGTGTGGTAATGGCGGGGGGGGGGGAACTATCGAAATTGTTTGAAGTCGAAGTAATCAGACTATAACCACGATTAACAGGGGGTGGGGGAGCGTTTGTAAGGAGTGTGCATCAGTTTAAACAGAGAGTGTTGGAAGGCGAGGATGGGGGAAGTTTCCCCCCGCTGGCCGGCCGCCGAGCATCCTACCGCTGTGCTCTGCTGCCACCTTGGCCGCGCCGTGGGACGTGCAGGCGGCCCCGCTCCGCGGCTGCGGAGCTCCCGCTGCGCACCTGCGGCAGCGCTTCTTCTTCTGCCCACGGAACCACACTCGGCCAGGACTAGTCGCGCTCCCCGCTCGCGTCACATGCTCTTACAATCAGGACAAGGATGCATGCGATGTCTAAGTGGTCTGGGGTTTTTTTTTGAGCGGGGCTGGGAGTTATTCTTCAAAGGAAATTTATTTGCCTGCTGTGCTTAAAATCAGAGCTTAGGAATGTGGTTGGGAGGAGAATAACTTTTTTTTTCTGTCCTTTTTGCTTACTGTAGGATTCTTCTCCTCCCGTGTCCAGCCTTATCTTACATATTTGATGAAGAAAGCACTCAAATTCCCATTCATACGGCACCTACCTGCCTTCTGTGTCCTTCCTGCTATGTGACCACTCTGCTCTGGAGGGAACTCGCGGCAGCCCAGCCCACGAATGAGCTCTCGGTGGCGTTCAACTGCAGTTAGAGGTCGTGTCCCCACTTTTTTTTTTGGTGGGTGGGAGGGGGGGCAGAGAAGGTGACAGACACATCATAAAGCATTGAAAACATACATAAATTAATATTAGAAAACCAGTGGAGTTTACTAATTTTGTTTCCTCCTCTACATCTTTGTGTTACAAGTGCTACTTCATTGTCTTGACATCGGGCTCTGAGCTAGTGGTACTGACTTTGAAAAGCTTTCATGCACTTCATCTTTGAATTGCACATGCTTTTCTCTCATTTTTAAGGCTTTCTTGCACTTTGGAGGAAACATGTTCTGACATGCTGGAGTTTGGTGATGGTAAATATTTCCTTTGACTACAAAGTGCGTGTGTGAAAAAAACTTTTTTTTTTCCTGTCATGGAGATATGGTTCTCACTCACTCCTGTCTCCGTTGTAGTTAATAACCTGTAAACGAGCTGAATCTGAAGGTCTGAGTGAAATAGCACTTTTGGAACTGTACTTTTTGTCATAACACGCTGAGGAAAGTGCAGAAGCTCTGTATATGCATGTATGAGAGGGATTCATGCCACGCATATGACAATTTGCATACTAGACTCTGGTGACAAAGAGGGACCGCAGGTGAATCCCCAGCGATCTGCTTTGTGGAGAGGATTTTTTCCAGCCCCTAATCACAGAGAAGTATCCAGCTCTCCATCTGCTTCCCAGAGTTGGCGGTTCTGATTTGTTTCAAGTGAAAATAACCAAGAATAGAAAATGGCACGTAATAAAGAGTCCCAAGCCAAGCAGCCGCGTTGTCCTATTCTTCTCTTTAAACCAGCACTCCCCCCCGTGCTGAGGGCTCGGTGCCCGGACGACAGACAGGGCTGCAAAGGGTTAAGCCGCTGATTGCTTGGTAGGCAAAGTTTGAGGAAGAATATGTTTGAGGCTGAGTACGCTGCAGCCCGGCGTTTGAAATCTGTCACCCTCACTTACGAGCACTGCATCTGTGGTTGTCACCCGTGAATAATGATCGCACGGCGATAAGATCGCTCTGCGGCGGTGCGCCGGGGCCGTCGGGGGAAGAAAAGGAAATTACGAGGCGTTTAGCCTCTTCAGCGGGGTGTTCTTCAGTGTCATCGGTGGGTGTCAGGGTCAAATGACCGGCTGGAAAGCAGCTTGGGAAGAAAATTTCCTTCCTCCTTTCTTTGAGAGAAACCTTCGGTGATGGTGATCAGTGACAGCTATGGAAAACAGAGACCTCGGTGGTGAACCTTAGAAACAGTACCATGCCGGAGCCCAGCTGTTCTGCCACTTTCTCCCCTTTCAACCTGCCGGACCCAGTGGGCTTTGGGTGACCTACCAAGGAGGACCCATCTCCACAGGAGCAGGTAACGCCCGATTAAGTAATTTTCTGGATTGACATGATCTTGATTTGACGAAAAAATTACCTGAGTATCATCCACTGACTTGAAGGGTAGACTGGCTGAGGGTCCAGAGGCAGGGAGAGAAACAGGAATGATTCCGTTTAATCCCTCTGAGACTGTGGGGCAGGGAAACTTTCTGCAGTCTTGCAGAACTTTTTAACATTCCCACTTTCTTCCGTGACTGGGGGCACAGAGGGCAGAAATACTTGCAATCGACAATGGTCTGCTCTGCCTTATATGTTGGCGACAGGTTTATAAATACCGGGAGCATGGAGAACGGAGGGATGAATGGATTGAGGATAAGAAAGTGGGTTTTTTTCACTAGAAAATGCACTAATTGTCCATCAGCTTCAGGAAGGAGATATAAACCATTGTCAAATAAGTGTTCTGAAAAGTATGCAGACGCTTAAAGAAAGAAAAAATAGAAAGAAAAAGAACAGATTTTAAAAAGTAAAAAAAAAACCAACCAAACAAACAAAAAAACCCAAACCTAGAACAGTCTTTGGAAAAGGGTATTCATTTGCCTTTGGACTCTACGGGGTTCCTGATCCTTTCATCTCTCGGAACCTGCTGGGAGTTACTGGCAGACTCCACTACAGGGCAGCCCCTGCTCCAAGCCAGGGATGCAGGCTCTCCCCGCGGGTCTGACCCGTGCCAGACCTGCTTCTTCCTGTCGGCTAAGACCCGCAGAGGGCCCCCGGCTGCCTCCCCTCCATCCCGGGGGCACAGAATAGACCCCGGCCCCCAGGAGGGGAGTGGGATCTCGTCCTCCACTCCTTTCCGCTGCCTGAGTCTCCTGAGGAATGTCGGGCTACCTGCGCTCCTCCTTCCACGTCCACCGTCCCCCCTCCGCCCCCCTCCCGCCCCGCGCCATCACTCCGCGTAGGTGAGGACGCAACTCCTTTTCCGAGCGAGCAGGCAGCGCGGCGCAGCTCAGTTTGGCTCCGGGCTATCCATAGGCGGGGGCACTCCGAAGCCCCCTTGGAGGGCAGGGGGAGGAAGCCAGGGCGGGTGCGCGGCGGCGGAGCTGCCGCCGGGCCTGACTCGCGGTTCGGGCGGCTGGCTCCTCGGTACGGCTTTATTGAGCCTTTGAAGTCGTGAGTAGTTTAGCCCCCCCAAGCGAAGGGTGAAGGAGGCGCGGAGCTAATGGCGAGTGATTCAGCTTTTGAGGTAGGGCTGAGCAAATACAAGCCACTGAGCAGCCAGGGGTGAGGAGGAAGCAAACCCCGAGGCATTTCGGTTGCCATTTCTGTTTCCTCGACACATGGCATTGATCAGCTCCCTCTCGTCCATCCCTCCCCAGCCCGTCTCTTAAAGTAACTCGCAGCAAAAGCCATATTGTGAATGTTTTTTACTAATGGAGGAGTTTGAGGCAAATTCTCTTCGCACATTCCACGTCCTATCTTGACGCTCAAGTATCCTATCACTCAAATGCTCCTCAGTATTAAACAGTCTTGCCTGTAAGTGGACTTGTCAGGACACGGCAGTAGCCTACTAGGGAGCTGGGCGGCGGGGGAAGGGTTACCCCGAAACAAGCGCAGACAGCCCGGGATGCACTAACACACACACTCATACGGACACACAGTGAATGTGCGTTGGAGACATGGGCGGAGGGGGAGGTGGGGGTGGTGGGGGAGTTGTTACCGCTTTAGGGCAAAAGGCGGTTTCTCCAGCGGTTTTAAAGTCTTTCTGACTGATGATGGAAATCAGAATACTAAAGGAAGTCCGTCTCTTCCCTGAGGCTTGGAGATTCTTTTATTTTGTGTTACATTTGTTGCGCACTGCTACTACCTACCTAAAAGTTCGCAAGGGAGGGAGGAAGGAGAGGGAAAGAGGAGGGTGGGGGAGGCGGGCTTGTCGGCGGCTGCACATGAAATATCGCCATGTTGGTGGAGAGCACGGCTGTAATTACTGCCAGCGAGGGCATCTCCCAGGACCGCAGCTCGGGGAGTTTTTCAGTTCACTTCCCAGTTTCCCTTCCGATACACCCTGAGAGTCCCCGGAGCGGCGGTGCCGGGGCAGTCCCACCGCGAAGGGCGGCGATACCCGCACCTCCCTCTCCCGCAGCGCCGGCTCGGCGCTGAGGCGGGGCGGGGGTCGGGGGTCTGCGCAGCCCACACACACCCTCGGGCAGAGCCGCCCGCTTGGTTCCCCTCACTGAAAGCAGAGGCGGAGGGCGAGTCCAAAGGGACGGAGCTCGCTAAACTGTCCTCAGCAAGCAAGGGGTTAAAAGCGGGCAGGGGGACAAGAGGGGGGGAATAAGGAAGAAAAAATCTAGCCTGACTTTGCCTCTTGGAAAGCTTTAGGTTGCAGTCCTGCCTTCCAAGCATTCTTTAAACTAGAAATGTGGGAGGGACTCCAGGAGAGAGAGAGAGAGATGGCTATCAACTGAATTCATTACTGTAAACATCTCCCTGGGGTGTCAGGCAGGGAGGAAAAAAAGGCACGACTTACATTAGCAGGGAATAGTGAGATCTGAGGCATCATTACTGCTAAGATCAGCCTGCAATCCCGGCTGGAGGCAGGCTCAGGACTTGGAGAGAGCCAGACACATACATACACACATACTCACATATATGTGCCCGATGCCTTCTCCGACTTCTGAGGGTCCTGGGTCGCCGTGCCTGCTCCTCATGTGATCCTTTCATCATTTCCAGAGGACAGAAAAAAAAAAAAAAAACAAGAAAGAAAGAAACCCCAAGACCAAGCGTAGCCGCGGTCCCTTCTGGTTTATTTTTTTACCGGAGAAGGAGGAACGGCAGGGGGAAGAGAGAGCGAGGAGAGGAGAGAAAGTGCGTTGGGGATGCCAGAGCCGTGGGCTGCGCGCCGGAGGAGGAGGTGGCGGATCAGGGGGGAGGACGATGCCGCCGCCTCGTAAGGGCGGAGGAAGGCGCGGGAGGCGCGGGGGTCGCTCGGAGCGGAGGCTGCCGGTGGGGCACGGGCCCACGGGGCCGGCCGGGAGCGGCACCGGGCGGAGGGAGGCGAAGGCTACCACCGAAGAGCGGCGGCCGCAAAGTTTTGGTGTGAGGGGCCAGAGGCGCAGAGGGGGATTACGATCGGTGCCGGCGAGGGATTCCCAGACGCCGCCAGGTACAGTTGGGCTTTCATTTCTCTCTCTTTTCCTTCCTGGTAATTCTAGCCCCGGGCGATTTAAAGCCGCGGTGCCCTTTGCCTTCTCCGAGATGGCAAAGTTGAGGAGCCAGGATCAGTTTGTGTCAGAAATATCGCCTCCGCCTCGTTAGAGCCCCATATCCGCGGCGCCGGGCACGCACACGCATGGATTTATGAATGGCCGGCGGCAAGTGCTAGGAGGGTCCCCGGGATATTTTACGCCAGCGTGTGGCTCAGGAGCGGGACGCGGAGCTGGCAGCTGCAGCCGGTCCCGGGTGCCCGCGTTCCCGGTCGCATTTCAGCGGCGAGCGGGAGGGTGCCGAGCCTGGCCCCCACCCCGTGGGGAGGGCAGAGCCGAGCACTACCCCTGCGGCAGGGGGACCGGCAGGGCGCCTGTGTGAGCACCACCAGCAGCACTATTTGGGAGGTGGTTCGGAGAAACGGGATCTTTAGAGGTGAGCGTTGCCTGGAAGAGGCGGTCGGCTTAGCTCGGCGCTGCCAAGTATTAAGGAACCTACGTGGAGAGTCGGGAGCTGCGCCCGGCGGGAGGATCCATCAGATCCCCAAGAGCAGTCTCCGGAGCGGGGCTGGCGGTGAGTGGGTGGGGGCGAGGTTAAGAGAATCGGATCAGGACTTCGGAATACAAAGGAGCCACTCAGAGACCTGAGGAGTTACATGGTGATCTGACAAAATAGGGACAAATACTGCGGGGATTTGTGGTGTGTGTGTGTGTGTGTGTGTGTTGTGTGTGTGTGTGGGTGTGTGTGTGTGTGGGTGTGTGTGTGTGTGTGTGAGTGGGTTGGCGTGGGTGGGTGGGATGGTGTATGAACAAAAAATAGCAGGTCGCAAAAAGAAGTCAAGCAGCTGAAATGACCTCTCTTGAACATGATATAATACCCTATAAAAGATAAACAAACAATCAGCAAAGTAGGAGAATAATACTCTCCACCTTCTTTTGGAGTGGGAATCAGTCAACAGGAGCTTTTAATTAATTTTAATGGAGGAAATCTGTTTTAAGGCTTACAGTAAGCTAATAAATCCAAGGCACAAATCCGTGTAAATTCCTGTACTGTGTATGGAAGGTACTGATTAGATTTCTTCATATGCTACTTTTTGCAATGCAGAGCTCAGCTAAATAGAAAGGGAGAGGTTCCTTGCATGAGGAGCAGGAAAAGATACTAAAGCAAGTCAGACCTCTCCCTCTCTCTCCCCCTTGCTCCTCTCTCTCTCGAAGACACGATGTATGTTAAAGAGAGGTTTATTTCCTGCATCTAACTTTACAGTGCTTGCAGGGAAATTGAACCACTTTAGAGGTTGAGATTGATCACTGCTTGGGTTTAAAAAACCAAACTAACCATACAAAAACTCCCACAAATTTCCATGGACTTAATTCCTTGCTTCATTCATTGACACGGTCTTTCACCAAGAGCAATTTTATAAATTTGTAGTTTTAGAGGAAACTAGTGAATTGGTTTCAGATATGTGTATTTTTGGGAGGAGAAAAATCTGTCCTAGCATTTTTTCAAAGCCTCTAAAACATCTCTATCCACTTTTCTTTCCTTTCTTCCTTTAAAGAGTCAATATATGCAATCTTTGAGACATAAACTTTGCATAATTAAAAAGATATAACAGGTGTAATTTTAAAGGCACCATTTCTACATGATAAAAGTGATGTTAAATGTTAATCTTGTTTCTGAAAATGATGTGAGAGATTTCAAGAGGCCTGCTATTTAAATGGTCATTCTCTATCCTGATACAGTAACAAGGCTGTTGAGTGCAGGCCTGGAGTACTGTAGGTGAAATAAGTCAGAGCACTGTGTAAATACAGTGTCTGTAAAACTACCTGTGACTAGAACAGTTATCAGTGTCTTTCAAAGTCCAAGGTTTTAGCAAGAAATCGTGCTGGAATGCACCCAGTGTTCTTAAGAGTCGCTCCTCACATACGTATACACTCTATATTTTGTATAAGGTGATGTTGTCTGTGTTTGCTTTTGAGAAGTCTGGATCTAATTTGAGCCACTATTACAAGTCACATTTATATCCTGACCTACTGGATAGTTTGATTTAGAATGTAGACATATCTCCTTTACGCAACCCTACACCCTCCCAGTTGGAATCTGCATTACATAGGGTATGCTTTCCTTCAAGAATCAAGAATGTGCTTGCATTTAACTCTTAAAATAGCAGTATCTAAAATGTAGGATGTCATTAGGGCTGACTTCCCTACCCTTCCCACAGCAAAGAAGGAGAGAAGACATAGTTTTACCAAGTGAAGAAAATAAGTACCACTATCAGGCTTTTCCTGTACTGCACTTTCCATTTAAAGAACTAGAAAGAAGGCACACTTAAGATAATATTGTTTCCAGGAAGGTGAGGGCTTTATTTCTTAATCATTTCTGCTACCTCTTTAATCTCAAAACGAGTTCATTTTTGTGTAGGATACTTTCATGTAACTTTCAGGCTCTAAGCAGACAGATTCAAATCTAGTCCATTAGTGACCTCTATCTGTGAGAAGTGTATAGTCAATGTTTTTTTTTTCCCTTTTTCTTCACCAGAGTGGATTGGAAACACAGACTATACATTGTTTTGGTGTTTTATACTTGCAAATCACCTAGTTTGTCAGATTATCAATCTCATAACCATTACAGACAATGTGATTTCCTAGTGTTTTAAACAGGAGAATAAGAAAAGCAAACTCCAGTCCAAACATGAATCCAGAACTTTGAAAGAGCTTTGTACCTATTCCAGCTATTCCAGTGATAATATGATGAATATTTGCAAGAATCAGAAAAATACGAAGTGGTACATCTAGTGGTATTGAACATCATTACTAAAGGGATTGCATTTATGTCTGTCTCATGTTTTGATACTTACTCTAAAGCAGGCTGAACTTGTGTGACATTTTATTGCCCCCCAGTGCTTACATAATAACTGAAACTTGAGACAAACACTCAGACCAGATATACTATAAGTAGAGTTTATAGTAGCAGGGTGTTTCAAAAATGTAAAAAAAAATAAAAAAAAAAAATCCAGCTGTGTCTACATTAGGAATGCATGTCAGAGATCAAGGAAAAAGGGGTCTTTATAAACAGATGGACTCTTTTAGGGGATTATTAAACCCAGCTTCCCAGTACTAATTTGTCTCTTGTTTATATCCACAGCTATAGTCCATGTTTTTGTTAGTGATTGTAAATGGCAGTTAAGGACTTGATCAGCAAAATCTTTGAGTAGATGAATACCACTGTTTGACATTTACCAAATTGTAGTTGATTACCTCAGCACATGGTAATATGATGTCTTTAGGTGTTTCCTTCGCTCCCTCTTGGGTAGTCTTTTTAGGAGTCTTTCTGACAATGCTATTTATTTATTTCCTTAAGAAACCAAAAGAGTTGGAACTTTCCCCAGAGGTATAAAAATGTCTTCTTTTCTTTTTGTAAAACAAATATTTGTATTTTTCTCTTATTAAAAAAACCCAGTAGAAAAGAATAATATATAGTTGTTATTTTTTATAAAGGTCTAACTTTAACATACACTGAAGATATGAGTTTTAGTTCTCCTACAGTTATATGTAACCTACACTTTCCAAGTAATTGACTTCTTTTAAAGAAAAACAACCACAAAAAGATCATCATTAAAATATGTTTCTTGACAGGTATGTTTTATTCATTTATTTTAAACAATCCTAAACCGTAATGCATAGATGATAGGAAATAATTTTTTGAAGCAAAAACTGTTCTCTGTTTAACAAATTATATTCTAGTCACATCAAGCAATATGCCTCAGGAACAGTGCAATTTAATCTGATGTTTTCAGCCACTGGTGAAAGTGTTGGGACCTTCTTATACTTTTTTTTTTTTTTTAATTGGTGATTTACCCAGTTCACAGATTTTTGTTTGGTTGGCTGTTTTTTTCCATCTTTGATTCTTTCTTCTGACATGGCCCCTTGAACTGAACCAAAATTAAATACTAGCAACAACTTAAAACCAATCCATCATGCTCTATTCAGCATTCCAGAAAACTTAATGATGCAGAACGAGATCCATAAAGTATCCTTTCTAAAAAGAAATCTTATGTTATCTCTCAGCTGTACCTATAAACAATCTCCTGTATATTTTACTTCAAGCTATAACTGCTTTATTTAGTATATTTTATTTAAAAATAAACTGTTTTCTAACCTAGTTTAATGCAAGGATGTATTTATAAAGACATATGGTGCAGAAAATTGTTAATCATTCAAAGGTACTGTCATTGAAACTGATTCTCAAATCCTTGCAGACAAAACTCAATAGGCTTTTGATGTACAGGATCTGATCATTGCTAGACTTGGTCCTGCGAAGTGATGGTTTTACTTTGGCCCCAGGTGAGAGGTGACTTGCTTCCTACAGGTCCTGGTCAGTAGGATCTGCTCCTTGCTAAGCAGAATATTAAAGGTCACAGATAATATTCTGGCCTTCAAGTGAACAGGGCGCTTTCCTAACTCCTAAACATCAGCTAAACATTCACACTCCTAAACATTCACACTATAAATTATCATTGTAATTTTCTGCAACAGTTGTGGATTAAAGACTGCAAAACATCGCAAAGAAAAAGAATAATTTTGAGAGGTAGTTAGGGCAATAATCTGTAGATTACTGTAATGGTCTTCAATGTGGTTTTTCAAATCCCGGCCCAGGCAGAGATATGTCTTGAGCCACAGAATACAGTATTTACTTCCTTTTATCCTCATTTATTTGTGACTATATAACAGTGAAAATGTTTGGATGAAGGGACAGAAGTCAAACTTCCTTACTTTGTCCAAGTTGTCATTGGTAATGTAATTATCTTAAGGTATCTTATACACATCGAACTAATTCTTTCCTGAAAACATACTAGATGAGTAAATTAATCTGAAACTTTTCCGCAGTCTCTCTTCAGACAAAACTGTCAATACTTTTTTAATGTTGGGAATCTCGAGGGAGAATTACAAGCAAAAGACGTTGGGATTCCATATCTGATTTATTAGCCATTCACTGTCATGTACTTCTGTGTTCAGGAAGGTCTGGGCAGGCTAGACACTTCTCTTGTAGTAAATACTGTAAACTGTATGGAAGTACTACATGACCTGTTAAGAGCAGGAAAGGTCAGAGCTCTGAATCAAAAGCTTCACCAGCACCTCCAGAGAACTGAAATCAGCGTGTGGCAGCGTCACTTCCAGTTCCCACTGGCAGCTTTTGTCATTCCTCCATCAACACCAACAGGGGAAATTAAATTAAAGAGTAGAGCTTTTCCTGACAGTACTTCCAGTCCTGCCCCACATAGCAACACTAGTAGCTCATACCTCACCAAGCTGTTCCATAAGAGTTAGACAAGAGACATCACGTTAAAAAGCGTTGCCTTTGTGGGGAAGGGACACAGCGTTGTCCTAGCACTGCTGGGAGACTTTGGTGATGCTCATGCACAGTCTTCAATCTTCACACAGGTTGCAGGGGATCAAACCATGGTCAAGCTGCAGTCATAGGATCATCAACTACAGACTTGTAGGTTCAGAGTGACAAACATTTATTTCTCTTAAGATTTCCTGCATAAGAAGGTAACATTCACAATGTCATTGGAAACTAATATAACAAAAATAATAATTATTTTATATTAATATCCTACTGATAGAACAAAAGATTTAACATGCATTTTTGAAAAAGAAGTGCAGATTTTATACGTATATAAATGCATATATACAGTTTGTGTATGTGTTACATATATAGATGACTGTGACTTTGTCTGTAGTCACAAAGATCTCCCTCAGCCCCTTCAAAGTGTATATAATTAATTTTAAATTGATTTTGTTGGTGAACTGCAAATCAAATTAAACAATAGGAAAAACATTTTTCCTCCAGTGTTGGAAGTTTCTGTACTGGGTAAAAAAAGCCGAGGTGCTCCCAAGATGTATTACTCCCAAGATGTATTGTTCCCAAGGTCAGTGGAAAGAGTCTGTAGCAAACTTACCTGTGCTTGTGAAATAGAACTTCACGGCTGTAGTACTGCATTTTAAGTCAATGTATTTGATTCCAGACTCAATCATTCTTTCTTTCACTGGCAAGTTAATTTCACAGGCACTCTTCTCATGATTAGAGATTACTCATGTGAGTAATAATTTGAATACCCAAAAGTGATGTCATGGAGCTGTAATTGAAGATGATACAACCCCAAGAGTGTGTCTATGGTTATCCTAGTGTATATATGCTTTCATTAGTAGTTTCTTCATGTGTGTATGAGAAAACAAGCTATGTAGGTACAAGTAGTTTAAATTACTAGGATTACATCTCTATTAGGATTATAGCAGTGTATGTGTTTGTTACAGGCACAGCCTGCATAGGTATACTTCTTTAAAAACTATCTGTAGACTAGGCATCAGGTGAGCATATCACTTAATGAATTTTGGTAAGTGAGATGGTTTTAGTGAGCATGTTGCATGCCTGAAATGCTAATTGAAACCATATGAGGTGTCTCTAAATGAAGGATATTTGTTAGTAGTACATTATAATTTAATTTGTGATCTAGGAAGTTTTTCCTAGGTGGTACTTCTTGTGTCATGGAGAGATTTGCATCCAACTAAATGTACTCTATTTAACAGTCTTGTTTGTCTGGTTTCACAGGCCACCTCATTGGCTCATCTAGGTTTAACTTATCTTTAACCACTTATCTTTGGAGTTAGTTGCAAATGCTCCAAGACTAAACATTATTTCTTGAGTCGTATCAGTTGAAAACTTGCTGACAAGTTTCATAATTTGTTACAAGTATGTAAAAAAAAAATCACTTTGATACCTAAATTGGTGTTATCCTGGATCAGGTGGATCAATTTAATACTTTATTGCTCTGTATGCATATTGCATCATGCATACTGTAAGCCTCCACATTATTTATTGAAGAGAAATTGGAGATAGAAAAGACATATAAGGCTAACCAACAGCTCACACTTATTTCTCTAGTACACTCATACCATTTTCATTCTTGATTTAAGTGTTTTCAATATTTTGTCATTTTATCCTTTGAACTGCCCATAGAAAATTAATCTCCAACACAAAATGAACTAAACAAACAAAAACTGCCATTATTCAGCCTGTAAATTTCTCCTCTTTTAAAACAAATTTAGTAGTCTAACAACAAATTTCCTCACACTGCAGATGAGTATACAGTTAGGGACTGCTAAAATTTAACAGAACATGATCACATAGACACACAGAGTTATTCCCAACTACATTGCTAAATCCTGTAAATCAAATTGGTATATGCCCGACAGTGATTTTTGAAATAGCTAATTCTGGCCCTGTGCCATGCTCTTCAGTGAAGAGCTGCTTCTTGCAACAGTTCAACAGTAAATTGAAAATGCGTTTTGTCAGTAGAAGTCTCTTTTTCTTTTTTTTTTATTTGAGAAATTACTTTTACTGTATGACAAAATCAGTTTTAAAACTTATTCTTTAGAAGTCGTGCAACAGAATAACAGGGAGAGATATGTCTACCTCTATAGCTTTGAAAATATTTAGAAATTAATTAGGAAAGAAACATAACGGATACCTCTCATTCTTTTAACAATGTACACTTTGAATGCCACAGACAGAGCCAAGTCCCTTTTAGTTGCCCACAGATGCCTAAGCATCTGTGGCAGAGCATCTGACAGTAAGGTTACTCCAATTGCTTTATCTATGTTGTGCACTATAAAAAAAATAATTTGCTTTTGAGAAAGCACGCAGGATCACCCTTGAGGAGAAAAGGCAATGCAGAAAGAATCGTGCCTTGCAGAATATACCACCTAAGGAGTCTTTCTGCTGTGCCTTCTGCAACTGGACATGCCTGTCTCGTATTGGCCTTTTTAGCCACCAACGCGCTTGCAACAAACGTGGGTAGAGACCTTCCCAAATCTTCGTTCGCAAAGCCCAACCATGATGACTGTAAAAATCTCTTTTTTAAAATCTCTTTTTTATTCATGTGATATTACGTATTTATAATGATAAAAATGCACGTTGATGCATACAGGGACACCCACAACAAAATGTAAAAAAAAAAAAAGATTTCAAGAGAATTAGAATGTCAAAAGGTCGTTTAGCAAAATCTATTTCCTTCTGAAGTTTAGTTAGCATTTTCCTTTTTTTTTTATTATTTAACTAGGTAGTAGGGCAATCAGTGGTACTGCAGAACTTTGAAATAGAAATTATATATGAGTTTTTCTAGTTTGTTTGTTTTCTACCCTAGTGCTTTTCTTCCGCAGTTAATAGAGAACAGTTTTCACAAGTAGTACTCTGTTCAATGCAGTTTTAAAAGTTTGTGTGATACACCAGAACCTTAATTTTTAATTATTCCAGCAAAATGCAGTGATTGAAAATTAAATAAAGATGAAGAAAATAACCAACACCTCCCCCCCAACAAAACAAAGCCAAACCAAGAGCAAAGTTGAAGGAAACCCAAGCCCACAGCTCAGGAACTATGGGAATGTCAATGCCAACAAGATGGTTGTTTTCTGACCCACAGTGGATAATCTTATCAGTATCTATTTAACTTTATATTTAGTACGATATACAGGTTTCAACTAGGTAGTCTATTATCACAGAAGTCAAACCCTCAGCTCTATTCTCAGATCAGCACAGTGGACCTTTATAAATCTGGAATAAATGAAATGTTAGAGGTGCTGCCAGCAGCTCTGGCAACAGAACTGTTGATCTGCCCAGATTCTCTTTCCTGCAAAAATGTCTTATCGGCAGATCCACACATCCTACATGGTATGACTGTGAATTTACAGATAAGAGGACAGAATGACTGAAAGTGTATGGATGGCATGAGCATAAATAGGTCATGAGTTACCAACTGTGGAGCTTGATCCTGAGCACCAAGAGAGGCAATTATAAATTTCAGAACCCCTCAAAGGATAAGGAGCTCTCTATGTAGAAGGGTTTTGCTTTAATTCTTCAGCCTTCATTTGTCCAAAGTTGAAAGTACATAAATCAGTCCGTACAAGGAGAGATGACTGTGAAATTCATAACCACTCATCTCTGTGACATTGATGGAAACTCTATTGGATCAAATGCATAGGTATTCTAATTATAAACTTCTGATATTCAGAACTTCCTTTAGGCCATCAATATCTCATATGCAATCATATTTTACAAGCTGCTGAATGATTGTCTGGTTATGCATGTACTGACTGAGAGAAGTCATCCTACAGTCTAGCCAAACAGCTGCAGAAAGATGATCCTTTTTAAGCACTAAGAGAATAAACACCTTTAAATTTCGGATAATATCAGTGTCAGTTCACAGGTTGCTTAGGTCTTGTGAAGAAATATTTGGCAGTCTTGGGAAGGGGTGTTTAAATATAGAGTTGTAGATTGTTTGTGTTGATCGATAGTCATGTTTGTCAAAAGGCATTCTTTTTAACTCCTTCAATGCTGCACTAAAAGATCATCTCCTGCTCACTACAAGAAGAAATAACGCAAAGATCTGGAGCCTTGCTATGAAACTTACACTCCCATTGCCTTTTATTGACATACATTTATATTCTTTCCTGTTTCTCTCTCTCTCACTGTCTCTTTATTTTTCAAATACATGCAGCAGCATAGACCGAATCAGAATTTTTAGTTAGCTCTTCAGCTAAGAAGGATCTCTCTTTTAAGCTGGAGTTCATCCTCTTATGTCTGTCATGTCAGGTGCATTGAGGACATGAGTATCCTAAAGATACTATCAAAACTGAAATAATAATGCTCGTGGAAGCTTTTATTTTCATTTAAATATTTCTCATATCATTTTTGAAGGTCAAGCATTGCAGTATTGTGCGAAGGGATGATAAAAGCAGGAAAGGGAAAGTGACTAGAAAATAACTGTGGGGAAACAGGATGAAAGTGAGTAATCGAAATTGTTCAGACTAAATGAAGTGCAGAGATAAACAACTCTCTGTGCAACAGAACAGGAAATTGGAGCTTCCTAATCATCACAGTTTTAACCTAAGCTGTTATTCATCTGAGAAGAAGACAGCTGACATGAGAGGGAGAGGTAGGACAATGTACCATCTAGGGGAGAAGCTGAGGCAAGAGGAAAGGATTTGTGGCACTCCTCCAGTTGTTTCTCTGGTGCGCATGGCACATTGGAATTATCACAAAGAGCTAATGCTGTCTTAGAGTGTATTACTTCTAGAACAGAAGCTTTACGGGTTTTGTGGGTCTGGGTTGTTGCTCTTCAGCCTATTCCCTCAATGTTAGTCCATGTTCTCATTTTTGTGACCTTAGAAACTCTGCATGTTAACCATGGGATGGATAAAGCAATTAGTGAGAAACTAGTCTCAAATTTTCCTCTCAGAAGTAGATTTATACACAGAATGTCTGCTTTACATGGATATATCAAGAGAAAATAATTAATATTATTTGTTATTTAAAATATAATATAGGTCCTAGCAGCTTTCTTTTTTTTTTTTTAGACCTCTCATCTGAGAGAGAGAGAGAACCTTTATGTGACAAAAAAAAGACTGAGTTAGAGGAACAATGGGGACAATGCTAAGGGAGCAAATAACCTTGAAGTGGGTCTTTATTATTGTTACTTATAAGAAAAATGCTGAAGGAAGTGTTCACTGTGCACTGTAACATACAGAATTGTGATGTTTCTTCTGCGTTATCAGCGCATTCATGCTGTCCTGTTGATTAAATCACTGGCTAGGTCAAACATTGATCAAACTCTACGTTATGGTCTGCAAGTATGCTTTTGCCTCTTGGAGCTGAAGGCAAGGCAGAATTCAGCATTGGATTCTGAAAAGAGAGAGGGAACAAGAAGTGGTACACACTGAGGACTAAACTGGCAATAGCTGCAGAAACTCCCTGTGCATGTACATATGGGAGGGTTGGCATTTCTCTTCCCCCAGGCACACCAAATGCCCACAATCATCATCAGCACCAAGTCTGAGCACTTAATATGAAGGAAGGAGATAATTTATGGTGAAGGTTATACTAAAGATAGATGTCCTTGCTTTGTTAGTGAGGGTGTGCAATTTTTTTTAAAATATCAGCCTTCTTCATGAGTGTTCTGGTAGCAATAATACTTGGAACAATATGTAACTCTAGTTGTTTGCTTTCTTGTAGTCTTTCAGAAAGTCTGATAAAGAATCTGACTAGAATTCAGTTACTTTGACTATAAAAGAGAAGAAAAAGCTCAGTGTAAAAATGGCACTGTATGAGTTAACATGTTAGCCCTTAATTCTTTCAGATCAAGCTTCCTGTGAGTAATAAAACACAAGGCAAATGAAGTTGGCTGGTCTCAGTCAAGCCTCTCATGGATAGTTGCCCACACGGGAATAACTACCGCATAGATTAGCTGTGTGAATAGTTCCAGGACAGGTGTGGGACTGAACTGCACTGGCAAAACTGTACCACGGAACTTGTGTGCAATGCTTTACTCAGTGGTGTCTGTCTTCCTTTTTAATGACCACTAAAATTTAGCTAAACATGTTTTTTAAGTAATTGTTTTTAGGGAATTGGAGAAAACTCAAATTTTGTCAGATTTGGAGTTATTTTATTAGACAATTCAGAAAAAAATGAAGTACAAGTGAAAATTAAAATACCTTGAATTATTTCTTACTAGTCAGCATTTAATTTCTGAGAACAGGAACAATGTTATGGCTTCTGATCCATCTTTCCTAACAGCCTAAAAAAATTAACAAAAGAAGTGCAGTGTTTATAAAGCTTACGAGGAGACAGAAGGACACAGGGTTTGTCCTACTGAATACAAAGTCTTTTTATTGCTATTTGAAATCCAGGCATAGTTTTCCATGATCTATGTGAAATGATATGTGAACTCAGGTAAACCTACCACTATTAGCAGAGCCTTATTTTTCCAGTCCTGGTCAGAAGTGAAAAGATTTTTTAGGTAAGGAGGACGAACTGTGCTTTTACCTCCGCATGCTCTTCTTCCTCTGTTTTTACAAAGTAGAAGTAAGCCTAAGTCACACTGTACAAGTCATTGTAAAAAGCACATTATCAGAAACAAACTCTGCACTATTTTTCCCGGCATAAAAATAAACAGAAGATAGGAGGAAGAGTTAATAACAGCATTCGGTCAAGGAATTCTGACGCATAAGCAGATTCGGAAGGCTGCTTGATATTAGATGTGTAGCACTTGCATAAATCAGGGCTCGACCAGTTTACAACAGCTGAATATCCACAACATAAAACAGAAAACTTCTCTGTTGAGCTCCTTGTTGAATCATGACTCTAGGCCAACCTTCCTTTCTTTAGCAATAAGGGGAAGGGATTGCAGTCTGGGAGCCGACACTGCTGTTTGTGCCCTGGCTGCCTCAGAATCAATAGAGGACCCTGCTCTTCAACTCTCTCACACAGAGTAAATATTTCTTTTCTTGATTTAACTGGTGATTTAAGGAAATGCTTGGTCATACCACTACCTAAAGTCAGGTTTACAGTACTGCTCTAGTTATTTGCCTCACAGTTTGGAGTTTCAGAGTCATATGTGAACACAGTTAAGTAATTTATTGAGACATCTGTTTATACTGCAGTTATGTTTCTTATATCTGTCTCATAGCAATTGCTATGCCCATTGTGACTGACATGTTTTCCATGACATTTTTCATGCATTCCACCATCACTGTATCTAATGAAGCTTGATTTTCACATACATATGACCATTGTGGGCCTGTAATATGGCTCTAAAAATTTACCAGCCTAACCCTCACCTCCTTCTTCTAGAGAAATACAAACATAATAGTTTTATGAATGCAACTCTAGGCTTTTGGTGCTTGCATTAAATTTCGAACCTACCAGTTTTAATGAATTAAATAATTTCTTTTGCTGCAGGAACTCTTTACTGCGGGAGTAGGGAGAATAATGACAGAGGTCCTCTATTATTTTGCTATTTTTAAATTTCAGCTATGCTTATAGTTGTGCATAGTCTGATGATGGTATAGTCTAAGAAACATAAGAACAGCATGAGAAAATTGCTATAATGTTACTGGAGATAATTTAGTACTGCTGCTTTGCAGGGGAATATTTACCTCCAGAATTTAAAGTGAGACTTTACACTCTTGACTCCAAACAGAAATGGACAGCAAAGTGTGTGGAGCTTTGCTAGCTGGTTACTGGTGATGTCTTCTCATTCAGGATTTAGCGGCCTTTTTCCAGTACAAATTTCCGTAGTACCCCAGAGACAGTTAATGTCTAAGAATAAATGTATCCATTTTGATAGTAGTTTTCTTTATAGAAACTAATATAGTGTTTTACAACTAGATATAAAACAATGTGAATAATAATGAGCCACGTTCTATTCTGTTCTGTGATCTTACTCTACTCATTGCTGTAGTAGCCTACCACCAATATGTAAAACTTCAGAGAAAACTGCCATGACAAAAGAATTCTGAAGTGTTTGATAATATCAAATGTCTTTATGTCATGCCGAGAATTATTAATACACAACATGAGACCTGGTCAGTCAGAAGTGCAAAGCTTTAAATTCCTTTGTGATCATGAAATTCAGGGCAGTGGTTTGTACACCTTGTTATTGCATTGTGCATTGATCATATTTATGGCTTCACTGACTATGCACAATCTAGATAAGTAATTAGCAAAATGACATCAATTGTCCTGCATATTCCAACTGCAAATGGCAGTGTTGCAAAAGTTACTCTGAAGGGATTGTTCTTCTAGAAATGTAATATACAGCATCTCTCACCCTTGCTCTCTTTCTCTGTGTCTCTGTACCTACCATTGTAACCTCTAATGCTTAAAAGTCTAGATATATTGAAACCTAGGTCTTCCCACAAAGATTAATGTGTTGTACTTTCATGGTCCTGTGATTCTATCTTATTTTAAGATCTTCTATCAGAGAGAACTACTTTAGGAAGGAGTCTACAGGTTCACTACTAGATATCAGTACAAAGCTGTCATTTTAGACTGTGGGAAAATGAGATTAGAGCTGATCTAACAAGAAGCAAATCTCCCTTTCCTTTCTCCCAGGTAATTAGACAAGTTGAATTCATGAGCCCAGTGCATTGCCTGCTTTTCAGGCAATTTCCAGTAGGAAGATTCTCCTTAATATAGATAAGTACCTATGCTCTATAATTGCTGGCAGTCATATGGGGAAGCTGCATTCTTTCCCTTATATGAATTGCTATGCTGCAAATAAAATAATGTGAACCAGTATTTAAGTAGAGGAGATTCTTTCTGATAATTTTTCAGTGTTTAAGTCTTCTCGTGGTGTATCACTCCTGATAAGGGAAAAGGAATTATAAAACCTGAAACAGAAAGAACTAATGTGTGACTCATCCCACTTTCACCACAGATTTTTCTCCAGTATAAATATAGGTTTATTCTTCTAAATTCTGGAATTATTTTACATCTATATAACTGAAAATGAAGAGACATACTCCTTGTTTAAAATCTTCATGCATAGACTAAAGTATAAAGAAAATGAGCATCCTTGTATCAGACCAATTGACAGTGTCACTGCAAAACATACTTAAGGCTGTAAATAATGAGAAACACAGTGCATGTGCAGACCTTTGTGAAATACCTGAAGTAGAGAGTGGTGATGGTTTATGAGTCAGTGCTTAGATACCAGTAAATTAACAAATCAAATGGGTAACTACAGTGATCTGCCTATTTGTGCATGCTACCTATATCCATATTAGTTTAAAAAGCAATTGCAAAAGTCAACAACATTTTTGAAAACAGAATCAAAAGTAGTATATGTAGTTCAAAGGATATGTCCAAAAATCCATTTTTTAAAGTGTATTAGATTTTCATTAAAAACACTAATAGGGAAATGAAAAAGAATCCTCTACTTTTTAATATAAACTGTAAAAAAAATTACATTCCATAAACTGCAAAATTATCACACTGTTTGAGCAAAGCTTCTTCATTTATTTTGATGATTAGCATACCATCCTGTAGAGAAACTCATACATGTGCTTGCTGTGTGGCCATTTTGGTACTTGAGTATGTGGGGCCCAGGAGAATAATAAAAATAAATCCAGCAAAACAATTACCTGCTTCCAGCCCAAGTACAAACGTTAAAAATGCTACTATAATCAGATAATTCCTAAGGAAGCTGCAGCTTCAAAAATATCTGATTTTTCCATATACAAACTGAATTTGGACTAAGGATGGGAAGGTCATTTTAAGGCTCTCCATAAAGTACAGTGAAAATCTAAAGAATACTGTAGCAAAGAGACTATGCGTGTTGCAACTTCTGTATATATCAATTTTTACAGAGATCTTCAGACAGCCATGACTGACTTCTAAGGGCCTTGCTCTCCATTGTAGCAATGTAAGTCAGGAATATTTTCTCATGAGTATCTCTGTGCATATTGCTCCTTAAGACAGTTGATTTCACATTACTTGATTAACAATTACTTAACTACATTACTCACTCAGCAATATCTAAGATTGTGGGGTTTTTTCCCCCAAAACTTAAAAATCATGCAGCTGTACTGCTGTCCTTTCATGCTAAAACAATAAAAGTTTCTTTGATGTCTTCCATACCTTCCCACTGTCTCCCAAAAGTGACCAAGATGTTTTTCCTGTGAAATGCAGGCCTCTGTTTTTTGCTACATATGACATTGGCTTCTTCTGTTTCTAGCTTAATGAAAAATAAATTTGTGAAGCAGTCCCCTTTCCACAGTTGAGGTCAAGATCTTCAGAATTCTTTATACTTTCAATCCCAGTCAAAGTCAATAGGTTTTGAACATGATAACCATTTTGCAGGCTCTCCACATATATTTAAACACATAGAAATTTATTGCAACTATCTCCATTAGAAGGTTCAAGAAGCACCACCAATTACATGTTTTTGAGTGAGAAAGATTTAATTTCAAAACATAGTATGACCTAAAATATAAATCTGAGACAGTTTGAACTAAAAGCCCTTTCTGAAGCTCAAGTTTTCTCGTGGTGACTTTTTTAAATTTTTTTTTATATTTAAATTGTAGCCATATTGCCTGCAAAGTCCACAAAACAAAAGCAGTAAGTAACGAGAGTGATAAGAATAGGCAGCAGGTTGTCTGGCATGCAATGAGAATTAAAACAAAGACCAATCTCCCTTGGTAAATGTTGATATGAATAATTAAATGAACAGTAGTAACATACAGTCTGACAAAACCAGTTTCCTTCAAGAGACTTGGGAGGAATTAAGATTTATTTCAAAGGAAAGCTTTTATGCACGTCTCCAACATCTTGGTTTCCTTGAATTGCAGAGTTTGTTTCTGTGTTAAAACTTCCTAAGCTAATTTTCCAAATAAAGAATGTTGGAATAATTTTTGCAGTGTCTGAATTTTCTTTCTCAAGTGTTTCCTGAAGAGAAAATGCTGCAATATTGTAGTGGGTGAGATTCAGTGGGCTAAAAGAATGGCATCCAGTTATTGGTTTGATAATTAGCGTATCTGACGATGCTAGAATATATACTCTGTAATTTGAACATGCAGGTCTGCTCCTCAGTTGGTCTTCATTGTCTTATCATTAGATTAGTTATGCTGGTTCACGACTTGAATCAAGGTGTGAATAGTCTACTAGATGATCTGATCTGATTAGCTTTCCAGGGTAACAAAAAATTAAAGTGAATGTAAGATATCAATGATAAATCCATTCCTCTTAAATTTAACTCAGTCATAAGTTTTCCTTCCCATATTATGTTCATAATTAGCTGAAAATTTTAGAAATATTTAAATAAATTTCAAATTAAATAAATTTCAGAAAAAACATTTTGATTTGGTGGAACAGGATATCTAAAGTGATGCAGAGTTACTTATTTGGTGTCCTAACTACTATTTCAAGCTGCATAAAACTCTGAAATTTAATAGCAGTCCATTGTTACAGGTAATTGATTAGTTTGAATGTAGTCCATTTTTAGGTACTTCTGTGACTTAATAGCACCAAAATAGCTAAGAATCTGTGTTTTAATATAAGTGACTAAAGTTCCTGAAGTCAAAGACTTAGGTGAGGGTTTGGCCTTCAGCAGAATCAATAGAAATAATTCCCACTGACATCAAAGGAATGGGGTAACTTCTTCTGACTACCCTTTCCATATCCCTTATTAGGAATTCATTCAAGCACATCATTGAGTAGTTGCTAAAACTTTTAATATGCTTATGAGGTCTGTATGCTTCCTCTCTCATGTAAAGGACTATCCATCCAACAAATGGCCACATATTTTTTATTTATTTTTTATTTAATTGCTAGTTTTAACTCTACTGTAAAGTCCTACAAGTCACCTGGAACGAGATGTATTCCTTTTCTTCTTTCTCAGTGCACCAGTGGAACATGGGAACTGAGACAGAAATGCATCCCAAAGGGAGACAAAAAAATACTATACGGGCACCTGGAACATAAACTAATACATAGAAGTTCTGAGTGTAATTCAGGCTCAGTACTGCATGTTAGCATTTTTTATCAAAACCATAAAAATTACTTAAATGATCTAAAGAAAGTTTGTAAAACCAGGTTCCAATACATATATATGTATTTTTCAGATATTTATTGTAACATTCAGGCTTGAATTCTTCACAGACCTTTAAAAACTGACTTTCTTTAATGTGTTTGTTTCCAGATAATTAGACAAAAAAACAGTGAGAGATGCTTAGTATCATTTGAGAAACTGAAAATCATGATACTTATCCTACTAGCTGGAATGGAATACCATTTTTACTCTTTTAGCCTTTGTCTCAAATAAACAGAACATCAAGATATTTTTCTAAAAGCAAACATTATTAGGCAATCTCCAAGAAGTTATGTAAGCCTCATTTCTAGGCACATATGGAATTAGCTTTGATAAAGTACTGATATATTAGTGTTGAAAATATATCTGCAGTGATGGAGTAGGTACAGTTGACATAAGGAAACCTTCTTGTTACTTAAGATAATTTAATTAACTGAGTTTGGTCGTTTGGAATAGCAAAAAAGGATTGACTAGAGTTGAATTTTATTGTAGACTCTGTCCTTTGACAGAGAATGCACTGACTACAACATCACTTTCTTCAATTGGAGCTTTGGGTGAGTAATTAAGAAGAACACATGGCACTGAATAACAGTAATAACCTATTGAACACTTGCAGACTTTTTGCCCACACATCTATTCATAAGTTCTCTTATGTGTATGCTCCAGGTCTTATGTCCATAGACCTTACTTGCTAAACCCTTACAAACATCTAAATTTACACTCATTTCAGGAAACCACATTCACATAAGAGAAGTGCATATATTGCAGCCAACAGTTAAAATCGTATCTTGTAGAAATCTCTAGAAAGATGCTATGATAATTTGTTGTTGGGTTCTGCATACCTCTGGTTCTTCTTTCTTTTCCTGGTCCTCTGTTACTCCCATTGTGCATCTCCTCAATCTCCTTTTCCTTCCTGATGGACTTCAGTGCAGTAAATCAGTTTAAAATAAAACATTGCAAGAGAAGCAATGCCTTGCTGACATAAACTGCTACATTGCACACAAGATAGGGAGGTATATTTTATACTTGATTACTTTAGGTGGATACTTTAGATGGCATTAATAACATCAATATTTATATTGCCATAAGCTTAGCTTGCACTAGAGTGTCATTTATATAGTGTTATGTTTCCTGCAAGTATTCTTCCTGTCACATTAATTTCTGGCTTCTGAAGGTAAACATACAGCAGAACAAAGCCATGTGTATGGAGTTTCCAGTACTTTTAATGTTATAGCTATTAAAATAATGACCTTTATGCAGCCATCTGCGGCTCTAGGCAATGCCTTCAAACTCAGAGGTTCTTTGAGATTATTAATAGCAATAACATTATCTGAGTAATGTGAGAACTGTGGCTGTCCAGATTGAATGTCACGGGTAAAATTGCATTGGAAAATATGCCCATCTGAATTGGTTAAAAATATAGGCATTAAATCAAAGAATCACTTCTTCCATTTCAATATTTCTTGGGCATTTTGAGCAAAATTCTGGAGAGTTTCTGTTACCAGAAAATTATTAGGATTATCAAAAAAGTATTGAAGATATCCACGCTAAGCTTTCACTAATTTTTGAGTGTTGCTGCAAAAACACTAAAAGCAATCAGTGTTTACAAATTTTTGTGATAAGCTTATTGAGTAGAGTAATGATTTAAAAAAAAGTTATTTTAAGCAAATATCTGAATAGTTTTGTCACTCTTAAAAGAAGGAAGATTTAAATCTGCTGGGCTATTCGAGGTTCTCCAGACTGATCAAAAGTAGTTTTATTTCATTTTCTTTGTTTCACAGTTTCCAAAGATTTAGGATAGAAAATGTGATCATTGTTATTAGTAAGAGTCCCATACATGTAAACAAGACTTGATAAAGTGCTTCCAGATCAAGTACACAAATATTGTATGTCATCATCATGTTCTGTGGTGCAAATAACCTGAAATAAGATCTGTCTTTTTCCAGGAATTTTATTTATAGTTTACTTGATTCAATTTCCATATTGTAATGTCATTTTCATTCTCTATAATAAGTTAATGCTATGCTGGAATTATTTAAAGGGATTATAGTATCAGTAAATTTTAAATCGTGTTGCTTACCTAAGCTTGTATTACTGAAATAATGATTGATAAGCACTTTTGTGAAATCATGTGAAATCGAGTACATGAGAGGGCAAAAACTATCACCAGCACCACCAACAAAACAGCCTTTAAAAGTTTAGTGACTGAAGAACCACTTAGAGCTGTTGTGTTTTAGTGATTAGAGGAGGCAGAATCATATTACAGAAACTGAAGTGAAATCCTGGCTATGCAGAAAATGTTGGGAAAATTATGTTGCCTTCAAAAAGATGAGATTTTGCTCCTGAGGCTTATTCCTTCTGCATCTGCTTCTGACTCACTGAGTTTACTTGGTCAAATCATTTAAACTTTGGTCCAATTTGGTTAAAAATTCTGACCAATCCCAGAAATTTTGTTCCGAGCTGTGTCAGTGAATCATCTTTTGTCTCTAAAACACTTAAAGATGATGCAGTGAAAGATGATCTTTATATGAAATGTCCCATAAAAATCTAGATATCTCCATTTCTTCAAAATCGTAGTCAAAAGCAAGAGAGGTTTTTTTGTTTGGTCTTATTGCTTTTATTATTTTTTCCCCCCAAAGGAAACATGCATTTTTCCCAACCAAATTTGTTAGTATTGTGGGGAGACACTACAGAAAGGAGATATATTTAGCTCAGAAAGAAGATGTCCAAAAGTAACTGATATTATATTACAAAACTATTAGATGGATAGGGAGAAATAGAATATTCTAAAGTGTCTTTTTCCTTAGATCAAGGGTCTGGAAGAAACTACATACTAAAGTGATTGTATTCTCCATAGTTAGGTACTATCCTGCTGAACTAAGTGCCACAGAACATCCATAAAGTCAAAAATTTATGGTCAGAACAAGTACCAGCTATTTATAGGGATAACAGGACATTCTTGGATATGAAAAAGAAATAAAAATTTATGGTTCTATGTACCCTTGTACAGGAGTCAATAAGACAGCTGTTATTCATTCAAGAGTTAGGCACAAGCTCAGAAACTTGTTTACAAAGGTGAACAATTAAGAGTTTATGATCTCTTTAATGTTTAGGATCTCTTTCCAAAGCATTTGGTGATGGCCACTGCTTTTGACTGGTCTAGTTTGTCCTTTTTCTCCCTTCTGTGACTTATAGCATGTATTTTCCATATAAAAAATTATTTTTTCCACTCAGAACCTTGCCATTTACCGTATTGTTAAAGAAGTTACACTATGTTCTTTTTCATGTATTTTTAGCACTAATCCTCTCATTCTGTCTAGTACCATGTGGCCTTTCCAGTATTTACTTGCCAGGTTAGTACTGATTAAAATGAATTTATCTAAGATACCAGCCTATGTTGCTGAGCTGTATTTTACAGAGATTTTTTGCATTACTTATATTTCTGATTTTAATTTTCAGCCTGTGCAGCATTTTCTGCTTCTTGTTTGCTTTAATGAATTACAAAGATATTGTAATAAATCTGTAACAATTTTTGCCACTGTAGGATTAGTCTGTAACAATAGTAATGATATAATAACTTATTATCATAGCACAACAGACTGTAATGATTTAATCTAGATGGGCTCCTAGAAAATGCCTAGTGTGAGGGTTTTTCATCCAGAAGAATTTGCAAGAGACCCAAAAGGCTTAGCATTTGGACCTTTAGGGTATGATATCTCAGTGTCATTTACTGGAGATACAATAGTGCCGTAAACATTTTTTTATTTCTAAAACAACATATAAATATAAACAAAATGAATCTGCTCCGAGTGACATAAATTTCATTATCCCTATTGTGGGGAAACAGATGGGAGAATTTTTTATAACTCATTCCAAGTGAGTTAAATTAGTTTTAGTGTCAGGGTTAGAACTCTCTTATTGAGTTTTCAGTGGAGATGACACTGAAAAACACAAAGGCAGGCAGAAGGTCTAGTAGGAGCATGTATGTAAAAACTGATGTTTCTTCATCTTAGAATGCAGCAAGTGTTAAGGGTGCATAAATTTCACCCTGGAAACCTGGAAGATTTGAAACAGTAACTCCTGAAGCATCCTTCATTAATTGGAGAGATATGAAAAGGAAGGAAAAGAAAAGAAGGAAGTGATCATCTTTGTTAGTGTGGCTGAAGGGTCTTTGTCATAAGTAAGGATTCGAAACTCATTTTGAGGCAAATATTTAAGAACATAAATATCTGTGTAAAATGGGATGGAATACAATCTGCATTAGCCAAAGATAAAGGGTGGAGTCATGCTAGAGTAGCCTGATAACTGTATTTAACAAGATTACTGGTTTTCTTGAAGAAAATTATAGTGTACCTTTTTCATCTGAACTTCAAGAGACTATCTTGGTGATATGATGAAATTATTTAGCTCGAGGAAGAGACTTAGAGACTTACAAGGCTTGAAACAGTTAGTTTTGTAAGTCTTAAACAACTAAAGGGAAGAAAACTAAAAAGAGGAGTAATTTGTC
Organism: Manacus vitellinus; assembly: GCF_001715985.3. Classification (NCBI taxonomy): domain Eukaryota; kingdom Metazoa; phylum Chordata; class Aves; order Passeriformes; family Pipridae; genus Manacus; species Manacus vitellinus. The sequence continues at coordinate 24,373,754 of NW_021940750.1, forward strand.
TCCAAAGATATTATTGTTAGAATTCCTCTAACATTATCTTCGGTACTGACAATTATTAGCATTTTCATTTAGAAGTTTATTTTATTAGAATAAAATTAACCAATGACACAAATATGAGATAAATTCTCATTAGAGTACTGCAGTAATATCTGAAAATTCTTTGACCGTTCTAAGACAAGAGTTATGACGAAATTAAGTAAAACGAACATTTTAGGTATTGGTATATTTTTGTTGTTACTTAATGAAAGACTTGTAGGCTAGGAGAACAAGAGCTGAGAAGGGACACTTGAATTCATGAGTCAATCACAAAACACTTGAGGGCTTTGACTATGACAGAGAGAGAGAAAGAGAAAGGAAAGAAAGACAGGGAGAGAGAACAAGAGGAGGAAAACATCTCATATATATGAAGTGAAGTATTTCCAGTAGGTAATGAAACTTTGATGGTTAGTAGTAGGAAGGGTTAAAACTATTTGGCGCATTATAGAGAGTATTAAAAAAAATGTATTTGAACTGGAACAGGTACACAGACCAGCTGCTATTTTACATGAGGGGACTGAAAGAACTGGATTTAGCCTAGCAAAATAATAGCTGGGAAAAAGTATGATTGCTTTCTATAAATAAATGAGGGGCATGAGGAGGATGAGTTATCTTTGCTAAAGGACAGGGTTGCATGGGAACAAATGAATATCAACTAGCTACGAATGCATTTATTCTGCAGATTCATAAAAAGGGTTTTAAGATGGAGCTCAAATGAGATGAATGGGATTATATGACATGATTACTTATGATAGCAGGGAATTGGATTCACTGACCCAGGATGCCTCCCCTAGTTTTACAGCATGTGCTCGTACAAATCGCAGTTCTGTTCTCGGACTACTAGATCACCTATTTCTGTGATTAGTTGCTTCCTCTGCTGAGATCCTGTTCAGATTCAATTTTTGTTTCCAGCAGTGATGCACTCAGAGAGTTGGGTTTAGATTTTTTCTTTTTTTTTTTTTTGTTTTTTTTTCTTTGCCACTGCCCCCCCCCCCCCCCCCGTCTCTCTGTTTTTAATGTATAAGGAAATAATGCTGTGCTTCTGCATTTCCCAGTATTTTTGGCAGAAAAACAGATCAGGGTGAGTGAAGGCAAAAAAGTACATGAAAGGTAGTTTTAAACTTTCTGAGCAGGAATTATGTATAAGTAGGTATGAAAAACAACCAGTTTTACAGCTACTGTAGCACTATTTCAAATATCAGCACTAATGTATAAATACATGTCACATTTTAATGTTGGTATAAAAAATATTAAGTTACTTTGATTTAACATTAAAGAAGTATTTTATTTCACAGACATATAAAAAAGTCACATATAGAAATACAACTATTTCTTTGGATTTTTTTTTTGGTATAAGTTCCACTGATTTCACAGAAAGTTCTTGCTCTCTCAGATCACTGAGCTGATTTTGTGAGTGACCTGATGCCTTGAAGTGCCACATTGGCTTAGGTGACCTAATTGGCTCGGGTGACTTAGATGATCAAGGTGCATCTGCTCATGGTGACTCACATTTCTTTTTTGATGGGTGGGGTAGATAGAATTATCTTTTCAAGAACAGGCATTGTTGATAATTTGCCTAGAAGGACACGTGTGTAAGCCTCTACAGTCATTGGCTATGATATTGCAAGAGCTTGTTAGCCAAAGAAAATGATGAGCAACTGTTAAAGTGCCATATATAAAAAAATCTCTTTAGTAGATGAAAGTTTCTCTTTGCCTTTCATTTTATTTTGAAAAATAAGTACAGATATCTTTGTAGTACAGCTGAATGATTTGGGAAAGTGGTAGCAGAAAGAAAGGAAATTTTGGGAAGACTTAAACAAGTGCTCAATTTTTTATTCATCCACTGTGAGTTGTGAGGGCTGGTAGTCAGACAAAATGGTTAATCAGTCATAATGTTCAGATTTGCAGCTCCATCTTCCTGAGCATGTGCTGGGTCTGACTGTGGTATTGTCAGGCATGTTAGACAAATATCAAAGGAGTGTGAGAGCAGCAATGCAGAAAAATTCAAACTTGTGTTGCATTATGCCCTGTCAGTCACAGTGAATGTGGCCTGACACAGCATGGTATTTGTGCCCAGATGGTCTCAAGGGCTTAACATTCTTAAAAGGAAAGTTTCTTGTGAGCTAGGTTATTAAGAGTTTCATCTGAATAAGGAATGAAGGTTGTGGCCCTTTAGGAACAACAGTGTCCTAAGAGATTCCTGTGTCTTTGTCAATTTAAAATGATGGCAAGCAGTAGCATCATACTTATTGTATGGCAGTATTTATATTAATAGCCACCACACAACAGCTGAAAAACATTCCTTTTCTATCTGGGCATGTCGCCTTAGTACATTAGCAAAGGTTCAAGAACAGAAGATGACAGGCTTTCATAGAGAATCATGCTGTTAAAATAACATTCTCTCCTGTGCCATAGCTTCTGGCACTAGAACCCACCATCTTGTTATAAATTGCTGATATCAGTGTAGTACAGCATTAATATTATGCCTTTAACCCTTTTGATACCATTTCTCTGAGTAAACCTGTATCATATTTAGAAGGAAGAGAAAAAACTTCAAAGGAAAATGTGCCCATATACATACATACACACATACAGTGTATTATTTACAGACAAATTTCAGAACACAGACTTCATATTTTCTTTAGAACTCTCATCACTTTTACAAAATGATGACATTAATGATGATAGTTCTTTTCATGTGTAAGTGAAAGAAAACTTAGATTCTGTATATTTAAAATATCATCTTTCAGAAATTCCTGATAAACTCTGTCCACATCAATGTGTTAATTTCAGTAATAGAAGAGTTTAATGGAGAAGAAGGAACAGCACTCCTTAGCTGTTCCAGTGGTATTTTCTTTTATTTTGGTTGCTGTAACTCCTTTCACTATACCAATCATAAATCACAGTTCTTCTCTATTTAATGCTATGCAACTTTTAGATTACATCTATTACTGCAAGGCACGGTCTTTATAATTTTTTGTAAATGTTTTGCTCTACTTATTCTTTATTCATAAAGGAATACATATCACTATAGATATAACTGAATGCAAAGTAAAAAGGCAATTAGAATGGACACAGATTTAACCAAAGCTTCTTGATTTGCAATGGATTCATACTGTTTGGAATGTCAGTTTACAACTTATGGATAAATTTCTGAATTTCACTGCAGCTGAAAGCAGAGTAAAACCAAACTGTGGTTAGTGACTTGAATAAGTATAGAAGGTTTTGAACATTTTTTGGAAACAGGCAACACAGGTCACAAAAATGTTGGCCAAATCTGAGTTTCTTAACCTAGAATGACAGTGTTAATCACAACTCAGAGAGAAGTCTCTAATATGTTAGTTTAATACTTTAATTTAATTCTTCCTCTTCAACTTCTTAAGAAACCATCCTTTTTCTAGAACACGTGGTAAATGGAATCTTTATTCATTTTGTCTGCCCTGCATAAGTACACTGTTCTGCAGCACATCTCTTTCAGGTATAAAACTTTCTCACACCACATACTGGAGATCCCTGGCTACACTGGGTCAGACCGTTTTAAATTCAGCTTCTTTTCTACCTTTCAAACGGTTATTTAATTTAAAATCTATATTTTTGCAGCCCCCCATGGAATGGAAATCATATGTTCTGACTTTCGCTTGTCTATAAATTCAAAGGTGATAACATAATAAAAAATTTATTAGATTTTCTGTTCCTGTGACCAAATTCACTGGCAGAAATTCTATTATATGCAGTTTGACCCAAAAGTATTCTTGGTATAATTCCATTAAATCTTGCTTTCTGTTTACATCAAATTCTTCTCTTATGTAGGGGGTCTGATTTGATATGGGATTTAACTTACAACATGTGGGATCAAAGAACAGAAGTTGTTATAAGATACAACAGCTTAGATTGCCAGGACTGACATATTCACCCCTGAATGTGTCTCATTTTCTTTCGGTGCACGTGCAGTGTGAAGGGACAGGAAAACTGAAAGAATGAATTTTTATGCTGCAAATTTGTATTTAGTATACAGCCACCTCTAATAAGAACTCATCTGACTTAAAATATTATTTTGACTTTTGTTTGCTTGGAAAAGCACAGGGTTGTTCATATATATCTTCTTCCATGTTGCCTTTGCTGAAGTAAGGATGGATAAATTTCTTTCCATGAAGCCAATTACCCACTAACAAAACACAACACACAAGCGGAAAGTATCACTTTGATTCATCCCTGGAAAATAATTCTATATCTTCCATTCTGCACCATCATGGAGGCATATGTCACTATTTCTGGAGGTGATGATAGGCTACTGGACTTGGACTTTTTTCTCTCCTCCTTGAACCAGCTCTATTTTTATCACTTCAAGATCCTGTTAGAATCCAGCAACCCCACTCCTTTGCAAACTACAAACTTCTGCAGTGTTTTTGCTGTCCCCTATTATCCAGTTACTGGTTTATTTCTGCTGATTTTTTTTCATGTTTGTTAGGTCTTACTCCACAATCTTTTCAGTTCTTCCTTAAATTATAAAGTGTAGGTGTCTGCTGCAGGGCATGGGGGTTTAGCTAAAGGCTACCATCAGTGTTAATGGTAATTGTGCTTAAATCTGTGTTCGGCATAGAGAAGTTTTTCCCTTCTTTCTTTATTTTGGTGGAGGGTGATGTGAGTGTGATTATTTTTTCTTTGATACCATATTAAGAAGGTTAAGAATAAAGACATTTAAATGACTTCTCATTTTAATACAGAGTAGAAAATATACCAAGATGCCCATACATTCTGCTGTATTTGCCCATCTTGTCATTTTAATGAGTAAAAAAGATTTAGTTTCAACTTCTTCAGTTAGTAATTATTGTAGTGCTGGTTTATCAGACTGAAAATCTTGAACACTGAAAGTCTCTATTCATAGAAGAAGTACAGCACAAGCACTGTGGAAGCATGAGCCATGTTTTCATCCTCCTTTCATACATAAATGTTGTTTCACTCTGTCCCTCATCTTAGCCTAGAGGGATCTTCTAGTGAATAGCTGGATAGTTTCATCTCCATTATTATTCGGATTTTGTTTTGGCCTCATAAGGGCCCGGTTACTCCAGATGGGAATTGTGATTTTTGCTGTGCACAGTGATACCTGCACTGGAATCTGCTTCCTTATTTCACACAGAACTGCCATCAGTTGGTCAGGTGCCAACAGCTGTCAGGTCCAGCTGAGATTGATTGGAAATAATATGCCAAAGTTTGGAGTATCTTCTCATCTATTTTTGAGTTTTTCAACCAAATAATTTCTCATAATTATATTAATCTAATAACATGAATACAATCTGTGTTCTTTTTGGGACATTATTTCCAATCTGTAGTTTTATAGGATGAAGCTAGGAGCAGGTCATGCAGAAAGTCTTATAGATCTGTCTGACTTTGATGTGGAAGGTAGGGCTAATTGCATTTGACCCCTACTGCTTTGGGGCAAATCTGATTTAAATCAGATCTAAATCCTGATAATTTTCTATTTGTACCTCTAAAACAATCTGCGAAAATGAGAATTATGTTGAATTTTATAATTTTTAAATATGCTTTTTGTCTAATAGTAATGACAAATAGAATTCTTGAGATTTTCCAAAGCATCTTAGCCTTAATAAAAACTATTTTTTTTTCCAGACTTGCTAGATACTTAAAGCTAGTTCATCTGTCACTGCTAACTGTGAGACTTGGACTTGGCTATGTGAATATGACTATGGCAGCTTATTGTCAGAATATATGCCCAGAAGAAATACTGAATCCTCATCTGTGCACATTCAGATCCACCTCTTCTACCTTCCTGGGAGCCAGCATGGGTTATGGGAACCTGGCCAAGAGGAGGTGAAGTGGCTGGTTATCTTTTCCCTGTGCAAAAAAGTGTGAGATTGGTTGGAATCAACCCTCAGAGTTAACTTGTTTCAGATCAGTAGTAGGAAGATGGTAGTTTGCATGAGCAATGAAAATATCAGCTGTGTTCTTGAATCCAATTTACGATTAAAAATCTAGTGATAACAGTACAGTACATAACTTTGTAATGTCATTGATTCAGGATTTTTCATCAGAAAATACACACTGCTGAAAAATCCATACCAGTCAAGTACTAAACATCTAAAATCCTTTTAGAAGTCAAGCTACCTGTGGTTGCTTATAATCTGCAAAATACAGCTCTCCATTTTTCTGCCTCAGCTAGTTTATCTATAGTATTTATCTACCCTACAGAAAATTTTGGTGACTTGTTCATGCTTACAACATGCTTTTAAATGTAAAAAGGCATGTAAATCAAATGTCATTGTGATTCATGCGCTGCTAGCAATACTTATTCTGAAAAATTTCCTGATCTCACTCAATGCTTGCCTGCCGTACCTTTAAGCTTCATTAATTTTTGACAGTTCTTCCTGAGTTGAGATCTTATTTTCTTTGTATAATCACAGTCTCTTAAATGGTGGGTATAATAATTTGGCATTTAGAAAATACTCAGGTATTAATATTGTTATGATTATGTGCTTGAAAATGGTGAACATTATTAAAATACTCAAACAAGTTTTCGAATGTAGTCCTAGGATTAGTTATCTCTAACTTTTTATTGAATATAGCTAGAGAATTTTATTTTCATGTCTATTATTCCCATTTGGATTTTGACTCAATAATTATAGTGGGAGCTAATTGCAAATTTTATACTTAGGTTGGCTCCAATTCCTTTACAAACAACTGCAGTGATGTCTCCTTTCAGAAACTTTCATATCTGTCTTAATTACTGCAGACATCTGATATTAGTCAAGAGATAACTGCATGGCTTTTTCCTGAGCTATTCAGTCTCTGATTGGCTTGTAATACAAAGTGTTAAACATTGTAATTGTTGTTCTCCTTCTTATATAATCAGTATTATCAGACAAAGTACAGACTACACATTTTCCAATCTGTCATTGTAAACTCCTGGTAATGGTCTGAGAACATTCTTCATTTTTGATAGTGGTTATAATAGTTGGGGTGGGGAAGAAGACCAGAGCCTCCACATACATACCTCCTTTTCTCCCCATTAGTTCAAGAGGAGGCAGTTGTGCTGAACACCCCATCACTTGGGGACACACTTGAACCCTCCCTATAAACTCCACCATCTGACATATGTCTTCATGCTGTTCTGCTGACACTGTCAGTGAAACAAATGAAATAGAAGCTCCCGCATGGCTCTAACAATGGAATAGCTAAATTGTCTCAGTGGGCAAGAGCTGAAAGTAAATCTCTCTCAACAAGATTCATGGGCTAGGAAGAAACTGGAAGTAGTGCATTGTCCCTCCTAGGAAACCCATGAGCCAGAGCCTGGGTACTGTCACCACTAGTCCCATCACCTGTTATGTGAAAAAAAGTGGGGAAAAAAGAAATCTCTGTGAGGAAGCAGTGCATTGTTATCAAGATTAATTTATGGACACCTATGTAGCATCCGTTGAGCAGTTCTTCATATGCAATACATTAAATGCTTCAATGATTTTTGATGCATATATTGTTTGCCCTGTAGAGAATGTTCTGAATTTGTCTTGCAATCCAGCTTTGCTCTGGCCGAACAAAGTAGTACTAAGTAGTACTCCTTATTCCCACTTGACAATTCCATCACTAGCCTGGCCGCAAAAAAATGGATTGCCCTGGGGGTCAGATGGGCCAGAGCCAATGGTTTACCAGAGGCAATCACCTGGCATCTGCTTACAATTGCTCTCAGATGGCAAATAGTTGTATAGATGCTGCTACCAGCTAGAAGGGTATAGGGCAATATCAAGTGCCTCTAAATTTTGCAAGTACAGGAGCTACCTTGAAGCAACAGGTCAGGCATTATCATAGAGCAGAGATCAGAAAGTAGGTCATCTGAGAAACTGGGATTTGCAAAGTCTTTGTGGCAGCATTTTGCTTGGTACAGATGTGAGGAGAATATTGATTCTGAACCAGTATCCTTACCATTGGTAGAGAGATACTGGAAGAAGTCTTGCAATCATTCACATCATATGCTTTGCCTACTATCATAAGCTACAGGCCAGAAAATATGTGTTAAAGCCCAATTTAAGCTGAAAAGTCAAAACAGTTCTGGCAATAGGAGTAATATGGGAATCACAAATAAGAACAACCTCTTACTTATGAATTTATTAGGAAACCCCCCATGTCATCCCCCATGTGAACATAGGAAATAGAACACTACCTGCACTAGGAAGGACCACCAATAATGCCCTCTCTCCAAAAATAAGTGGGAGTGAGAAAACGATTGCTTTTAAACCCAAACTTGACAAGAGGTTTAACTGTGAAAGCATTTTTTTCATCTACATCAAACGTGCACTTGAGAGACCATACTGCTGCAAGGAACACAGAACAGTGCCAAGAAATAAGGGGAAGGTGCATCCACTCCTTCTCCCCTTCACAAGTGTTGTCCAGCAGCCAATAGTAGAAAATGTACCAAAACCTGAATTTTTCACCTAAACAGGTGGATAAATATATACAATACAAGACCATCGGAGCCCTTGAAAAAATACAATGCAATCAAGAAATTGATTTAATCTGTTCAAACCCCTGTGGGTAGTAAATTCTAGATTATCAGGAGTCTTATCACAAGTTTATGTTGTTTTTATGTAGAATTTGTCTGTTCTGGTTAGAGACCTTATTAAAGTACAGTTTATTTTCTGTTTTACACATTTTTGCATTTATCCTAATTATGATTGTGCGGGGAAGTCTATTTGTAGATATTTTACTTGTAACCATAACAGATGTTTCATAGTGTGCTGTTCTTTCCATACTTTTTGAGTCCTTGACTATTTGACTCCTAAACTCACCATGTGCAGTGTTTTCCCAGTAAATGGTCACTTACCAGTGTTTAATAGTAATTTTACTAATGTCTTTGTTAACTTATTACAGGCAAATATATTCAGTTAGGTGTTACCTACTTGCTGGTATCCAGTCCTCCTTCTTTGATACTTAGCCTCCCCAAACCTAGACATTTAATTATAAAGAAGCATTTGAAACAAGTGTTTTATTACAATCAGTAGGTCAAGAGAACCTTTGCACACTTGGCCCTCAGCAGAGGATTGTCTGCTAGATATTATTTTACTTAGAGCTGAAATCAAGTCAGACTAAATTTAATGAACTGGCCTAGCTGCATGTCAGTGGTTTTATAGGTTTTCCAATGTTAATTTTTTCTTGATTATACATTTACTGTTTTTCTGTTAGACTGGAGTTTCATTACTTAATGTTTCTACTCTACTTGAGAGATGAAAAGTCATTTAGCAGAGAAGTACATTTACTGTAAGTGTTAAATGCTCTTGTTATCTCCTGTAGGTAGAGACTAGACATCCTTAAATCCATTTCTTTAGCAGAGAGAACCTCTTGCAAAAAAATAGGTTTATTTCCTATGCTCTTTTCATTGATGCTGTTTTGGAAAAATATCAGTACACTAAAGGAAACAAAAAGTTCAGCTCACCAGTCTAGGGGGAACTTGGAGCTGCTGAGACCCAATTATTTTGATATTTAAGAGGGAGAAAAAAAAACACCTTAGAAATTCTGTTTGAACAATTAAGAATCAAAGAAGTATTCATTTTCCAACCAAATGCAGGTCTTTCAAAAATCTGAATGCCATTTAATTCATTTAAGTCACGGGAGGGAGAGAACATCAGTCAGAAGCCAGTCCACACTTGCTGAAATCCACAGAAACCTTCTGCAGTGGATTGTGCTTCACCTTGGGGAGTGCAGAGATGAGGGAGGAAGAATGCAGAACAAATGTACAGTAGAGAAAAAGGAAAAGAAAAGGTGGAAACACAGATGTGTGCATGGGAACTTAGGTCATTGTTACAGAATAGAGAAAAAAAATCCAGTACATGGTTCCATTTGAGTTCTTCCTCAGCATTACATTGGTACCAATGAGATCTTCATTAAGATAGACATATGGGAGTATCCATTGATGTTTTCAGGATAAAAGTAAAAAAAATAGCAATGCCTGTAATGAGTTAAAGTTCTGGTTGGCGTTTGTTAGTGAAACTGATGTAACATGCAGTGGTGTTTTTATCTCTGCTTCAAATTAAATCAAACCGTGGCTGCTAGATTTTACACAGTGCATGATGTTGCACTGCATCACCAGATGAAACTTTAGGATAAATTTTCATTTTGGAAAGTGAATTAGACACTTAAATATCCCATGAAACTGATAGAGCCCATTATCTTGTTTGTTATTCAGGTCTTTAAAAAATCCCTTGATGCAGCAATAATTGCTTGCCTGAATCAACTGAATTTATGTAAAACAAAGTTTCAGCTACTTTCTTCAAAATATTTCTCTCAAGCTTGTTACACTAAATGTCATTCAGAACAGTCCCAAGAAACTTGGAGAAAATTGCCTTTTTGCTTTTTTTTCCCCTAATGTACTGAAACTACTCTCTTGCAGTTTTATGTCCTTGTCATTCCACAAAGTATTAACTGTGTCTTTCTACTGAGCTGCCATTGTTAGCAATGTAACTATTGCGTAAGCTGCAGAGCTGCATATCTTGAATTATAAAGTGGGATGGAGAAATCAAGTGAAGTGATTGGCATTCCGTGGAGTTAAGAGAATATAGCAGTATAAGTAAAAATGTTTGGTCCAGCCTTCCAGGCTCATTGACTTCAGTAATTCTCTCTATTCATGGGCATAAAAATTCTTTCAGGGACACACCCAAGGTCAAATCACAGGAACTTGAAAATAGGAAACTTTAAAAAATACTTCTGAAGATAAAACAAAGAGCCAACTAAAACTACTGGGAAATTTTCCATTGACTTCAAAAGGCAGTAAAATAGAATCAGAGCCATGAAACTTCATACATGGAAAAGGAATCCATAACTATGATTTTGTACTAGTTTCTCAAAATTGTACTTTTATCATACCAGTTTCTTTTTCGTACCATACTTCTTCTACCAGTTTTAAAAATTTCTGGCTTCTTTTGAAATAAAGCACATAGTCTTGCTTCTACTCTACTTCAAAAATATAAAATACTCTACTTCTATCTCTACTTCAAAAATATAAAATACGAGAAATAAAGCATTATAGAACTTGAATATTCAAAATCAAGCAATAAAATAGCTATCACTCATAGTAAAGTCTTTTTTATGCTCTACTAACAGTACCAATACTAATTTAGTTGAGAAAGCATACAGGGCTAGATGGTATTCTGACATATTAGCATATGATATTGGAAAGAAAGTTACAATGGAGAGGGGTTTTTTTGTTTGTTTTTTTTTTAAGGAAGGAAGAACATTCACATTCTCAAACTCATTATCAGAGTGTGGCATCAGTTCTAAAATATAAATATTTCTTCACAAACCTTAGATGCATTTAGAAACAAACCAGGAAAAAAAGAAAAAGAACCTTTGTAAGGTGCTAAGAATTATACATCTCCTTTTCTCTCATTTCTTAAAATGTCCATGTAATTTCTTAAAATAAGACTTTAGTTTGAAATGTCAAAATACTGTACAGAATGTTCTCAGGGAGACAAGCACAATAAAATGGCTCATTTTCATCGATGGAAAATTTGGCCCTGGAAGCAGAAATTCCTGAAACTGGGAGAGATGCATTTGCATTCCTTTTTCCTTGTTGTTTGGGCAGATTTACATGAGTTTTGAGAAGGCTTTGAAAAGTAAATTGTAAGCTGTTGTGTTGAGTTTGTCTTATGTATCTTTCTATGAACATTTCCATCAGAAAAGCAATTCTAGGAATTATGAACACTGAACATGAAACCAAATGCCCTCCACATGATTAGTGTGACCAACTGCAATTAATGACAGTTTCAATAATAAGCCATCTCATAGCTGTAATTTGCAAAATATTTTATTGTTCAATTCCAAATAATTAATATATTTTAGAAAATCATATTTCTATCAAGAGCACCCCAGGAACAGAATAAGAGGTGTTGTTTTCAATTCATTATTACAATTTCTTTTTTTCAATTTGAGGACTAAGATGCCTCATTCAATCCAATGAATAGTTGAAAGAATTGCAAGTGGTGAAAGACACAAAGATTATTTAAGTTTGGCACATTATTTAAGACTTGTCTGCATAATGTTCTTGAATCAAGACATTGGGGTAATCTGCTGTCATTAGCAACACTTTTTGCTCCTGTAGTAAAATAACTGCCATGAATTCTACCATGTCTCATTCAGATCACATAAAAACCTGAATGCTGTAAAATATAGGCCCTTCAATTCATGTGCATCTCAATATTCCATGTTTATATTTCTTTTACTTTCTTCTGTGCATATTTGACATAGTACGTGCAATTATTCTTTCTGGCTTTTGCTCTGCATTGTCATTCAAAAACCAAGAAGACAGACTCCCTCTGCAATTCAGAAAAGGCAGCTTCTCAGCATTTCAAAGGCCTTTTGTCACCCACTGTCAGAGGGAACAAGGTAAAACCAGCATGGTCACTTTAATAGTTGGTATTTAAAACAAAGATGGATTTGAATAGTTGCTGTGGCTTTCTGCAGTGTGTGTTTGTGCTGTTCTGTCACACAGCACAATAGTTTCCAAGCTGTCTTAACCACAGCATCAGGGGAAGTTGTGTACTTGTTTCCCTGTAACCTTGTAAATCATACTGCCATTTACATGCTTTCAAGAAACAAAAGAATTTCTGCAAGTGCTTTCCTTAAATCGAGTTCCCCACTGTGACACCAGTTTTCTTCCATCTGTTTGCATTGAACGACTCTGTCTGAGGTTGGTAGTAAAGGCTCAAGGGAGAAAACCAAACCAAAATAACAAAGCTGGAACAGTCAAACCTCAGGCCATTAAGGGCCGTGTCTTCAAAGCTGTATGTCTAAGTAGAGAGGACATGTGGTTTCATTGATTGAATGCAGACTGGGAGACAGGAACTTGTAATTTTAATTTTACTTGTGCTTCCGTCTCACTTTGGAACCCTTAAGCAACTTTATTTAACCCTGCAGAAGACCTAGCATTGTGTTTTGTAGAGTCACAACACCAATCCCAATGGCCAAGGGACATTTAAGACACACTTTGAGTTGTCCTCATTCTGGTCTGCTCCAAAGGGGCAAGAAGGCATCCTGAAGGAAGCTCATCATAACCTCCAAACTAGTACACTTACGTGTACTAAACCACACTTATGTATGATCCTAAAGCCCTTGACCTTACTCCTTTATATCCCATATGCTGGGTCTTATCCTGCATTTCTTGGAAGAGTCTGAGGTGGTTTTGCTATTGTCTGTGCCAGAGCAGATTCCTCTTAGACTAAAGGTTTTCTACAGTACCTGTATTCTACCACAAAGCCGTATGCAGTCTACAGATGAACCCAAAACACGCAGCCCTTGTGTCTCAATTTCTCAATCTAAACTGAAAAATAGAAATGCTTTTTGAATTCCAGAAGGAGGCTAATGATGCTTGTCATTCTGTGACTTAGCAAGGGATCATTAGCTAACCCTGGGAACAAAAGCAGCTGAAGCTAGAGACCTTATCTCCCAGGAGAAAACAGGGAGGGCCATGAAAGGATTCACAGCAGGAAGAACAAGCCATACATCAGCTCCTAGCCAAGGTATTACCTTTCAGTGACAGAGTTGCCTGCAATAGTAGGGGTCTGGACTCCGTGACTCAGGAGGTCAGTCCCTGGCCCATGTTCCCATAACATACAAACGAACCAGGGAATTAGCTCAACTCCTGCTGACAGCCATCTGGACAGCAACACAGTCAGTGCTGCTGTTCTAGGACGGAGCTCTCAAACTCCAAACTGACATGAGTAGGGTGAGATAATTAACTGTATCTGGTGTTAGCAAAAAATACCTTCACAAAGCCAACACATGACCATATGACGATTGAAATTTTGATTCCTTATTTTGAGGATGAAAATCCAAACCCTTAAAAGTTTCAAAAAAAGTATCAGGAAAGGAAAATGTCATCTGTTTTTACTATAAAACTGGCTCAGTGAAGCCTGAGATATTGCTACAAACCCTGTTTCTTTGACTGTTGAACACAAGGAGCAGCGAACACTTTGTCTTGTTTATTTTCATTACCTTTGTAGTGAGATATAGGGGACAGCCTACCCACACAGCTTGGTGGAGAATGCTGGTTTTAGGTGCTTTGCTTTATTTTACCTTCTGTTATGCTCGGAAGAGATAGAGTCATCATAAATATTCAAATGGGAAGCCAGATAGGATAATTGAATTAATCAGTCATATTTACTTAATGCTCACATTGAGTTTAAGAAACACATCCACTGGTATTATGCCTGATTATAGGTTTTGACTTGAAACCTGATTTGACTGTGAATCTTAAGACACTTGGCATTTCTTTTATGGCTCCTTCTCCTGGAACCTGTGGGTCCAGAAATACTTAAGCTTGTCTTTCCTGAGAGACAAGACTTTGTGATTACAGGTACGTGAATAAGGCTTGAAAATATGAATTCTAATAAATGTCCAGGCCACCGCTGCATTTCCTGAAAAATTAATTACTTCATCAATAAACAACACCGTTTAGAGCTTATCAGGGTGCAGGGGTATTCTACTTGCCATACATTAGGAAGATGATCTCATTTTCCATCCTATCTTCATATACTGCTTCTAACTGTAAGACAGTTTTTATCCAAAGAGCTTGTCACAGAAAAATCAGTGTCTACCAAGAAGAGAGACTGAAAAGTGGAGGTTTTTTCCTATCAGTGAAGTGACACTAATCTCTCCAAGCTTCCCTTTTAGATGTATGCCTGACTGCTCCTGGATCAGTAATTAATCAAAGATTTGGTGTCAGGAAGAAGAAACTATCACAGGTATATTGCCTTCTCTTCACACCATTCCAGACTCTACTTCTGAGGAATAATCTTAAGTTGCCACCTCATTTTTCATCATACTCATCACCCACTCTAATGACTGATGGCTGGACACTACTGCTGTAGTCTGGATTTGAAAGGACAATCAGGGGGTGAACAGTGATGGGTATAATGAGAAGTACAACTGTGCCAAACAGATCACAGGACATAATTATGCTTTAGAAATAAAGCAATACTTGAACTTTCATGGCTGTGTTAACAATGTAAGACCATGTTCACTGTGTCCTGCAATAGCTGATGCGAAAACTGAGCTGACTCTCTCAGAGAGATGGTGCAAATGCAACATGGAAAGGAAGTGCTTTTCTGTGATCACAAATTTGTAACTGCATTTTTTTTTAGAGAAGAAGAAAATAAGCAAGCCTTGTTTGCTGTTACCAAAAATTTACTAACTGCCAATGCCAAAGCTGTCAAGAGACTATCTCTAGATTTTATTTTATTTAGTTTTAAGACATTCAAACAGCAGAAAAATAGTGCTTTCTTAGAAAATAGACTTTAAAAAGTGTGATTGTTATTACTTAGGTTAACAGTGGCAGAGGAGAGTGGAAGTTTTTGAAGTATTCATCCACCAAAAGGGTAGAAGAATTGATCAGGAGGGGTGCTGAGGTGTTATGGGTGGTGGTGGAATGAAACTGAGTGCAGAATCTGAAGAAGCAAAGTTGTGGTTATCCTTTGATTTTGTTTCTCTTTACCACTATATTTATTCTGAAATTTTATTTCTGATAAATATCTAATTTAGAAAGGGAGGCATTTTTGCTAAACTGTTCTTACACTGAAGCACAAGCAAAGTTGCAGATTCTATAGGTTTGTGAAAGATGAGGATCTTTTTTAAATATCTTAGCTCAAAGGACATGAAGTGAGCTAGTGAGCAAGTCTTTTTTCAAAGGACTGTGTCTGACAATCTTCTCAGCAGTCAAAAAGAAAACGACATAACCTAGAAAGTTCACAGACTTCATAGAGACTTTATATAGCAGCTGGTCTAATGACCTCTTTCACCAAAGTTTGGGTAGGAGACTGAGAAGAAAGATCCCATCTAGATCATACAAAGAATACAAATGGAATTGGAAAAAAAAGAAATATTGAAGTTTATGCAAAAATTAGATAAATAAAACTTGCAGGTGTGTTCTAACTAGAACACTATATGCAAAACAGTCTGAGCTTCAGGGCAATGCAATTCTATATACAGACATCGTGGCTTGGGCTTTTCTCTACCGGAAAGGTTCAGAGGTCACCGAAGGAAAGAGCCCAAAACATGATGATATGTTTCTGTTCATTCTGTGGTCACTACTTCACTTTATAAAGTTTCCAACCCTTTAAAGCTGAAGCAGAACATTGCTATTTAGGGAACTAGAACTTACTGGAGCCCCCCTGTGCCTGGAAGCACATTTTTGCACAATCATTTTACCATTTTATTTTTGTACTCACCTAAAAACGCATGACCTCAAAAGCAGAATAGACCAGTAAAGTCTCCCTTTTTGTTGCATCTGGAAATCTCAGGAGTAAATAACAATTGCTTGGCAATACATTATTTGGTCAGTTTATGTTTAATGTTATATTTATGGTCATTAGCAACTATCCATAGTTTCAAAATGCAGAATATGAGCTGTGTCAATGATTTATAAGCTATCACATACATTACAGGGTGGCACCATATCTAATTTTCTGACTCAGATACTCTGCAAATGTAATGGACAGGTCCACGCATTTCTGTTCTTGTGCTCAGTCCCTAGTTCTGACTGTAAGACGTGACTAACTAAAATATAAGAAATTCTCAGCTGGCACGGATCAATAGTCCATCTAGCTTAGTGTTTTGTCCCCAGCAAAGACAAGAAATTGTTGGAGTTGCTTTTGTCATCCAGATTCCCACTGTATGCACCCAGCAGTGCCTGAAATGGTGGAACTAGACTTATTAGAGGGTGCATCCCTTTCTCTTCTCTTTAAGGGAACCTACTTAAAGATCAATAAATTGTGGAATCCTTTCCACAGAAATTTTCACTTCACTGTCTACTGTGCAAAGGAATACTTTTTTTATATCTTTTAAACAGATATCTTACTAATTTTAATGAATCTTAGTGTCTCTTGGTATTAAAAATATTATTTTCATGCAAGAATTTTCCTAATTCAATACTTCTTGTTGGGCAGTGGGAGGCAGGAGCTTCCCACGTGAAGACTGGTATTTGCAGTTAATTTGCTACAGGTACCTATTCAAATAATTGTAAATTTTCTTTTGTTACAGTGTAGCTCAATGATATGTGGGAATTGAACTCAGAAAGTGACCAGAACAGCCACAATGAATGTGTTTAAACATTCAGTGCTTAGTCTGTCCTCATCTGTGCTGTAAAAGTAGTTAGTTATTAGTAATAGTAATGAACACTATTGGTTTGACAAACCTTCCTCCTTCATA
This sequence comes from Manacus vitellinus, assembly GCF_001715985.3. Classification (NCBI taxonomy): domain Eukaryota; kingdom Metazoa; phylum Chordata; class Aves; order Passeriformes; family Pipridae; genus Manacus; species Manacus vitellinus. The sequence goes on from NW_021940750.1 coordinate 24,390,992, forward strand.
TAAGGCCTACACAGAAAATTTGAATAAATTATTTTTGGTGAAGAGAGTTAATGCTAACAATTTTTTTTCTCTTGAATACAAGTTAATTTTCTGCTTCACTGTAACAGAGGAGGGCAATATCTCCCAAGAGGCTCAAAAGCCTTGAAGATAGTTGCTGCCAGGATGGGTTAGTTTGAGCATGTTTTTGGATAGAGCATATGGCAGCATCTCTCAGGATGATGGTATTAGGAAATGCAGTTTATTTTGATTGAACTAGCAATTTGAATTAAGATCAGCTATTTACTATAGATGCCTAGATAGATTTTAAGTGAAATCTTTGATATATTCTTGCCAAATCCAAACTGGGAGTAGGGTGGTCGTGAAGGTGGGTGAAGGCTCAGACGCCTTCCTCCCTTCTTATTTATTCTAATCCTCAATGCCACTTTGTTTTCTAATCTGTATATTCTGCATAACACAACACAGATGCAGTAGCCCAAAGACAGAGGTGGAGTAAAAGGGGATTTGCACTACAAGAAAATTTCCTTTGTGTAATCAAAGCAACATCTGCAGTTACTCAAGTTCACAAAATCCTTTTTCCAGGCTGCTTATCGGGTCTTCTGCCATTCATTTGTCCATAAAGCAGAGAATTTTGATATTTTTCCACATCCGCTCCATAGGGATCTTCCACATCTGCATGTATGTATCCAACATGAAATGAAACAGGAAGGTGCAAGCCTATGCCTGCTGTTATACATATATGCAATAGGAATATTTCCATGGCCATCAAAGCTGATTTGCTTTTTAGCTCCCTTATTTTATAGCCCCCTATACAAAAGGACTATGTTGAGGTCAGAACAGATGAGCAGAGATAAAATTGCTGAAAATAGCATGGATTGCATGTAAAGCTAACACTGTCTTTACACCACATCAGTAGGTTACAACAGCTATATGTCTTATTAGCAAAAGTATAACTAAAGAACTGTGCTTTTAATATCTAAAAATTTGGTATAGACATATACCAAGATTCAAGATTTCCCCTGCTTACAAAGATACTAGTATTAGGGACCTACCTCAGTTTTTAGTCCAAAGAAAAACCCATCAGCAAACCCCTAAATCCCTTATCAGGTCTTTGTATGAGGTTCATTTAAAGTACCCAGAGGTCTACATGGAAAATATGAGTGTCTTCTTATTTGATTCATGCAGTGACCTGAATAGATAGAGTGCTTTGCAAAAAGAAGAAAACAATAATTGCATTTTTGAGCAGGCATATTTTGCTGCCTGTAGAATAGCTTAAAACTGTCTCACTTTTTTAAAAATATATTTCTCCCTTTGGCCCTCTCTCAGGTTTTGTTGTGCACTTTTGTTGACCTCTCTGCCTTCCTGAACTCATTTGGGATGTCTAGTTTTGTCTAAGCACTAAATACTGATAAGAATACTGTTGTGATTCTGTGCTGAAAAGTAGCACATGGACACATATTGATAAGGACTCTGTTGCCTAAAATTATTTAGCACTTGTTAGCTGGAATTTGCTTTTGGGCTGAAGGCCAACTCAAGGCTTCTGCACCTCTTAGGACGCACTTAAAAGCTATTAAGAGACTTTAAGTGGTGTATGAGTCTCTTGTTGGCTATCTGCACATGGCTAAAGATCACCTGCTGAGAAGTATTAATGGTAGAGGACTATGTTTTTTGCTTTGCTTTACATGTCTCTGTGGGCCTCCTGGCAATTTTGATCTCACTGATGCAACCACACACAGGCCTCGAAGGTAAAGGGGAGAAGTGGAAAAATAAAGCAGAATTGCTTTCTGTGCTCTCTTCCATCTTTGTGAGGATTCATACAAGATGAAAGCTTTTAACTTCGTTAGTGAACTAAGCTTAGGTGAGCTCTTTAAAAAATATTTTAGATCCGTTATTGAGAAGATGTAATAGCAGAAACTTTGAGACAGAATACCAGGGGTTTATTCTGAGCTGAACTCTTTCTTCATAGACACACAGAGATGTCAGGCTCTTTCCTCTCTAAGTACTCTGTACGTTGTGGAGAAAATTAGACCTACTGTCATTACTGTGTCCTCTTTCCTCTGTTCATGGTCAGAAGACTTGTGAGTCTGTATATCGTGAAACTGTTCACACAGAATGTGCTGTCGTGCAGTCATCAGCATGGGGCAGAAGAAAAATTGGCTGGAGCAGCACTGGAAATTATGTCCATTTGACTCTGCTTTGTCTTTGAACACCCTCTGTGTTGGCAGCATCTCTGCTCCTTCAAGGAAAGAGTATAGCAGAAGGAAGAGTGAGAAGTGACTTTAATCATAACTGCAGATGTAAACACCATTTCTTTTTCTGCTCTGTCTCTTCTATCACAGGGAACTGAGCTGCTGCCAGAAAGGGAAGGTAGCTAGTAGTTTCTTGGTTTATGTAAACTCTTGCAACCAGTGTTTAAACATATAATCAGTACTCCTTCGTCCTGCAGGAACAGTGCTCTTGCTGGCTAACACTGTCTTCATGTATTATTTTGTGATCCCTGAAGACTTCTCATAAGATTCTTGTGGTTTTAATTCTGCAGCTGAGAATCACTGGGTTAGAAATGTCTATTTACTATTTCTAGCTTGTTCTTATTTCTACTTGTACCTAAAACTGAAGCTACCCCATGTTAAATTCTGTGCAATCCCATGCAACCTTCTTTCCACAAAGAGCTTTCAAGTTAAATGGGAACTCTGAGTGACTGTTGGGGAAAAGTAGGTATTGTACCCTTTCACTAAAGGAGAACCTAACCAGAGCCAAGTGAAAAAAGTTTGCTCTCTCTCAGAATTAGGACCTGGGGATTCACTATAATTTTCTTCAGACATTTTAATTCTCACGTCTGTACATTCCTAGGATATGTGCTTGACCATCAATACTGAAAAGGGACAACAGGACCCTCTCATTAAAAAAAGTTATCATACAGAGTTACAGGAATCCCAAATTAAAATTAGAAAAAAATAAATGGCAGAATCAAACAAAAATAACTGAGGAAAAAAAATCTGTTAATGGTGTGTATCCTTGATAAACTGTTCTCTGCTACTGTGTCTGGTGTTTCTTTCCTCTGTGTACTCTTAAGAAAAGTCACTGATTTTACTGGTGCCCAGATAAACCATGGATTTTGAAAGACTGCCTCCACATGATGGACGTTTTTGTATTGCTATAAAATAGTTACAGCTATATCTTTAGTGTTCTATATTGATGATTATTTTTTTATTCTGATGATATGTGGGAGCACAAGTTGTTTCCTGTATGAGGTGCTCTGTGTCATATCTGCAGTAGTGAGATTATTGCACTTTCTCCACCTGTGCATACAGAAAAGTGTAATTGGATTGCCAGGAAAAGATAACATGTCCAGATCCCCAGACTCTTGTCAGGCAGTGTTGATGCTGAGATATTGTACAGTCAATAAATAATGCAGCTATTTAGCTGAATAGGGATTTCAGAGGATTAGCTGTATGTTCTTCATTCATCATTTTAATATCTTTCCCATTTTCTGTTAACTGACTATCTGATGGCAATTATTTAAAAATTTTGTTTGATAACCTTCTATTTGCCTGTTACAGGGGCTGTGTCATATAAGCAAGATTTGTTCTACAGCTGGGGAACTGGCCCCATAAGTGACTACACCACACATCACAGGTTCTTTGAACCAGTTAAGAGTGCAAACAACTTTATTAATCTTTCTTGATAGCTCCTTAGCAATGTTTATGGAGTTTAGTGCTGTGAGAGAGCAGCATGCTAAGTAATATTAAAAGAGGAAGGAGAGATCTCCATCTGCCTTTGTAGGAAAGATGAAGTATGATGACACTTTCAATTTTATTTATATCAAAGTGCCTAAGAAGTTGAGGGGCAGGTAGTGTCATATTTTCTCTCTGGGCCATATGCTACAAGTATGGAAGATAAGAATATGGCAGCCCACGCTCATTTGCCTAATATCCTAAATGAATGATACCGCACAAGGTAATGTGACACGGTGCAGAATCTCATCGATGATGTAGCACCATGCAACACATTTAAAATGTGTCAAGATTTTGTCTCCACAGAAGCGGTACTTAGTCACTTAGGTCACTAAAAGCATCTTTTTCAAATTCTCCACAGACGTTTTGCCAGGCTGCCCACATATCTCTGGATAAAAGCAAACTGTTTGCTTCACAGTGTAGAATAATTTATAGATAGGGACTAATTTGCTTGCAAAGAAACAGCAGGTTGTCATCATTTTTTCTTAGTACAAAGTGCATTATGCTAAGTGCAGTACAGAACACATGTGTTCCAAAGGGGGAATTATTTTGTATTAGTTTAGTATTATTAGCTTTTCTCAAACAGTCGTGTCCAGTTTTGTCAAGGAAAGCTGTAAGCCCTCTGGAAAAGGGTCAAGAAGGCAAAGAAAAAATATCTTTCTTTTTCTTTCATTGTGCTAAGTGCAGATGTTCAGAGGCAGATAACTCCACAACAGCTTTCATGGTTTTAAAATTTGGAATGTAAACACTATTTTACAAATTCTTTCATGAAACGGAATTGTGTCCAAACTTACCTTTTGGGTAAAAAATTCATTTTTTCTTCCTCTATCCTTTTTCTCTCTTTGTTTCTGGACACAAATGATCAGAGAGCATTGGACCTCAGGCACATTTCCTATTGAAAACGTTATCAAAACTGACAAATCTCCATGCAAGGTTTTGGCTTCAGTAAAATCATATATTTTAATGTAAATGTGTTCTGTTGAAATGTTCCGGATAGCTGCTCATGTGAAATTCTTTTCATCTGCCGTTTCCAGCTTTCTCGATCCAACTTTACATCATCACATAGTACATTGCTGAGTTTATGGACTCCTAGATGAGATCCATCAAAACTATTTCACCTAAGATATGAGATCAGTTCTTTGGGGATGAAAGACTAGGGAATTAATTCACTGCCATACTAAATAGATCCTTCTCACTTTTTGATAAATTTGACAAGTTTTGAACACTGCAGCATTAAACTGGTGAGAAATTAGACTAGGCCTTGGGGGAAGGTTAATAAAGACACCAATAACCCTTTGCTAGAAGGTGCAAAACTCCATTTAATATGAGTCCTTGAGGACATCATCTGTTCCTCTTTGCCCACTGGAGTGAAAATAGCATGATGGTCACCATCTGGAGTAAATTTTTAACAATCAGCAATTTTAAAATGAAAGCAACGATATTTTCTTATAAACAGATGCTTGGACTATCAATGACTTTGGGCTGCCTTGAAGTCCTACACAACTGAGAAGTTAGCTAAAAACCTGGAGTTCTTCACGTTTTCTTCTCCCATGTGTTCTGTGAGGGAGTCCTGTCTGCTTGTGCATAGGCAATTAAAAGATTTTGCTTTTTAATTTGCCATTTGTGTCCTCATTACCTTTTACTCTAACAGCTGCAATTAGTTGAAATAGTAATTTTTGATGTTTCCTACATTAGTGTTCAGAACTCAACAGGCAGGATGTCCTTAGTGGCAGTTTTCCATTTCTAGAACTCTCCTTCTGGGTCTGTCAGAAGCTGAAATTATCAATTGCATAGGTTGATTTAAGATTAATCCATGCAGACAATCATTAAAATTGGACTGGATGGTGTGAAAAAACAAAAGATAAATTTGGATGGATACGTTTTCCATTAGATGTTCTACAGTATATATAATTTTTGCTTTTTGTTACTAAAAATAATCTTATTTTTAAGACTATTTAATGACAAAATTTATATTGACCTGTATGGCATCTGCGTTCATGAGCAAGGATGAATATTTTTTTGCCACTGACTGGAAACACAGATGTTTCTGGGATCAGAGGTTTGTTAATTGTCACAGGTGATGTAGTCTTGATGAAGTTGTGCATCATCAACTTTTAAGAATAACTTCCTTCTGTTAAAAATCAATAACTGTTAAACACAGAAATGAAGATAATGTTAGTCTAGGCAGTCTGTATTCTCCAGACCTGAACTTTGGCACTTCAGCACCCAGTTATGCAGCTGAGCAGGGTGTGTGGCTCATCTCAGTTGCCAGCACGATGACTGGCAGCCTTGAGTTCATGGCCCCACCTGAGGCATCGGTGTTATTGATCTTGTAGCTATTTCAGCCCTGCTTCCTGGAGTACAGCGGTCAAACTACTGATTACGTCTTGTAGTATGTTCTCTCTTTTGACCTGTTACTGGTTTCTGTTAATCTGTACAAGGAGAAAAATCTGCCCTACCTGAGCTTTTTCTCCCACAAACATATCTTTTTTCCATTACTAGCTCTCTTTCTCCCCCTCCCTCTTGCATACCTCCTCGTACCTATGAAATAACTGCACTCTGTAGTAACTCATGAGTAAAAAAACTCTGGAACCATGAAGCATGTAAAATTCAAGCTGGGAATAATGCTTTTAAAAGAATACAGAAATATTATTTTTCCCAGTAACAAAGTACTATACTGCTCAGTTTGTCATGCACCAAACAAGTCAGCAATCACAGACATCTGTGAGGAAAGAAAAGTGAGTGCATGTGTGTGTGGACAGACAAAGTGCAAAGAAAACGAGTCCCACATTTATTAATTTATTTGTTTATTCAAGGCAAGAAAGTTTCCTGCTGGCTTAGCTCCCCCTCCTGGCAGTCAGGAATTGGTCTCTAGCAGATTCCTGTCGAACCTGTACAATACTGAAATTTCCAAAGACAAAGCTTTTGTTGATTATAATATCATGCCTTTTAAAGAGGGATTTCCTGAAGCCTCCATCCTTCTATGCAATGTGTCTGCATCATAATTTGCAGGAATGTAGCTAGAAAGATACAAAAGGCTTGGAGAAGCAGAGGAATACAGAATAATGAGGAGAAGGATGGCAAATGATGTCTTCACACCCATTTTGACAACATGAACCACTCTAAACTTTCTCCTGTCTCCACCAAGGCAGATCCAAATCAATTTCATTTGCCTCCTCAGGCTGCCTGATTTAAGCTTTTGAGAATAATTATAAGCACAAATTGAGAGGCAAAACCAGAAACGTCCTGATCAGAGCAGAAAAAAGCACAACAGTTCACTTTTGTACATTTGCCGAATCATTTTGCTAACAATATTGCAAAGGCAATAATGTCTTTCTCTGACAAAATCTGTCCTTATAGACTTCACTGTGTCTGTAACAGTGTACAGAGGTTTCCTTCATGTACTAGCTACTGATCACTATCCTGTCATCAATATTCGCTTTAGAAGAGGACACCAAAGATAGTTTCTTCTCCTCCTCGTCATCCCTTTTTCTTCACCTCTCCTTCTTCCTTACTTTTTTTCATACATGATACACACCCATAACTATGAAGTGGTCAGACCAGCAGACATGCAAAAGGGCTTCCTGTAAAAGCATTTTGATTCCTTTGGGTCATTTTCCCCATACCTTTGATGTAGAGATTATAGACTCATATTAAAATTTGAACTCAAAGTTCAAACCCAAGCAACTCATAGAGAAACATATACAGTAAACCATCATCTAAGGCTCCTAAACAGTTAAAAAAAAAAAGGCAGGATGTTCATTCATGTGTAGATACGAATTCTACTTCTGTGAAAAAAAGAGATTTGTCAGGTATTATTCCATAATCTTTTTTATTACCAGTTGATAGAAAAACAGGGACATTTTTCTGAAGCACTAGGAACTCTGTATGCTAGGTTTCATAGGAATGGAGTTAGATTTGTTTTCAGTTTGTCATTCAATTCCAGACATAATAGCCTTGTACTTACTGTATATTATAATTATGCAGAGTAAGATTATGACTTGATTATAACCTCTGTCTGCAGTATAGCCAAGAAAATTTATGCCAAATGGTTTAGTGCTAAGTAAGAGTCACTGGCTGGTAGCAGGGAAAAGAATGACTGTTTAGGTTTGGTTTTGCTTGCCTTTCAATTTATGTTGTGTGGCACTCAGGTTCAGATAAATGGTGAACTGCTAGGAAAAATGGTGCTGAGTGGTTAGAATATCAGAGAAAAAAAACAACTTGGAGTCCTATGACTTGTTTTTGATTATTTTCATGATTCCTTGAAGAAAAGAATAGCCAAACATCGTTCACTTTATGCCTTCTAAAAAATTCATGGCCCTAATATAAACCATGGGAAGACTAATGAAGACAGACAGCCTGGCTTTAGGAGCACAACAAAACTGTGCTTATAACATAGGGCTGTAAGTATTCCTATGAAGGCTTGGATTCCTATGCTATTTCCTCCCTTTATTCTCTGTTATCTCCCTTGAATATCACTAGGTTCTCAGGTTGCCCTTGACTGCAAGTTTGAAAGACTGCATAATGAAAGGTGGGAAGGATGGCCCTGAGGGCAGCTTTGGAGCTTCTTTAGACACCGTAGGCACAGCCACTGAGACAGTATAGTGGTCAGCGAGGTAGGAAAGAGTTCCACAAATTTATAATTGAATAGCATTTTCAGTAATATATTAAGTATTTCATGGCTATGCACAGTGAAATGACTAAAGTTGGAAGTTGTATGGATGATTCTGACCGGTAAAGGTGAGACTAATAAAACTTTCACCTTCCAACTTGCAGCCAGATGTTTCAACCTTTAAATATCTTTAATCAAAATACCTTATGTTTTATTGAGTACACAAAGCCAGAATTGTTCTTCTCTAGCTAGCATCAGCCATGCCAAAAGGGAATTTTTACAAGGCAGGTTTGAAAAAAGGCAGTGAGATAAAAATGTTGATTAGAAATGCCTCTTAAGATATGAAAAGAAACATTTCTATTGATGTCAGGAACTCAGGCCACTAAGCCAACTTTTCAGACCTGGCCTCCTAAAATATGTGATATGTTCTCATCTATTTCAATGCACTTTTCCCAACTTCATTGTACCATTCCTTAAATCCTAATGGGATTTAATATCCTGGCTGCAGTAAGGCAGGAAATGTCTTATACACTTGGAAGATGTGACTTGTGCTCTAAGGAGGATATAGTGAGAAATAATAGAAATCAAGTGTACAGGGTGGGAAATAGAAACAAAGATGACCGAGGTGATGATGGACAGATGTGTTATTATTGAGGCATTTGCGTGTTGATTTCTTTAATTTTAAGTTAATCGTGACAGCTTGCCTTCTTCTCTTCCTAGATTGGTTTATAGAACCTTCTGGCTTCACAATAAGCAAAGTTACTGCCATGTGTTGTTTGAGTCAACTCGCAAGATATACAATCACAATAAGTAAGGAATGCCCACAGTTCCTCCACTTCCAAAATTCTGCTCCTGCAAATGATCAGTAAATTTGCAGAGACTCAGTTCAGTACTTGCAATCATATTGAAAATAGAGAGCTTACTTTAGAGAGCCAGAATGCCAGGGATGGGGGAAAGCTCAATGACTCTACCTGCCTTCAGTTTTGGCAGTTTGCTAAAAACAAACTCTTTAAGTTTTTCCAACCTTCTAGAATTTGCAGACAGTGCTTTTCCTTCACAGAGTTTCTTTTTAAATCAAGCAGGCTGTTCAGTTCTTCAATCTTTTTAATATCTTTGAGGTTGAAATTTCTGACATAGAGACACAATTTACCTTTGCATTAGGTCCCTGAGATTTGCTGAAAAATACCGCAGCTATGATCCCTATTATAAGTTACTATTAAACAGTTATGAAAGACTACTGAGCTAAAACTTTTCCCCAAAAAAATATTTAAGCACATTCAGTTATATCCTTGCTTCCTCTCTCCTTCCCTCCCTCACACCACACTCAACCCTGAAGTCATAAATATCTTGTTAGATATGTCCTTGTGCTCTTGCTTAGTACAATCGAGAGTAGTTCCAATGCGTATTATCCTAACTGATTTTTATTAAATTGGTTTATTATAGACTGATATCTCGAGATCAGGATACTGGCATTAATAAAAGGACTCCCTTTCTCATCATCACAAGGGGAGAAAACATTAGGAGATCTCTTTTAATGGATTTCTAAGGTCAAAATCCGTGTAACAATGAAAAGAAGATCAACTTTGGAGTCTGCTTAAGTGACTGACCAGTCAGAGCTCTTTTATTTGTACTATCTAATGAGAAGTGCTGTGCATGTGACCCAACTTTGCTTGAATCATTACTGAAATCTTTTATTCAGGTTCCATGTTTATTTAGTTAAGAGGTACACTGGGCAGAGTCCTAGAATAAGGTGAATGCATAAATCAGTTTTAATATGACAGTACCTTCTTAGGACATTCCCAGCAAACCAGGAACAGCAGCTGCCTGTGGCTGCATGTCCTCAGCTGCGCTTTCTATTATACCCAGGAGTCAAATAAAACCTAATCAGCAATCAGACTTACTATCAGAAGCGAGCTAGTGCAGGGTATTGGCTCTGTTAGAAGGTACAGGCTGTCTCTCTCCAGTGATGGAAAAGGAACAAGAGAACCGCTATTAGTACCCTGTGTGGTCCCAAGCATCTCAGAGGAGGCTCTGCGTGTTCATTCGTTTTTTAAAAAGAGAGTGTCATGACAGATCAGAGTGCTATGATCTAGATGGGAGCCAGGCCATGTTAAAGGCGGATAAACTGTCACACTTAGGCTCGTTAGAATGTAATCCTGTTAAGAGTTTCTCCACAGCATCACATCATCTGACATAATTGAAAAGAAATCACTCTTGATTGAAATACACCTGCAAGAGAGAAAACCATGAAGAGTGGGGGAGTGACTATTACTGTTTCTATAAAAGGACAATAAACAGTATAGGCAGCACTACAGTATAATTTGCACTGCCTTTATAATTTGAATTTGTAATGATAAACTACAGGATTTCTCGCTTTTTATTTCCAATTTTTTGAACCTTGAGGCTGATACCTGCTGATGCTCTAAATAAATACAGTAATCTGCAAGTGAAAGGTTGCAGGGTTATAGCAGTTTGACTTCCAAAGAGACTTTCTGCACTGTCAGTCCATAGGATTCCTAAAAGCAGCATTTGGGACATATTATAAACTGCACCGCTGTATCAGAAGAACAGATTTCATGCACTCCTGAATTAAATTTCTTCCCAAATTACCTGGATGATGCTTAAACTGTTTAAATAACTCAAAAGAAAAAACAAAACAAAACCAAAAACCAACCAACCAACCAAACAAACAAACAAAAGCAAAAGAAACCCACCATTTTTAAGCAGGATTTCTGTTGACTGAAATTCTGTTTCCTTGAAATCCTAGCGAATGAATTTTGATCTGGGTAAACAAAACCTGGAAAATAACTGTGCTCATGTCACTGCAATCCCAGAGCCTGATATCTACACATGTTTGGTATTTGCCAAGGTTCATATCCTTCCCTTGGTTCAAGTATGTAAAATGCAGTATTTTTTACTGATTTTTTCCCAGACATTGGAAACAACATATAATAAGACAAGATAACATCAAACAACACATACTTTCATTGCAAACTGTAGAGAATGTTTGGTTATGGGTATGTTTGGTTATAGATCTGAATAATAAATAGTAGCTGAATAGAACACATCCACACTAAAGCTAACGAACTTGTTTATGTAGCCATGCACAGACAACTGTGTAGCAGAATTAAAAGAAGTGTGTAACCTTTATGGTTTCAAAGAAAGTGTTCTAAAAAACTGCTGTAGTTTGAGCTGATCTCTTAAAACAATAACTTAGCAGATGTGGGCCTTTTCATCTAGTGGAAAGCAAGTTCTGAAATCTATTGACAGTACACAGTTCAGATCAGAACCAATATAAAGATGATAGGTTTGTGGATTACCATACTTTAGAGTTTAAAAGGCTCTACTTGTAAGTTTCTGATTCACTCTGCTGAGGTACAATAATATGGCAGTTTGCATCAAATTGCAGAATATACATAATGGCATTACAGAAATAGAAGCAGAACATTCCAGAGTCTGGTAGGAAATAAACATAGAGTGTGATTAAATAATACATACCGGAGTCTACTCTGTCAGGCATCAGTGAATAGCATTCATTGAAGACAGTGGTTCTGCCAAAGAAAAAATAATTACCTAAGCAAAAATTTCCACTTAAACTGTTTAGTTTTAGAATTTTAAACAGACTGTGAGAGGATGAAGACTGGAGTTACGGTACGCAAACACAAGTGATAGATCTAGCCTTCACTGAAGTCAATGAAAGTCCTTCAATCATTGCAATGACTTTGCATCAAATCTATTTCAAGACTATTTAACAGTAATATTAAACTAATGTTTAATATTAATGTCTTTTTTTCCTTTTTTTCCCCCAGAAATCCATAAAGAGCTCAACCTTAGAATAGTCTTCCAATGGACTTGATCTTCCCTATTAAACATTTCATGCTATTTCTTTTCTCTTTTCTTTTACAGGCAGGCCAGATCTGGCAGATAGCTGATATGAGGACTTTTCTGAGTTCAGAAAGCTGAGTGTGACACCAACAGACTTCAGTGAAAGAAAATATCCCTGCAAGCACAGAGACTTTTGGTATCTGAATTCATCAGCAAAGTCATGGCTACTGTTTCTTGCAGCACACATGGAAGAAGGCAACAAACTTTGTAACCCTGGCTAACAAGACTGTGTTTTTCTTATCAAAAGTAGGAGGTAGGCCAATTATAAAAAGATTATTTTATACTTAGCCTCCAGGACTTGAACTCTGGCCTGAACACTGGGCATTAATAGAAGCCAATTTTAATGACCTGAGATTTTGCTACCTGTGCTTTATTATTGTTATCAGTTCTTAAACACTTTGGTACTTTATTTCTTTAGATTAGAAATGGGTTCGTGGACTAAAATGTGGCCCACAGATTGGGCTCTTCTCATGAAATCATGGCTTATCTTTTCCCTGGGGCTCTGCATGCAGGTCTCCAAAACTTTGACCTGCCCAAAAGTGTGCCGCTGTGATCGAAACTTTGTCTACTGTAATGAGCGAAGCTTGACCTCAGTGCCTCTTGGGATACCGGAGGGTGTAACCGTCCTCTACCTCCATAATAACCAAATTAATAATGCTGGATTTCCTGCAGAGTTGCACAATGTCCAGTCTGTGCACACGGTCTACCTGTATGGCAACCAATTGGATGAATTCCCCATGAACCTGCCGAAGAATGTCAGGGTTCTCCACCTGCAGGAAAACAACATTCAGACCATTTCTCGTGCTGCTCTTGCTCAGCTTTTGAAGCTGGAAGAACTGCACCTAGATGACAACTCCATCTCCACTGTTGGTGTTGAGGATGGGGCATTCCAGGAAGCCATCAGCCTCAAGCTTCTGTTCTTGTCCAAGAATCATTTAAGCAGTGTACCAGTAGGCCTTCCGCTGGACTTACAAGAACTTCGAGTAGACGAAAACCGAATTGCTGTCATTTCAGACTTGGCCTTCCAAAATCTTACAAGTCTGGAGCGTCTGATCTTAGATGGCAATCTCCTTACTAATAAAGGCATAGCTGAAGGCACCTTTAGCCACCTCTCCAAGCTCAAGGAGTTCTCAATAGTTCGGAATTCACTGACCTACCCTCCTCCCGATCTTCCAGGGACACATCTACTGAGGCTTTACTTACAGGACAACCAGATAACCCATATACCACTTACAGCCTTTTCAAACCTCCACAAACTGGAACGTCTTGATATTTCCAACAATCAGCTTCGGATGTTGACAAAGGGAGTATTTGATAATCTCCACAGCCTGAGACAACTCACTGTAAGGAATAATCCCTGGTTATGTGACTGCAGTATTAAGTGGGTCACTGAATGGCTCAAATTTATTCCTTCTTCCATCAATGTACGGGGTTTTATGTGCCAGGGACCAGAGCAGGTCCGAGGTATGGCAGTCAGGGAGCTCAATATGAATATGTTGTCATGCCCCACCACCACCCCTGGTCTGCCACTTATCATCACCCCAGTCCCAGCTACAACCATGCCAACTACATTAATTCCCACCTCATCGTTTCCCCTCCCAAGTAGCAAATATAATCCTCTCACTCCCATCATAGCCACACTCCCCACTGTGCCTGACAGGGAGGACAGAGAAAGGGTGACACCTCCTTTATCCGAAGGGATTCAACTCTTCATCCATTTTGTTAATGACACTTGCATCCAAGTCAACTGGATGTCACTTTTTACCGTAATGGCATATAAACTCACATGGGTTAAAATGGGCCATAGTCTGGTAGGAGGAATTGTTCATGAACGAATAGTTAGTGGTGAGAAGCAGCAATCAAGCTTGGTAAATCTGGAGCCCAAATCCACTTATCGGATTTGTTTGGTTCCACTGGATACTTATAACAGTTACCGAACTGGAGAAGACACTGTCTGTTCAGAAGCCACAACCAAGGCTTCCTTTTTGAGCAATGGCAGCAACATCCCTTCCAGTCACGAGCAGACAACTTCTCAGAACCTAGGCTCCCCATTTCTGCTGGCAGGGTTGATTGGGGGTGCAGTGATATTTGTCCTTGTGGTCCTGCTCAGCATTTTTTGCTGGCATATGCACAAAAAAGGTCGTTACACCTCCCAGAAGTGGAAATATAACCGGGGCCGTCGGAAAGATGACTACTGTGAGGCAGGGACCAAGAAGGACAACTCCATCCTGGAGATGACGGAAACCAGCTTCCAGATTGTCTCCTTAAATAATGATCAGCTCCTTAAAGGAGATTTCAGACTGCAGCCCATTTATACCCCAAATGGGGGCATTAACTACACAGACTGCCACATCCCCAACAACATGCGATACTGCAACAGCAACGTCTCAGACCTGGAGCACTGTCATACGTGATGGTGAGGGAAGATGGGGGTGTCTAGGACAAAGAGGAAAAAACTCTAGAAAAAATAAGACCCCCAGCAACAATGAAAAGAATTACATTTGATAAATGTTACAAAGATGCATTTATGCATTTGAATACTCTGTAATTTATACGGTGTACTATATAATGGGATTTAAAAAAAGTGCTATCTTTTCTATTTCAAGTTAATTGCAAATGGTTTTGTAACTCTTTGCTTTTTAAATCTTTAAAAAATATTGCTGAGTACTGTACAGGGTTGTACAATAAGAACCCAATGTCATGGCAAAGGAAAGAATGACTCATTCTTCAAACATTAACCACTTTGCTGTCGAAGCTGTCTGAGAGATGTTAAGTTTCTAAGTGTCCTGAATACAGGAAAATAAGTGCGTATTAAAACGGTCACTAGGAACAGACAAAAGCAATTCAGATAAAATGGGTACAACCCTTCTGACTACAACAGTAGTTGCTGTTGAGCTTCAAACAATTGGAAATACATGTGTTGCCCTTTGTCAGTTATGCATTTCCTACCTCGAACTGAAAACTGGAGTTCTGAGTGCTGCCAAAAAGGCTACTTTCTTGTTTGATTAGTTTTCTCCCAATATACCTGGAATAGGAAAGGTAGACAGAGTCAAACTCAAAGTGACCTTGACTCCTATTTGCAAAAACTACTCTGAAAATGTCCCCCAATACTATGTACTTTTATCATAGAAAATCTTTCTGCTTTTCATTATGATTTAAGAAGCTTTAGGCATTCGCTGACCCTTCTCAGTGGGAGGTGAAGGTTATCAGAATGTAACAGAGAACTGTCATTAAGTTGCACATCTCTTTAATAGAGCAGCATTTGTTGACACAGGGTGTTCAGGTAAAGCCTGAGTGAGAAAAATTCTGAGTTGCTCCCAGTTCTGCAGTATTCATTTACAATTTAGAATCTAAAAGTGTATATTGCTGAAAACATGGTGCAAAATATAATGCCAATGGAAGGTTGCTATTGATTTTTATGGTTCAAGCTATGTTTGACTTAGGAGTCTGAGTTACGTTCAGTATGGAGAAAAAAGACAGAAAGAGAAAACAAATAAGAAATGTATTGTAAAAGTTTATTTAGTACTGGAATGCCAGGCATATTATAAACTGAATTACCCCTCTTCTATCTTAAGTTTTCCATAATGATCTGTGCTTTACAAGCACTAGGTGGGCTTAGAGTTTACTTTTTTATTCTCTCAAATTCTTTAGCTGCAATACCTTCTGAGTCTTTGAGCTTTACATGCACTATGCAAAATGTCATGTTTGTATTAAAACCGTGATGCAGCTCTCCAAATTATGCAATGTTCCAGCCACTCTACTGACTCAATGACTGCCAGGAACTCTGGATTTCTTGCCAGCTCAGTGGTGGAATCTAATTCTTTGGTCTTTTTCAGTTTGTTTGTTTTTTGATGCGGCTCATTTTCTCCTGAGCTTGGGGACAAGCTAAAGTTCACATCAAAATGAAAAAAAAATAAAAAATAAAAAGATGGAGACAAAACTTCCCTGAGGGAGTAGGGAACCAAAGAGAAAACATTTTACAGTGACCAACTAGGAACAAGGAGAAGTTGTAGCAAGTGGATTGAAGCAAAGGGTGAAGCACTTTCACTGTGGAATGCTTAGACTTTTCACTTTATGAGGCTCCTTATGTTGGGAGAGAGGGTTTTAATCCTTTCCTTTGCTCATTTCACTCAACCCATTCTTGAAACTCAGCAGTCCATGAGCATGCAGTTTCTGAAGTTCAAATCACATGATAACACTCATTTTCTGCAATGGTGAAATGAACCTAGTTATGATTGATGGCATTTTATAAGGAATCACATCCTCCCTCCAACACCTTTTATAATCACAGTTTGAAATTCCACTCTATATTCTATATATTTGCTATTTTCTCCAGATATAGCAGGTATTTTAGACAACCTGTGTGTCTATTGTAATAGTAAAGTCATTTAAATTGTGCTGAGTAAAAGGCTGCCATATGATTTGAAATGGTGTCATTCTAAGTAGAAATGTCTATGCAAAGTGGGTTTTTTTCTGTGGTTTCTTTACTGAAGATGATGATGATAAGGTTGATATTTTTGCTTTTTTTGGTTAATATGGTTTAGGTGCCACAGCTCAAAAGACAAGCAGCAAATAGTTGTGCTTCTGCACACTTCCACTGCATTGGAGTTTGCTTGAAATTAAGTAAAGCATAGATCCCATTGGGTGTGGACATAGTATTTAATTTCACTGAAATAACTAGTTGTACATTTGATTTCAAAAGGCATCCTTTGAAAGTACATGCTTATTAGTATTTTGTACTTCAATGACTGATGCAGGAGAAATCTTCTGTTCTAGACCTCAGGATATCATAGTTTCAAGATAAGCAAGGCACCTTATTTTTAACAATTGACTTATTCAGGGAGTTTGGCTGTACTGCGGGTGAATGATCCACAAGCCCAAACTAATGACAGCAAATGTCACTGACCTAATAGATCGAAAAATCAAAATTATATTAAAGATAGCATAGTTAATGCTTCATGTCAGTATGAATAATAATATATATATTGGTATGGGATACTGGCAATAGTTTATTTTCTATAAATACTTCTCTGAAAAAACTTAGCAAGCCACTTATACAAAAATTTGTGGATAGAGCTGGGAGTATTACCTAAAAAAAATCAGATTTGTAGTCAGCTGAAAGATCACGTTTCATTTGAAGAATGTTTCTCCCAATTCCAGTTGTTCTTTTGCTGCAAAACAGTTAATGTATTTCAACCTACAGCAGAGTTTGTGACTTCTTTAAGTGCCAGTCACACAAATATCTGAGACTTCATTTCAGATCGCATCTGGATAAGTACATAATGGGAAAATTTCACTAGGTAAAGTATTTAGAAAAAGAGTTTAAAATGGACAATGATCTTTTGGCAATGTAAAGTTTAAGATTAGTAGCTTTTTCCTTAGGCTTTGTAAAAATGGGGTCATCTTCACTTAGTGCAAATATCTGACCCCTATAATAACTAAAGGCTATAGAACAGAAGTCCCAAATGTGTGTATATACAACTCATCCAAAATGTTCACTTCGAAGTCCTAATTTGAACAGGTTCATTGGACCTGGGGAAAAATTATTTTTTTACAATCAAAATCTCACTCATCTTCCATTGTATACTGCTAGTAGCTGACATAGATGTGCAGAAAGATTGGTTAGGGGAAAAAAATAAGACTTTAATTGAAATTATGTTAAAGAAGTATCACAACACTGCTGTACCCACTTCTTGGGTTCCTTCTGAAGACTCACTTATTTGCAGACAGGTCCTTATTTTCACAGATTCTGTTGCTGGCAGAAACAAACACCTGATTAATGCATGGACTTTGTGTTAACAAGTTCTTATTGGAAACATTAGTAATGAATTTATTCATAAAAATATTAAGGGATGAAGTTACTTTGGACTGAAAAGATAGCAGTTTTCCCTGTAAGCCAATAAAGGGGCTGTTTTACCTGACAGTGAATGCCACGTAAAACAGAGAAAATTAAGTACCACATGCTATTTGCAACTAGAGTAGTTCAACTGCATTTTTCTCTCAATCATTTTCTTTTTTCATGAGAGAAAATTTCTCCCTCTGGGAAAATTATTGATTTCAGTTTTGCAAACAAAAGAACCTTATGCATATTGTATTGTTATTATGGTTTTAAGGGTCTACATAAGGCACTTTATTAATGGTATTAAAATAAAAGTTCAGTCTCAGCTTCTGACAGTAAAGTGGTTAATTCTCATTGAATTCTACATTTATAGTACTTCTTCACCTTAAATTTAACATGGAAATATTAAAACTTTTTTCTTTAGAACATGAGAATAATGGTTTTATGCATGACTTAACTTCACAGCTCAGTGGAAAAACAAAACACGAGTGCCAAAACCAAAAGTTACTGGCTCTGAGCCTCATCAAATCCTGCCTGATGCTCTCTTCTAAGCACAGAGGTAATCCTAGGAAGCTGATGATCACTCCTTCCCTGAACTCTACTGAACAGGGCACTTTGTATCCCAGATGATACTACAGGCAATATTAAAACATTTGGCATTAAATTTTTGTACAACAGTAGGTCTTTTAAAGGACCCTGGCTAGTAGTCCATATGGAAAACTAGCACAGAAGAGATTTGGCAACCTTTTATTATACTGGGGCTCTGTGGAAATGTGCCTCATGAGAGCTGAATTCTGATCCTCTCAGAAACAGATAAGCTACTAAACAAATTGTTATCATCAGCTGATCCCAAGTATCTGAAGATGATGTTTCATAAAATTGATTTTAACTGAGACATGCACACTTGATTCTGTTCTGTGTTTGGTATACTTTCTATCTTTAACATGGAAAAATAGATGGTTTGAAGTCTGCATTATCTGTTTTCTGCAATCTGCCATGTTGCACGCATTGTTAACTTCAAAACCTCACTATACACTATATATTATCTTGTTGACATATTCAGTAAAGAGTTATTTAAAAAAATACATCAATCTTGCTGTATTTATATGAGCAAGTTAATTAAAATAAGGATGTGGGTATCCAAAAGGGACAAAAAAATATCAGTCTTCTTTACTTGCATTCCTGGAAATATTTTCAGTTGTTCTACTGTCTGTTCACCCTCTATTCAGTTTCTAAAAGACAGATATCATCTTCTGTCTCTCAAAGAGTTAAATAATTTGTTACCTCAATTTCTCAGATTCAGTCTTAATCTTTATAAGATTATCTCTTTCTGATACACATATAGGAAAGCACTGTAAAATGAGAACAGACTGTATTCCAGTGTTTACAATTATTAGGTACACTTAAGCAGCTACACACGGCTATAACAAATATATATATGTGGAATCTGTGACTCATTATATGCATAGTCATTTGATAAATGCATTTGACATTCATCCTTGACAATCTTGAACCTGTCTTTTAAGTATTATTATCCATTTAATCTGTTTCCTTGACATGAAATGTGATTTTTTTTTCAATTCTCCCTTCAAAATTGTTCTTGAATTTTCAGAATGCACAACATTCAGACATAAGCCTTAATAAATTTTTGTATAAAATAAATCTTATACATAAGATATATGTTAATATATCACTATATATAAAGAGACGCTTTAGTTACTTAGAAATGAAAATGATGCCTCTTCTACTTACATATATTTTTGCTTTACCAGAAAGTGAGGTATTGAATGTTACAAGTTGTGTCTCTTCAAAGCTTAGAAATGTAATACCGCTGAGTGTCACAATTCCTCAAAAAGTTATCTTACTCTCTTTCTTAACCCTGAATATCATGTAAAACTACTGATGGCTCTGTACCATACATCCACATCAAGTCCTGCTGCCTTTCCCCCCTAATAGGTTTTCCCTGCATTTGATGCTTCTACTGAACCATATTAGACCCCGGTAACTAAACCTTCTTGCCTTACTACAAGAAGGTGGGCAATAGAGCTAATGTAAGTGAGAAACACCATCATTTATGTATTTCTGACAATAATGACATAATAATTTTCAATTGAAAACATTGTTTTCTGTCAAAAAAAAATTGGCAAACACTGACTTCATCGATAATCTTTTAATATCCCAATTTTTTTTATTGTAGTACAGATAAAACTTTATATTTCTTTTTGATACTTTTAAGCCCACTTACCTGGAGCTGTTCAGGCACACATACGAGTGTGTATAAATTTCTGGGCTTGTTTATAGAGGATTTAGCTACAAGGATCTCCCAAAACAAACACATGGAGGAGCATTTTTCTCTGTTGTTCAGTCAAAATTTTTCAGTATTTGACTTTAAAAAGAGTTCTTCCATCTAAGAAGAGTACCATATGGAGAAACAGCATTCCACCACTAAAGTATGAAACAAACATTTTAATGCTGGTTGAAGTGCTACTGTCAGTGAAGGTTGAAACTAAAAATCACTAAAATACTTCCATTACATAGAGAGAGGCTTGATGAATTTTTTAACAATAAATTACATTTCTAAAACAAATTAGTACATTTTAAGGTGAAGTCCTGACCCCACTGATTTCAACTATAAATCACAATATTTATAGGAATAATACATCAGAAGGATTATTAAAAACATGCAGTATGACACACCATATAACATGTCAAACCATGTACCCCCAAATGAAATACATCAATTAAGGAGTAGTGTTATCTGTCTCTCAAAAAACTAGGAGAGCTGTGAAATAGACTGCAGAAAACGAGGGGTGAGATAAATATGTACTGAGTAACATTGTCCAATATAAAGCCATCCAAGATAAGGACATTTAAAGCCACAAATATGCCACTGAGCATAGCAAGAATGTCCTTTTACACGAAGACACATACATTTTCTGCTTGTAACTCCATATTATGGCTAACATGTGACTGCAAAAATGCATGTATGAATATTCAGAGTTTATAGTATAGTTACACTTTGGTGGGGACGTCTTATACCGAATAAGAAGAACTTGGACATTGTGTGCTGGGTCTGTTATTTACCTTCTCCGTATAGAAAGGATTCACTTGAAGAACAAAAGTCATGTTGGTAGCACTGTCCTGTTTTTCTAACCCTAGAATACCTCAAAGCGTTAAGACAGTATAGAAACTATTATGCAAACGTCCAGCTCAGATGCCCATGTACGTTTACAACTTCAGCATGCTGTGTGCAAAAGCAAGAAGTCTAACATTGAGCTGAACACAACCATTCTTGAAAAGCACAACTGCCAGAAAGATCCTGTATTTCTTGAGAGAAATCAGTATAGACACTTCTATAAACCTTGAACAGGTGACCACACACATAAATAAAATTCTTTCTGATGAGGATTGAAGTAATGTGTCTAAAGATGGAATACTGTAATTTTCCTACTTTGAAAATACCCGTTTGTGATGAAGAAAAGGCAGATTTTGTTATGTGAAGATGAAATATAGTAATAATGATGTAAATACAGACATACTCCTCTTTAATGACATTTTATGGACACGAAAAAAGGCACACACATATGCTATATACATATATATTTGTGATATAATTTTAAAATTCCCTGAAAATTATCAGACTCTTCAGATGAGATCCACTTCCAGCACATGTGCAATATTACAAAATATTTAAATCTTCATAAATGATTGCAATGCCTTTCAGTGAATAGAAACAGTAAAATGTGATAAAATTAGTATTTACAGAAATAATGCACAGTATTAGCTCAAAGACTTAGCTGTGGTAGAAAGAGAGAAAGAGAAAAAAGAAAGAAAAGAAAAAAGGAAGGAAGGAAGGAAAATTGAAAAATAAGAAAGAAGAAAGGGAGGGAACAGGAGTTGTCTAACTTACATCTGCACACAAAGTGCATTCTGTAAAGTGAAGGAAACTGGATTCTGTGTACCCAGTGTATAATTCTGACCTCACGTAACTCCACAAACAGGTTTAAGTATTTAAAGGTGAGGAACCAATGCATAATTCATTGGTCCCTGACTTAGGGTGGAAATGTTAAGAATTTTTTAAGAAGATTTGACAGTTGGTATGAAGTCCAGTTCTGCATTATCTGCTAAAGTGAATATTAATCAAGCAGGGCAGTAGAATGTTGTTGTAAGTGAAGACTGCAGAAACAAGGCAAGCACATTATTAATTTTCACGAAAATACTACTCCTAGCTGGCAAAAAGCACGTGTGAGTTATCAAACATATATGACTTAGAAAAATAAAGAAATGGAAACCTGAGAAAGGGGTGATATTCCAAATTATTATAGTTGGTTTAATAGTATTCAGTTGAGTAGGCAATTAAAGAATTAGTTCATAAATGTATTGAAGCTTTTCCTATTTAAGGCCCCAGGGAGCATATATTCTATTTCCCATTCACAAGAAATGAGTTTAGGCAGCTTTTTACTTACATCTGCACTGGGGGTTAGTTTTGAAGTCAGTGTTTGCTTTTCTAATTGGTGATGTTGTTCATTGGAACTCTGTGCATGCATTGATTTACTTTGTCATCTGTGAATAATTTGAGGGATAGTCTATTTTATGTGCAACACTTACCTTCTTGAGAAATATATAGTTAACTATATATCCATACCTTTCTGCTTTTGTTTTGGCTTTCCATTTTATAATTTAACTTTACAAAAATGGAGGAAATTTGAAGTAGAGCAAATTTAAATTTTTTTCTGCTACAATTACAGCAAGGGTAAGGCTGTGTCTTTTTAGCAGAAGACCAAAATTAAGAATACTAAGTTAAGAAAGAAATTATCTTAAAGAATTTTGCTATCAATTTTAAGTTAAATTAATTATTTTTCAACATTTAGTTATAATAGCGATGCTGGGAAGTTGAGCTAGGAATATCGAGAAAATTCAGGTTTGTGGTTATAGGACCTTTGTGTCCGTAGGTTCAGTTTTACAGATTATTACTAGTAGCTGCACAAAGAGAAGGAAAAAAAATGTTTTTTCTTCCTTACTCACGTATATCAGATTTCTTTTTGTAGTGATCAAAGAGGAACACAGCTACTTCACAGAGATCTCCCTCAAAAAAAAAGGTGTCCAGAACAGAAAGAAAATACGTGGAGTCATGGCAGAAGTAGATCTGGATCATGTTATGAGGGAGGCAGCAAATTACAGATGCTCTGCAGCATTATTATAGGACCTTTAGTTCATCCAGGGCCCTACTAAGGTACCTTCATTGGGATTCATGCTCTTGGAGGTATTCTGTCAAAAGGCACAATCCATGCCTTTAGAAGCTGGGAAGGATCTGAGTTCTATTTCATTTTGTGGACCTTTAGTTACCATTTCTGGAGGGCCAGGTACACTGCTATTTTCAAGAAGGAGTGTGAAAAAAGGCAAGTTTGAAAGGTCACATTTTCAATCACTCTCCTCGCTCTCCCTTTATAAATGTAAATTTTATTAAGGTCCTTGAAGGCGAATTTCCGAACTATGACACGTGATCATTGTGTTAGCCTCAGATCAGACACTCCTACTTTCAGTTTAGATGCCTATTACATTCCTCCATCATTCCTCAACTAATTTTCCTAATGTCTGAAACTAAGCAGTTTGTACTATTGCTTATTTGTCACAAGATAAGGAAAAAATCTAGAAAATAATTTTACCCGCAAACTGTGGTGACTACTCAACAAAGCTAAGCTACAGAAATGCTGACAGTAGAGTGAACCATTTGTCATGAAGTAATGATCTTCTACCGTGTTATCAATTCAATTTATATCCAGACTGTGAAAAATCCAGAGGCACCAATGTCACAATTTCCATTGCTTTTGCCTCATTTCTTCTATGACACATCAACCTTCCATAGCATGATTGGTTTAGAGGACAGATTGCTGTTTTATGCCTCATATGATTATGTCATAAGTGTTTACATTTAAGATGGAAATAAGAAAAACAAAGCTCTTTCTGATTGCCTGCATTTTTTGTCTGCTTTAGTAGTAATTTACTCTGTATCTGTCCACTGCACTATTTGTTTCTCAGTATTTTTACACGTTAAGACACACACACATAAACGTGACAATCACACTGTATTTATACATTTTTATGTTTGTATTCAAGTACTCAAACATACATATACACATATATAGACATATACTACGTGTATCTGTAGGTGTAAATATGGGTTGCTCTACTGAGTCCATTACAGATCTTACACATCAATTCAGTTCTCCCCTTTCTGAGACATCTCTAATTCAGTTCCACTTAAGCTTGTGAGAGAGAGTGATGTCGAATAGCATGATTTTTTTTTAAACAAACTGTGTTGTTAGTATTAGTGAGAGTACCTTTTCAATAATGTATGTGCTTTGGCAGCCTGTGCACTAACACTTGAAAACTACAGAGGAGATTGTCATAGCTGCTGGAGGTGGATAGTGTGCACCTTCAGAAACACGCTTCCGAATGCACAAAGCACATCTGAGGAATCAGTTTATAGCAGGACTGTGTGGTCCCTAAATAAACTGCAGACAGAGAAGAATGTGGGAGGAGACTATGTAACTAAAACCCAGTATGAACAAGAAGGGAAAAATTCAGATATTTCTACATCATTAGCATTACAGTTGACTTTCTATGTAATTTTATTCTCTGTGGCATATATTTCTTTCCTGGTATTTGACAGTCTTTCATTGTCATGTGGACTGTCTTTTAAATTATTCTTCACCTTCTACTTCAAGAAGAACCTGATTTTTTATATGGGATTTTTGTGGAATGCCTAAAAGTGAGTGCCTCTGTCATACATGAGGGAATGGATTTGTGTGTAGCAGCCCAAATGGACAGTGTTCATTGCTGCTCATCCTCCTCAATTCATTTATCTAACTATTTGAAAAAAGATGAACAACACAACCCGTTCGCTATCGCAGGAAGACTTAGAAGCTTGCTCTGAAATATTTTTCCAGTGTTTAATTTTGCAGATTCTCTATTTGTAGCAAACATGCAAAGAAATTTGTGTGCTGCACCAGCAGCAGCACCTCTGCCTTGGTTCCCTGCTATTCCACTTACATTTGACTTGAAATAGGAAAAGCTCACAGCTTGTTTCTGTTGCTCATACATAGCTTAGGTATCCTGACTCCGTAATTAAAAGGCATGAACAGTCACATATCAGATTCAAGGCTTAGGAGCTGCAGGGCTTGGGACCATGAGTGTGTGCCTGAACACATAGTAGCATACAATTTAAGTCCTCTGTGCTCCATACATGGCTCCTGTCATCTCTGCTGCTCCTTTCTGAGACATCTCTAATGTAGAAAGACGATAACTTCCTTTTAGATCAATAAACATATCCCTTCTATACAGTTTATGACCTTTCAGAGATCATAAATTGTAATATAAGTATTATTTTTCCCAAGGTAAGGAGGAAAGAATGAGATATGTCTCCATCCATTCTTCACGGGTGAAGGGCAAGTCATCTGTCGAATGATCTGACAGACTCCCTCACTGACTCTATGCTTTCTCCTTGTGCCAACCAGGCTCCATGTTTTGTAGTACTCCCATCTACTCTCTTTCTGTCAAATATCATGGAATCGTAGAATCATAGAATATGACGAGTTGGAAGGAACCCATCGGGATCATCAAGTCCAACTTGATATATGTTAATATGTTGACTATGTAGTAAAATATATGCCTGTCCATGCTTATGCTGCAGTTCTGATCATTCAGAACTCTATGCTTTGCTGTAATTTTTAGTCATTAGTTTGCATATTCTGTTTCTGATAGGACTCTTATCTTAGTTGTTGCTCAAGATGTAAACAAAGAAGGACAGGTTATTTCATGCTGATTTGTGAACCTGACATTCCCCTTTTTTAAATACCTATCTTTGCAAATTAAAGCATATTTTACTGTGATTTTGTAGGATTTGTTTTAATACATAATATTACATACATATTGCTTAATATATATATATCTCATATTCAGAAATACAAAAGGACAAAAAGTGCACATTATCGTAGAATTTGTCAGTAAACTTATTGTTTTTCAGTTACAGATCATCTATAATAGTAAATTAACTGATACAAGTAATGAAGTTCCTTCTAGTTTCTGAAGTTCCTGTAACAGACTACTCTGAACTTCAGAGCTATTTGGGGCAGGTATGGAGAAAGAGATAGGGATTTGAAGGACAGAAGTTATGCCAATACAAAATGTTTTTAAATAAATATGGGCCAGAATAAGAGTTCTGTTCAGACATGGAGTATATAAATACAATTGTGATAAAGATGCAAACTTTTATTTTTTTTTTTAATGAGCAGTGTTCTCTATTTCTGGGATTTAGTTTTAAGTGAAAGAATTAGAAGATCATTAATTATTTTGTCTGGATTGAGAAAAAAAAATCTTTGTTTTATGCATTTTGCCAACTACTCTTTTTTAAAAATTTGAATAACTCCTGTTTCTTTTTCCATTTTTCTCCCCAAGGTCTGATAAGTTGCAGTGAATTTGGGAAGCTGCATGCTTGTCAATCAACACAAAACAAACCAAAAATATCACAGCAGGTATTCCTCCATCTTGCTATAGA
Source organism: Manacus vitellinus (assembly GCF_001715985.3). Taxonomy (NCBI): domain Eukaryota; kingdom Metazoa; phylum Chordata; class Aves; order Passeriformes; family Pipridae; genus Manacus; species Manacus vitellinus. The sequence continues at coordinate 24,417,616 of NW_021940750.1, forward strand.
AGATGAACTGGTTACAGATAAACTTCTGCAAGCCTCAATAATCCAGCAAACTGTTTGATCAGGGGAAAAAAAATTATCTGTGTTTGAAAGGCTGACATTAATTTGAAGTTGTAAAGAAATTCACTGTCAGGTGAATGCCCTCTCTGCTTTGATTCTAAAAGATGACATGTACTCATTTGAATTTAGCTTTAGACAACTGATGAAGAATGAGTGAAATAACCATAACATAGAGCAAAGTTATGACTAAAACACTAATAGGATTAGATTGGTGCAGAGTATTATATGCCAAAAATTATATGAATTTTCTCAAGTTAGAATTTGCTGCTTGCTGTAAAACACAGGTGTGTTTTTTAATGAACATTATGGCCTTCAAAATTTAATGATAAGGATATTTCTCATAATTATTCAAAAATTATATTTCAGAAGCCATCCTTCAGAAAGATCTTTCAGCCGGGCTGAATAGTAGTCTTCTGGTGTATTAATTGCTTCCAGCCCTGACAGGTCTTTAGCAATGCTTTTTTGGACTTGCTTGCAGGTTTTTTCCTTTTGTTTTTTCTGCTCGACTACCCCAGCTGGAGCCAATTGCATGAAGTATATGCCATATATTTCCGTGTGCAGGTTTTTCTCAGGGCAGCCAGGCAATAGGGAAGAGGCAAAATAGGACAGATCCTTTCGGTGCTCTGATGGTGACCCAAAAGCAGTTTGCCACGCAGTTTCACCTGTATGGCTTAACACAGAGCCCTCAGCGGGTGCTGTGAAGGGGGAGAATTACAAGAGCATGGTAGACCATTGCCATGTCTGTCACCTCTCAGCATTGCACTGCCTGCGTGTTCCTCCAGCATCCAATCTAACGCACATGTATCAGCAAATGGATCCCTGCTGAATGATCTCTGGTGTGTTTATGAGCCTGTTGAACAACATGACCGGCACAGAGAGGACTTAGACCTGGTTTTTGAGTTTAGCTCCATATTCTTCAGTTTCTTTCACCAACTATATACATTTCATTCTTGGAAAAATGATAGAATTATAAGTTAAACTGACATAAGCAAAACATTTTGTAACTTACAGCAAATTCTGAGTTAATACTGAAGTCTCTAGTTTTACCTATTATATAAGAATTTATATTAATGTTTTTAATAGGATATCCACATCCTTAAAGAGCACTTGGACGTGTCTCTTTATAAAAAAAAGATTAACAAAATGTAAATTTCATGGGAGTTTAAAAGGACTGAAATAATCTGCGGATCCTGTTATACTCTTCTTCACAGGGAATTATTCTAACAGTTTCAAGTTCTAGAACAAATCTTGAAGAATATCTTTATCCAAAAACCTTATAAATCCACCGTCAGATTAGAATAATTTATGTGGAAGGCCATCTAGCTCAGTTATGGTTTCTTCTGTAGATCCACATCTACCATTTCTAACCTTCAGTGTCATCTAGTGCATAGAAAATACAAATTCTGACCCCAAAATGCTAATGATCCTGAGTCTGCATACCTGTTGATTCTTGCTTATAATGGGAAAAATGATACCTCCTTTACTGACCTAATGGAGATAAGCTCTATGAAAAAGCTAGGCATTATTACTATTTTACAATATTCAGCTTTGCTGAAAAACAATAGATTTACCTGTAAGCATTACCATTTTGACAGCTTTCTTTAACTTAGCATATGAACTCTACAGGAATTCAATAATATTCAAAATACAATGGAATTACATCATCACAATATCCACACTTCTGCTTAAAAACATTATGGGTAAAAGGGAAACAATGACTACATGTAAAGCCAGGAGTTCGTTATAGCTGAAATCTTAACAGTCTAATTAGAGAGCTACCCAACATCTAACTCTAACAGAAAATGAAGAAAATAAAGAACAAAAAGAAGAGGATACCACCATACCAAAAACCCGAAACCAAACCGAAGTAAAAACATAAAGGCAAACCAACCCTAAATAACAATACAGTTAGAAGCATATCACATATCCTAGGTGCTAACAGTTTTGCTGGTGGTGTGCTTGTCTTCCGCTGCCCTTTGGGATCCTTCCATCTGTTAGGGTAGAATATGGTAAATCAGTAGCACCCAAACTACTTAACAGGGAAGACTATGGTGTAATTGTTGGTTTCTTCTTCACTTCAAGATCTGCTGGGATAATTTTTGTTTCTTTACTTGTAGACTTTCATACCTTGCTTTTTTTTCATTGCTCTGCAAGTCCACAGTGCATTAAATTTACTACGTATGATGCATTTATACCCCAAAACCCAATTTTGTTCACATCTGCATTTCTTCAACTAACTGTTGATGAGTTGTTCATAGCCGTGGGATTTCCAGTGTCAGGCTGTGACTTAGCTCTTATCCCCCATCAGGATTTCTCTGTACTGCTTCCTGTTCTTCCTTTCCTCAAGGACTCCACCAACATACTGGTTCTGTAATTCTCTCCACTGCATCATTCCATCAGAGTCCCAAATATCTCATTTTATACAGAACAGATACTTTTTACAATTATATATAAAACTATGGCTATACCATGAGAAGACAAGCCATATTAAGATCAATTAAACATGGTCATGTGGTTATGAGAGAAAAATACTCTTACAGATAAACCAGGTCAAAGCAAAGTTCCAGGCAGATCGAAACAAGGTCAGACAAAGTAAGCTGGACAAGCCATAGTCCTGAGGCCTCATAAACTAAGTAGAAATCCTCTGGCCTATTTCTAGGAATGAAAATACATGTTAAAAATGCTGTACTAAAGTTCCTGTACGTGCTCTGTAACCTAGTTTAGAGACTAGTACCTGGACTATTGTAGGAAAGAATCTGCTAAAGATTAAAAAGCATTATCTTAGTTGTAGGAGTACCTATAAAGTTGCTTAAAGTGCTTAAAGACATAATTTAGTGTGTGGTTTAAAAAAACTGGTTGTTTTTAGCTTTCTACTACTACTTCTTTACAATTTAAGGCCAATGATTTGGTCTAACCAAAATTTCTGAAAGAGAATGTACTATGGGAACCCATAACAAAGTAAATAATACTTTCTGCAGTGATTCAGCAACTTTAACTTAGATAGGGAAAATCTGGTTTTGAGATGTCTTTACAAGCTGTCAATTCCATTTTAGAAGACACTGTCCTTCTCAGTGTGATGGTTAGCTTCTCTAATGAACTTACATTTCTCATAAGACTTTCCTAAAGTCTTATTCTTATGCTCTGGCTTATTTTTTTTTTCTGACCAGATTCTGAATCTTTAACCTTACCAACACTTAAAGTAATTGTTTAATTAAGTCTCATATTGAGATATAGCTCTCTAAGTGAAAAATGTAGGGAATCGTTTCTTATTCTTAAGTGGATAGATATTCCAGATCACTCAATACTTCTCTAAGAAGCATAGATTTGTGTGATTGTATTTTACATGTCAATTCCTCACTCATCTGAAGGGATAAGGATCTGAAATCTAGCATAAAGTCAAATGCGTTACTAAACAGATATTTAAGGAAGTTATATTCAAATGGGATAATTTAGTGCATATCTGTTGTACAGGACACTTTCCATATTTTTATTACTTAAATACTTTATTAATTAAATAGAATACTTAGTATACTTTCAGTAGATATGATCTGGTTCTGATTTCTTATTTTCTTCTTTTTTGAGAGGCAGTCTTTCCCTTATCTCTTTCTTGTTTCGTGAACACCTAATTATATCTGTCTTACAGAATAATGTGGCTACTTGATGCATTTGTAAATTTATAGTAGGGTTATAGGCTTTTTTTAAAATCTAATTAAGCGTTATCAGATGGTTAAATCAACTTGCCTTTACAACAATTAAAAAACTTCCTTTCTTAAAGGAGGAAAACCCAGTTTCAAAAGAAAATATAATTTCATTATTGCTACGTATTCACAGACTTTCTGCTGTTAAATAATACATCACTGAATAGATAGTGCTGAAATGAGTAAACCTTCATAATAACTGTTTTCTGTTGAATTTTCAAACAGCTAATATAACTGAAGGCATATTTGTACTTTAGCTCTAAAATTCCATACATTGATTTTTTTAAAAAATGCTAACGAAAGAGAATGCCAATATAAATTGATTGAAAAGCCTACCAGTGTTGTTTACATTCCTCAAATGATCAAATGAAACAATTTGAAGTTGTTTTCAAAACCGGCTTTTAATATAGCAAAAACAAGCTCCTGAATATGCTGCTTTGCCTCTGATCATTGCTCAGCTGAATGTCCCCTGTATGCCTTTTTTTATTCTTGAATGTCACTCGTTTTTCTAGTGCAGATATGATACAAAACCAGGTTTTTTTAAGCTGGCAGAATTCTGTTTTTAACCAGTGGAAGAATGCATTCTAGTCACACTTCTGTGCCCTTCCCATCCATCCAAATATGACTATAAACAACATTAGATAGTTTTGTCAATTTATCTGGCAAGGGGGTTTTTTTCAAAGCTTTACTTAATTTTAAGTATTTCTCAACATGTTTCTGTAGCTAAATGTTAGCTATTTTAGCTGTTTTGCTTTTCTTAAAGAAAAAATCTGTTTATTAACAAAGTTTCCCTTTTGATACTTCCATAATTTCCCTTATACTTAGTGTTCACACAGTTATTTTTGGAAGACATAGTATTTCAAGTATAGAGAAGTATTACAAGTCTGTATCTGTTTCTCTTTATACTTTTGTTCTTTCCCCATTTCTTTATTGCTTCTCTTAATTAATCCTAATTCTGTAGAATCTTTAAGTGGACGTATCACAGAATTCTTCCCCAAAATCTGTCACAAGCTACTGAAAAGCACAAGTTCCCACTCCATGATAAAGCTGTTGCATGAGCAGTTGATGAAGCTGATGTGCTATGAATTTATTTAATATGTCCTGTATCCTTCTCAACTCTCTCTCCTCTTTTTTCATGTCCACTTCAACTTTGTCCTTTCCTTTGATTCATTCAGTTCTCACCTCTAGAGTAAATATCTCTGTTTTGACTGCACAGCACTTTTAGCTCTTTCTATATTATTTACCACAATTTAAATATGAATCTAGCTGGTTAATAGGCAAAAGATGCTGTAGATGACTGAGAGTAGTGATGCAGAGTTGTAATGGTAAGCTAGTGCAAGGATTGACCAGCTGGTTGAGATCCATCTAGCTTTCCCAGAGCAGTTACAGAGTCTTTGCAATCTACCCCACCACCAATTTTCACACATTTTCTTGCATCTGGCTGTCCCTGAGACCCTTTTATTTTACTGCTTGCTAATAACAAGCAAAAAATTGAAACCAAACAAACACAAAACAAAATAACAAAACAACACAAACAGATGTGACCAAATCTGACAGGCAGACACAGGATAGAAAATGTTTATGTGCTAAATAAATCAAAAAATGATGAAGTGATGCTGCAACAAAATCACCTAAGGAATTACACTAGACTGACTGAATAGGGAATAACAGTGTATTGCTATGATAAAAGAGTAAAAAAATTGAACAAGTTGCATTTAGGGTTGTGTTAACAGCAATGTCACATTTAGATAAAACAGGGTGATTGCATAAGCCTCACTTAGGGATAGAGTGAAGATTTTAAACCCAGAAAGGATAAGAAGAATAAGGGAAAAGAAGAGGATGTAATTCACCTAGTGCCTCACTTTATTCTTCTGTTAAATAATTAGGGAGTGGACAGCATTCATGAAAGCCCCTTTACGTTTTAAAAGATGTCTTTGGCAAGAAACTTCATAGCCTATACTTTGACATAAGTTAAGCAAAACAGATGTTCCCCAAATGGTAAGATTTAAATGTAGATTTTAATTAACCTGGATGTTGAAGAGCCTCTCAACAGAGGTTTGATTTGAGGCTTTACTGTAAGCTTGCTTATTATACTATATTGTATAACACAGCATTGAATGAAAGCCTATTTTTCTGTATTCCAGAATATTTTCTAATTTATTTAAACTTCAATCTAATAACAGCATTTCTAAAGAAATGCAAACAAATCATTTTGCTATTTTTTTACAATTTCTAGAGGAACTAAACTGCATTTTATATCTGCCATATTGTTTCAGGAGGCTTGGAGGATCTCGATCTGGGATGGAATGAGCTCATTTAGTGAAACATTACTTAGTCTATAGATTAAAAAACTATGTATCAAGCCATCAAATACCAAACTTAAGTATAAAAATAATGAAAATTTTGAAAATATACATTTTACTGGATCCTTCTTTTATTTGTGTTGTGGAGTATTTGGTAATCAGACAGATTTTCAGACATTTTTGCACAAACAATTTTAAATTTAGGAAAGAAATATTATGTCAATTGCATACTTTTACTTGGTTCTGAGTTTTAAAGATGGCAAAATTGTCACTTATGCCACTGGTGACAAAATCAGAAGATTTATGAAACCAAAAAATTTTCAGAAGAGAATACAATACTGATTTCCTTGTTAATCAGAACTCATTCCATGGAAGGAAAGCCTAGAAATGTGGAGAAAAAGTAAATTCTGGTCTCAAAGGACATATATGAATTTCAGCACTTTGATGTATCTTAAATGAAGATGGGATGCTGAAACTTTTAATTTACATCAATCCACAGAAATATCTAAGAAAGTTAAAAAAAAATCAATCCCACAACAACATCTTTTGATTCTGATCTTACTTTACTGTCCTACTTTCACAGCTTTGTTTGTTTCTACAGTTACATAAGGTGAATTTCACATTTATTTTGGCCAAAAATATTCCAGTAATAAAGGTCTATAAAAAAATGAGTAACAAGAATATGTTCCTATGTCATGCCTCCAATATCCACACTCCTCAGCATAGTTTAACAGTCCAAAGAAATTTCTTAGTCATTGATTTCTGCCTTTCAGATTTTTGCCTGATCCACTGTGGAAAGTGCCTGGGGACTAGGAGGGCATTTCATCTGGTGGCCCCAGTGATTACCAGTGAATGCATAAGACACACAGGTTTTCTAATAATAGGTTTTAGTTTTACAAAGACAACTCCAACTAGTTCTGTGTATTTTTTGTGACTGCTTCTGTAAATGATTGCCACCAAGATAATCTGTTTGATTGGTTTCTGAAATGGAAATTCTGCCCTGAACAGACCAGGAAACAGTATCTTGATCTCTCAAATTGTCTGTATGAATGCAGATTTGAACATTTTAAGCAGAATCTGACAATATAAACTGACTGAAACCCAATGGAAGTTTGGTTGGTGAATCAGTTCAAAGTTACCAGCAAGTTTCACTTGAAGCACCTTCAAAAAAGGAAGTAAGTGAGAAATTGTCATTGTGCTAAACTGTTGCCAAGTCATATGGAAAATGCATTTTCAAAATGTCCTTACTGTGTCTCAAGGGCTACTTAATTTTCCCCAGTCCTTGTTTCCAGTGCCCAAAACTCCCTGACTTCATACCACTGGCTGCAACTTTGTCTGATAGGTTCTTTATCATAGCCTTCAATTTTATCAGAAACATTTTTCTATTGAATTTGCAAAATGTGGCTTTTTAGAAAGAAACACCTCCCAGAGCAGGATGATATTCTTGAATGAGTTTCCTTTCATTTCTGGTGAGTATATCTGACAGAAGAAGGGTTTTGAATGCCTCCTCTTTCCTATAAACCATGTTTATAACCTCTTTACATCTGTAACAGACTTTCAAACTATTATTGTGCACAGTTTGTAGTACAGCCTGACTGTGTAATTTCCTGTCATTGTAAGTAGATTCATTAGCCTGTCCATTTCCTTAAAGGCTTCCCTCCCAAGAATTTTGCATCTTAAAGCAGTTTTCAAGGATTAAGGGTAGCACCAAGTCCTCCACTTCAAAAGAACTCTTGAAACTATTCTGGCTGTACCACATCTTCTAGGCCCTTTGGCCTTTGATCATTTATTGTTGTGTCAAATGTAATGTGGATTTTACATCATCACATAACACTATGAATATATGAAGTTCCTCCTTCAATCTGCTTCACAAAAACATATCCATTGAGATCTGAAGATTTATGTTTTATCTCTCTGTACAGGTGTATAAACTGATGAACCACACAAACTCCTGAAGTATCTTGTAGTAGCCAGGAGTAAATGAGGTAATACTATGCTACCATTGCAATCTCTTCGGTTTTATATATTTCAATTTAACCTTAAGCATTTTGATGAAAATGCATATTAAATAATTTATTTCTGGACAATAGGAGACAAATATCATCATTCTGTAATTCTTTAAAAGATCATGAAAACTGTTTTTTCCATTGTTATCTGAAAGGGCAAAGAACTTGCTTCAAGATATTAGGTAGTCTTGCCAGGACTAGAGACAGGGTATTTTTCTCCATCTAGCCTGATCCATAAGGGCACCCACAATGATGATGAAGAGCATTCAAAATGGCTTCTGGACCATCTGAGAGAGTAACTTAGTGGGACTTTTCTGGAAGAAAATACTCTTTTCAGATTTTGAGGTCTGGTCACAGAAGCTGCAGCAGTCGTACTTCACTATGCCTTGTAGGATGAAGAAGAATAATTTTTTAAATGAGAATCCTAATGTGATACCTGAAAAGTATAGTGTGTGTCTAACAATCTGCAGATCTATCTCTGATGAAGCCCCTCGTCTTTGTGATATCTCTCTGTATAGAAACATTTTTCCATGAACCATTTCTTTTTTATTTTATGCCTGCAATGGCATGTTAAGACAAGATCTTCTACATAGACTTTCTTTTCCGACACATAAAGTCTTCCTGTGGTGTGTGATGGTGCATCCCACCCCTCCTACAGGATGCACTATGATCTGAAGGGCTGATCTCCACACCATAACTCCTCTGACTTCCCAGTATTTTTGTTAGTGAGTGAATGCTTGGCTTGGATGCTCTTAGCTTGCTGGCAGTTGCAGTTCTATCTGTGCTGTCATCCAAAATTTCTCTGGTTTTAGCCATTCAATGTTTATCATGGAAGAAGAGACTTAATTTCAATGTGTGCTTGCAAGGAAGCAGTAACTCCCACTAGTGAGTCCCCACACTACTCCCACTCAAAGATAAAGTTTTGCTTTTCCCCAGCCAATACCTGCAACTGTATTGTCTTAATAACACTTCCCATTCCTCATGATGTATTCTTGGATATAAAAACTTTCGTCTGTTCTGTTTTTTTATTCTCCCTCACAGTCCTATATTCTACATCTATGTTCTCAATAGACATATTATGTCTTGCTTAGCTGTCATCAAAGCAACCAGTTGTTTCTCTTTGTGCAGCTGCAGCTCTGACTGTGACCATTCTCTTGGATAAAACATTTCCCAGTCAGGCAGAAGATTTTTTATTTTGCAAATTCCCTGTGCTATCTTGCCTTTTAATCTCTGGTAAAAATGTACTGATTGAACCTTACTGTTTTTTTCTTACCTGTTCAGTGAAGTGAGCATCTCTCCTTGATAGTACCTTCAAAACAAGTGTTCTTGCTTGTTTAATAGACTAAGATTCAAGCGACCAGGCAGTAGAAACAGAAAATACCTTGGCTGCAGCACTCTTGAGCGATTCCTTTGGGACCTTCAGGTTTAGTTGTACTGTTCACATCTTTCTCAATCTTCTGATATAGACTCTTATCCTTGCAGCTTAAAGAATAGACTTTTACCTTTGGAATTTCTTGCATCAATATTTAGGGAAGCTTTGAACTTGATAAAACCCCAATTTTAAGGATCTCGACATCTGTTGATTTAAAAAAGCATTCTGCTAACTGAATGTATTTTAATGTCCACAGTCTGAACCAGATTATGGGAAAATGCAAAAAAGTATTTAAACCTTTAAATATACAATGTTATAGATACTTGTAAAGGACAGGTAACAAATGAACACTACTTTACTGAATTGTACTAACATCAGATTTTTCTGTCTGTTGCCAGATTTAGTTGAAGACTGTCATTCAAGATGGATCTCCATCTTAGAGCATAACTACTTCTTAAGGGCTTCTTCACGAACAATAAGCTCACACACTGAGCTTTACCTGTTTGTTTTGTTTTTGTTAGTGTAAATTTTCTCCTAGGAACTCTTCAAGCCCATAATTTCTTGGGATTACGTGTCTTTCCTTATGAAATAATTTTCTCTACCCAAAGTTTTATTTTACCTATGAGGATCTAGAGATACTTTTGATATACTTCCTATTAAATTACAGTCCCTTTTTTTTAATTCTTTGAAAATGAAAAGTCACCTGTTCTAGAATTGCCTATTAACATTTCTTGAATTCTTTTAGTAGTAAAGTGCTCTCTTCCCCATTTGATTACTAAATGTGTACATTCCAATGTAAAACATCTCCACTAAAAAGCCTTAAATATGATACTAACTTGCAAATTGAAAAACATACTTAATGCAGGGTTATAGTTGGAAAAAATGCCTGTCATTCATTACCAGCTCTTAGCTGAGACTAGGCATGACATTATTCAGCACTTTGAAATAATGATGACTTGGGATAAATGCTGCCTAAACTAGTTTTGAGGAATACTGTAGTAACTCCCAACAAGCATTGGAGGAGTGTTTTCCCATGAAAAAACAGCAATATTTTGTTAGAAATTTTATAGTTAAAGTCATTACCAAATATTGTAAATCTATTGAGGTTAGGTACTTAGATTAAAATTCCTGAAACAGAACTCAAAAAGTGAGCATATAATTATTGAATCACAGAAAATTAGTCTGGGAAGGATATTCTAAGCCCTGTAATCCTTCTCTTTCTTTTACCTGATGACATTCCAGGTAGATGTCCATCCAATGCTTTATATTTAGTGACAAATACCATGTCCCAAAGAACTGTATTTGGAGTTTAGTTAAAGTTTTCCAACGCCTTGTCTAACAATTGCTGACAAATACCTTATTACTTATCCTATTAGCCCTGGACATGGAGAATGAAATGACACTTATTACTTGTTTCTACATGACCTCTTTGATTTTTAGAACTACTAGTTTTTCTAACCTCTGTCATGTCTTGACTAAGCAAGGTCAGATCCTTCAATCATTGTTGTTCATGCTTCTAAGATCTTTTATTTTTCTTCTTTTCTTTCCTCATGACTCTGTCCAAGAAATTTTTTTTTTTGGAGTGCATTACAAAAAACCAACATTTAATATTGAGATGCAACCAGTGCTAAGGAAATCAGTTATCTTTCTCTTAGAGCTGTTGCCCAACTTTGGCATCATCCATTTTACAACCCAGCATTGCAAAATTGATTCCTGTCAGCTTGTGATAGCATCCTCTTCTCATGCTTATCCATGTGTTAAGTGGTCCTTGAAAGACTTCTGGTGGTTCTGTGAGACCCAAAATTTCGTTTTTAGAAGTTATACTGACCTTACCATGGACATTATATTCATTATTAATTCTATTTATTTTTATGTTTTGTTTTCCATCATGAAAGTCAGACATGCTGATCCTTAGTTGTGTATGTCCCTAAGGGCACCTTTTTAAATTATTTGTATTTATTTCTGTGAAGCATCTTTCAAAATTATTAGATTTTTTACTACCTTTCAGAAATTTAATTTCTGAGTCCGTGTAGGACTCAGAAATTAATATTGCATGGCTAGGCTATTTATCTGTTTATTCTAAAAACTCAATTTGATGCTCAAGTTAAAAAAGTTCTGTGATTTCCGAGAAGTTTCTGAACTCTGTTCTTCTGAACCTTCTAAACTATATTCTTGTCTGTGTGTCATGAATACAAATACAGATATGAAACTGCTGCATTCATGCAAATTCCCACTGTACCACTTCACCCCTCTTTAAGCTTTGTAAGTTTGTAAAATCGTAGAATGGTTTGGGTTGGAAAGGGGGCTTGAAGATCTAGTTCCAGCCCCTCTGCTGTGGGCAGGGATACCTTCAACTAGATCAGGTTGCTCAGAGCCCCATCCAACCTGGCCTTGAACACTTCCAGGGACGGGGCATCCACAACTTCTCTGGGCAACCTGTTCCAGTGCCTCACCACCCTCACAGTAAAGAATTTTTTCCTAATATCGAATCTAAACCTACTCTGTTTCAACTTGAACCCATTTCCCCTTGTCCTGTCACTACATGCTCTTGTAAATTGTCTTTCCTGTAATTTCTCTGTAATTTTAGTTCAGGTACTGGAAGGCCACAATTAGGTCACCCTGAAGCCTTCTCTTTTCCAGGCTGAACAATCCCAATTCTCTCAGCCTTTCCTCATAAGAGAGGTGCTCCATTTCTCTGATCAGCTTGTTGGCTTCTTCTGGACTTGCTCCAAGAGGTCAATGTCCTTCCTGCATTGGGAATGCAGCACTTCAGGTGGGAGTCTCACCAGAGTAGAGTACAGGGCCAGAATCCCCTCCCTTGACCTGCTGGCCACCCTGCTTTTGGTGCAGCCCAGGATACAATTAGCTCTCTGGGCTGCAAGTGCACATTGCCAACTCATGTCCAACCTCTCATCCACCAGCAACCCCAAGCCCTTCTCACCTTGATCTGTTCGTCTCCCAGCCTGTATTGATGCTGGGGATTGCCCCAACCCAGGTGCAGTACCTTGCACTTGTGAAATCTCATGATGTTTCTATGGGCCCACTTCTTGAGCTTGCCCAGGTTCCTCTGGATGGCATCCTGTCCTTCAGTTATTGATGACCCAACATGGAACTAGTTTTTCTCCTGTACAAGGTTCTGTTATATATCACTAATTTATTCACGAAAATGCCATATGAGACAAAAGCTTCACAGAAAACAGACTGTATGACTTCTACAGCTTCATATCATAGAAATGAGATTGACTTGTTACTGTTTGTGCTTTATGGTCAAGGTTGGCCCATATTCATCATAAGTTTTCCCCAAGTGCTTACAAATCTGTTTTGTTTGCTGACCTGCTCAAACTAATAGAAACTAAACTGATTGTTCTACTACCCTCAAATTGTCCTTTGCCATTTTGTAGTTTAAAGATGTGTGGAAAAGAATAATTTTAATAAGATTTACAGCTTCTACAGCATGTATGTAATAACAAGAGGAATTTTCATTATTTTTTTCCTACATTAATGTCCTTTTACAGATACCTGAGGGTCATTACTTTTAAAATGATTGTAAATATCCCAATCTTTAGTTTTAGGTCTCATCTGAATATTGAGAACTCAACTCTTTTATAACCTACTTGCAGTAAACCACATTGGCACCATTGTCTGTGGAGACAGAGACCAGATGGGATGTGAGCACCAAGTGCACCTTCAGCTGTCTCTTTTTAAGTCTTCTAATGACTTAATGGAAAATGGTTTCTTTGTAAGACTCTTTAGAAATGGGCATGGGAGACAATTCTCTGTTGCTTGCTCACTGCTTTGTGAAGTAGGTACAATGAAAATTTGCAAGATTCTGAGTAAATTTTTTTCTGTCAGAACTCGACCCTGGATTTTATTTCATTTAGTCCCCTGGCACCTAAAAATAGAAGGGCAAAATCTCCCCCTAGGCAGAGTATAAAACAGACCCTCTATTTATAAGAGATAAGGCCTTTCTGATATTTCTACAGGCCTGGTAGATGAGGTTGTCATTCAAGCTTTACTGATCTGAAGGGGTAAAAGGCATAGTTTTGGGTATGTGTTGTCTTATTTGTGGTAAGAACTATAAATCACAGTCTGCATTCAAGCTTCAGTTTCTGGAGCAGTTCCAAACAGGAAGTACGAAAAAAGGCAGTTAGCTTATTTTGGACTGGAAAAAAAAGGGAAGATAATATGTCTGTCAGATTCTTACTCTGTAAAATGTTGGAGTGAAATCCTCATCCCTTGGAAGTCAAAAAGAATTTAATACAGAGATATTTTTTGTTAAGTCCTAACAGACTTTAGTAAAACTAAGATTGCATGAAGAAAAAAATTCTGGAACTGAACTGCTGTGCTAGATTGTATGAATTTATTTTGTCCATTTTAAAGGCAAAGTAACTTTAATAACGAATAATCTTGAACATAGTTTAATCTAACTCATTCTCTTTTAGACTGAGAGAGGATTCAAGTGGGCACATCGTCTGTTACCACCACTCAGATTTAACTTCCATTAAAGACATAATATCAGATAATCATGTGGACCATGACTTCAGCATCTAAAACTGTTGTGACTGTAGATGCAGTAGCACACAGGAGTTGTTACTGAGTTATTATTGATCATGTTAGAACTTAAATTAAACCCAACAGAGAACTGAATCCATTTGAAAATGCTGATCCATATGTCAAAGTTCTTTGATACAGAAATTAAGGAAGGGCTAATTCTGTTCTTTAAAGTACAGGAGTCTCATAGGAGATTGTGTTCTAACTTCCAAAAACACAGACTCCTTCCTAAGAGAGATTTGTTTCTTTCAGGGCTAGAAATAGCTTGGTGAATTTTTGGAATCAAAGGTTTGGATGTTGGCAAGTCTCACACCCATTAGGCAGAAAGTAGGCCCACAAAGCTATTTTGTAGCTTTCTTTGAATTATACTAATTAAACTTTATTTTTTGTCTTAAAAAATACAATTTAAAAACCCCCGCATGATCCAAACTGCACACTTAATGCTTATATAGCAACAGAAAATGTTCCTCTAGATAAGTGATTAAATTTCAGAAGCTGTTTTTAAACTGCATATTTTCATTAATAACATATTTCCATGAAATGCAGATGCTAAATTTCCACAGTGTAGAATTAACACAATAATTGGCTAGAGCTGTGTTAGTTTTGTCTTTCTTAAGATTATATTGGGGGACAGTTTAGCAGATGTCTGAATGACACATTGTTAATAAAAAAGGCAATGCACTATTTGAAGAGATGTTTTTAGAATTCATTTTTGGATTAAGCCCTATACAAACTGAACACAAGCCTTAGGCAAATCCAAGAAATAAAATGGGAAATAAATTGGATATAAAGGCCCATATGCTGTGTACAAATCAGGTCTATTATCTTTGCTTACCTTATGGCAGAGATAGCATTTATAAGCTATCTTTATGTCTGAGCAGAGATAAAAACTCTATGTTAACAGTACATTGTAGCTTATCTCTCACAAACAGGTGAGGAGTCAGCTCTTTCTTTAGGAAGAAATAACCACCAAACCCCACAAAACTAGGTGTGTATATTTAGCATGTTTATTTAATTGCAACACAGTGCAAACATAACTAACAAGAAAGATCAACTTCTTCTTCCCAGAACAAACTATCCCATCTGCTCAACCTGAGCAATACCAGGTAAGCACCTGCCATCTCTCCACACATACCTGAGCATTAGAATTCAATCACACCACTTAATTATTAAGTCAAAAAGCCAGAAGGGTCAAAAGTAATATTCCTTGAGGTTGAAAAATGTCCAGGCTAGATAAAAGTCTGGTGACTTGAAATATATTTTGATGATTAGGATGTATTTTGGGTTAGTGGTTTTTTTTTTTCATTTCTTTGATTGTTTTAAAATAACTTTTCTGTGATTGCAAAAGGCTTCCTACTTTCAGATGTGCTGTTGAATATGGGAAATGTTCCTGCTCCTACATATGAAAAAATCAAATTCATCCAAGCTTTGCTGATGGTGTTTTAATGTGATACTATTTTCACTATCATCCTCATTATTTAAAGTTAATTGTGGTTGGTGACTTAGTGATATACATTGGGGGATTATATTTTTCATTTTTTTCATTAACATAGGTAGACCTTGTGGTTAAAAAAGCACAAAATGTAAAAAAATAATAAAAAAAAAAAGTAAAAATGCTGGAACATCATCCTGTTTCTCTTACATATTTCCTATGTTGGTTTAACCAAGTCATTCAAACCATTACTTTAGTCTAAAATCTAGAATTAGTGCACCTGATGTATTGAAGTGATAATGTTTAATGTTCTTTATTATTGTCTTTGACTCAATTCTTTGCAAAATAGGGACAAGACAGTGATATGCAGCAAAAAAGAGCTACAAAGCTAAATCTATTAGCATCTAAATTATAACATAAAAGGATTCTAGGAAAAGCAATGAAGGATATACCTTTATTGCATCATCTGTCTGTGTATACCTTACTACACAAGTACTCCCACCATCTGCTACTCACAGCATAATGCAATACTAACCCTGTAAAAGAAACTGTTCTCATTTGGATTAATGCGTCTTTCACTTGGAGCTTTGAAAAAATGCCCATCTTAATCTAAGCACACCATTATACTGATAACTAACAGTAATATTTATCAACCATATCTAACAGTCAGCACACACAGCAGTGATGGAAGGTATCTGATTTATTTGTTTTTCTCCTGCAGTACACTATTTATATTGTGATCCATTAAAAAACATGACTGAAACACAGATTACCCATTTGAATTCTCTCTGCTGCAAAATTCTGTCTCACTTTTGGAGGTGCAGGGTGAGCTGATGTCTTTTTATGAGCAGGAGTGTCTGTGGAAGTAAGAGATGCCACAGAGAATGTGATGGGTTAGCAGGGACAGAGGAAAAGGGCAAACTGGGAACATCCAGCAGGAGCAGAAAGGAGGACACTCCTGAGAGAAGTAGGGAGCAAATACATAGCCAAGTCAAACAAAACACTAAATGTGGAGTGTGTTATAGCTCGGAGGCCCTAAACATTGCTGGGATAAGAGAAGGAAAGGAAGAAAAATCCACTCTGCATAAGTATGTGTGTGTGTAGTTTTAAAATCTCTTATTTTAATCTGTCTCTCCTGTGCATATCATATTTTCTTCACATTCTTTAAGAAAATATTCATTAGACCTTGTCAGTGGAATCCAGTGAGAGAACAAGAAGCAATTGGAACTAACTGAAATACAAAAAATTCCATTTAAACATTAAAAAAAGAGAAGGTTTTTTTCCTATGAGTGTGACTGAACAGTGGAACAGATTGTATGGAGAGGCTGTGGAGTTTCCATCCTTTGAGATATTCAAACCCCAGCTGCACACAAACCTGAACAACCCACCCTAGGTGACTCTGCTTTGAACAGGAGTTGGACTAGGCCAACTGTGATTGTATCTTGGGAGAGGTTCTTTGGTGGGGAAGGGGAAGTTGACATGTTTATTTCAATAAAAAATATTTTTTCTCTTTGTTTATTTAAGCAAATGTGTGGACATATCTATCCCTATCCCCTGGCTGACTTGTACTTCCAGAACAGAACCCTAGAAGTAGCTAACATCTATGTGAATATGCTGCTGCATCAATAGGTCCAGGTAGCTTCCACAAATTGAAGGCACAGGGACACAGCGGGCAGCAAAGGCCACTAGAGGTCACACAAACTATTTAAAAGAACATGAACAAGGTAATTTATACTCCAGTTAGGAGCCTTTTCCCCTTTCACCTGTTCCTCTTTCTTGGCAGTCTCAGGTCTTCCTGATACAAGGCTGTGGTCAGGTATATTTAGCTTGTTTTCTTCCCAAACCTGATTTTCAGCTTTGATTTAGTCATGTGGAGATAATATCACTTTATGGAGAAAATTCCACTATGATCACAGGCCATGAAAATGTCAAATAGTGGTAAAAAATATAATGTACTGCTAACTAAAGAGAAATGACAGTCTTTAGTGATAAGACTACCCCACCCAGAGCTTTATCGGTACTTTCACTCTACTCTAATATCCAGTCTCCTGACTTATAAATTTGCAGTTTATTTTCTCACTAATGTCCCTTCTTTATATTTGCCTTACTGTTTGTCAAATGTACATGAAGAGAAATAAGATTTGAAATACTCTTATATTTAGGTTGTTTTTTTATTTATTATTGTTTCCCCTTCTCCCTTCTCATATTTATCTATTTTACCTAGAAAGGCTATGTATGGATTTTTATGGATTCAGTATGTCATACTGATTTTTCAAACAGGGTAAAGACACATATGTAAGGAAGCAAGAAGACAGACCACTGCAGACTTGCCATGAGCTGCAGTGTCCATTCCTTGCGTTCAGTGCACAAAATAGCAAAACATTCTATTTGTAAATGAATGAACAAAAAAATAGGATTATTTTAATCCTCTACTTTGTTTTAGCTGTAGTTATCATTTGTCAAGAACGTCCCTGATAATTAGTTCTCCAGACATCAGTTCAAGATGCTTTTAATTCCTGTTCCTTCCTGAATATTTTTAGTCATTACACCAGCTAGCCCCATGTCTCGTGTGCTAAACATGGTATTTCTGTACCTCACTTCAATTATGACAATGACTCAATGTGATGGTACTAATGATGAGGGTCATATAGGTTGTGGTGGATGAGATAAGGCTTTACTGTTGTATGGAGATAACTCTTTTGGAATTTTGCAAGCTAGTCAATAGGACAATACATTTTTATTTGCTAAGTTTTTAAAAAACAGGGAGAAAGAAGGAAAACATCCACAAAAACCAGAAGACAGTTACTCTAGAACACCTGGTAGCCAGAGGGGATCCTAAGTCACTTTTATGGTTAAAATTAAGACTGCAACTTGAGATTCCTGCTGTCCTTGACCAAGACAAAATCTCTAAAGTTAGTCCCTTTCTCGCTTCTCAGTTTAATCTTCTCTGCATTGGATTTTGGAGAAGTGCAGAATAATTTGGATATAAAAACATGTGTGTCATATCCCTTAATATCTTTTGTGCTCACCAATGACCATAGCAAAATATTTCCTTTGCTGAAGCCTCCAGTAAGACAGCTAATGGTCCATTAAAACATCTCTACTTTAATGCATGCTTTGTACTGCACCACAGGAATTTCCAGAGGAGGGAGGAAGAAACAGAGGATTTAGTTTTATGTAGCAAGAAACATGAATTAAATTCCTTTCCCCTTATAGCAAGGGTCTTTTGGATATCATAACAAGTAATTTGAAATGGAAATCTGAAGAATGAGCTGATTGCATATGGCAGGATACCAGATGCTTTTTAGTTAAATAGTTAATTAAGGGAAAAGGAGTTATATCAGTCATGAGTTGCAGATTTGTAGTTTTCTTCATAACCAAAATAAACAGTTTATGAAAACACAGAGTGGGATGAAACTTTAACATAAATCACTTCATACACTGGGTATGTAGGATCCAGTTTCCTTCTCTTTACAAAGTGCATTTTGTGTGCAGATGCAAGTTAGACAACTCCTGTTCCCTCCCTTCCTTCTTTGTTCTTTCTTATTTTTCAATTTCCCTTCCTTCCCCTTCTCTCCCTCCTCCTTCTTCTCTCTCTTTCTCTCCATTTATTCTGCAAAACTTTCTTTTATTGCCAATGTAGAAATTATGTTTCGTATCATTTTTCCAAAAAAAAAAAAAAAAGGAAGTCAAAAAGTCAGGAAATAATTTTGGAAATCTAGTCCGTTTAGAGTAATTATTTTGTTGATCTGCTGTGGCTTATTGAAGAACATGTTTTAATGGGTTTCCAGGAAAGCTTAATTTGTGCATTTGCATGAGTTTTAGGATAACAAGGCTCAGGAAAGTGACCCTGCACGACCTGTAATATGAGACAGTGTTGTGTGAAGCACATCTAATGTCATTTCTGTAGAGGTAGTGATGAGGGAATGAATGCTATTTGCATGAGGGATGCCTGCAGATAATCTCATTAATCTTTCATTTTATGGACTCTGGTTTCAAAGACAGACAGAAGGGTCTCAGAAAGTACAAACGCCATAAAGGCTAGTGTTTGGCCATTCAGGGTACAAGCAAGCACGTTACAAAGTCTGCATAAATGTTACATTGAGCAATTATTCCTGGCTCTGAAGAGCTTTGCAACTCTATTGGAGCCTGGAAAAAGGCTCACACAAATACAAAGCAAGATGCTTGCTTTTAAGTACAGGTGAGAAATACTATTAGTATTCTCCATTAGTATATAATACTAGGATTTCTACATTACAGAAGGATGTGAACAGATGCATTGCTACCTGAGACGCACCATAGATAGGGGTCCAGGAACAGGATAATGTGGACCCTTATGCATTAGTGACAGCATTCTACTGATGATGCTCAATTACTATTGCCCATAGAATAGTCCAGGAATTGTCATATTATTCTCTTGTAATCCTTCTCATGTGCTAGTGATGAGAGCTTTAATTTTACTTTTATTCTGACCCTCTACTTTTTTAAAGCTTTGATACTTTGATTCTGTCTCTCACAGTATCCTTCTGGGCAAAATGTCCAGCACACAGCTGGAGAAACACATAATGCAGTGGGTGAGCAATTGGCTCATGGGTCGAGCACAGAGGGTAATAGTGAATGGTAGAACATCAGACTGGTAACCTGTCGCTAGTGGGGTTCCACAGGCCTCCGTCTTAGGCCCTGTGCTCTTCAACATCTTCATAAAGGACTTGGACACAGGACTGAAAGGGATACTAAGCAAGTTTGCAGATGACAACAAACTGGGAGGAGCTGTTGACTCTCTCAAAGCCAGGGAGGCCCTGCAGAGAGACCTTGACCTTGACATATGGTTAGCAATCCCCAACCATATGAAGTTCAACAAAGGGTAGTGCTGGATTCCGCACCTGGGATTGGGCAGCCCTGGATGTTCGTACAGCCTGGGAAATGAGATGCTGGAAAGCAGTGCCGCAGAAAGGGACCTTCAGGTCCTTGTCAACAGCAAGTTGAGTATGAATCAGCAGTGTCCTGGCAGCCAGGAGGACCTGGGGGGGCATCAGGCAAAGCATCACCAACCAGTCAAGGGAGGGGATTGTCCTGCTCTGCTCTGCACTAGTGTGGCCCCACCTTGAAGGTTGTGTGCAGTTTTGGACACCACAATATAAGAAAGATAATTAAGCTATTAGAGAGTGTCCAAAGGAGAGCAGTGGAGATGGTGAATGGCCTTGATGGGAAACCATATGAGGAGTGGCTGAGGTCACTTCGGCCTGGAGGAGACTGAGGGGAGACCTTATTTCAGTTTACAACTTCCTTGTGAGAGGAAAACGGAGGGGCAGGTACTGACGTCTTCACTCTCATGACCAATGACAGGACTAGAGAAAACTGAATGAAACTGAATTGGAGGAGATTTGGGTTAGACATCAGGCAAAAGTTTTTCACCTAGACAGTGGTTGAGCCCTGGAATAGGCTCCCCAGAGAAGTGTTCATGGCACTGAGCCTATGTGAGTTCAAGAAGTGTTTGGACAATTTACATGGTGTGATTCTTGTGATGTCGTGCCAAGAGTTGGACTCAATGATCCTAATGGCTCCCTTCCAACTCATCATATTCTATGATTGTATAAAACCTGAAAATGAGCTTGTGCTTCAGCCTAGTATCCTCCTATCCTTCCCTCAACCCTGTACCATTAAGGAGTAATGATACAGGCACCAGGGCACCTCTCGAGATAGTCTGCTTTGCTGAGATGAAAGCTCAGTGACTTTTATGAAAAGCATAAAAGTCCTATGTTCAGTAAGCAGCTCACTCTCCTAAGGACCTACTTTAAAGCATCACCAAGGTTTCTAGTAGGATTTTAACTGACCTTTATCTAAACAACTTCTCTGCAAAGCAGCACATCTTCTGGTTCTCCAAGGTAGGACTTAAGACAAATTTCACTGTCTACCTATCTGTGTAAACAGCCCAACTTTATCACTTCATATACAGCTCAGAGTGGGCCATGCAAATCAACTGGGAGCTCATAATTAAAAAAAAAAAATCAGTTATGAATGAAGAAGAGAATTTAAGGGAACATCACAGTTACTCAACTTAGTACTCACCAAGGACAGAGTGAGATTTGCCACATTATGTCAGGGCAGACTTTTCTGTCCTGTCCTGTTCTGGACACTCTGGGAGGTCCCTCTGAGTGCTTGGCATGACACAGTCACTCTGTCTACACTTGCCTAAAGACGAATATGTCCAGAAAGAAAAACGTGTTTTCTCTGTGTATTTCAATATATCTTCTGAATTTGTACCTGGCACCCGAAAAATAAAAATGTCTCTAAGATTTAGTCTCCTAAATGTCTTAATCTCATTTTAACCTTTAGGACTTTTTTACTGAATAATAATATTGTTACACATTTTCCAGTTGTCACATAGGACAAACTTTGCAAAGATTTGAATTGAGCTTGTCAGAGGAGATACAGCATATTGAAGACCTCAGTGAGAATTACATTTTCTCTGTGTCACTACAACCTGAGCATTAAAAAAACTGTGCTAAGTAAAGTGCCACCCCAAAACCCATACATTAGTTGGGAGTTTTTCCCCCACAGCAGAAGACCATCTACCCCATTCAGACCAGTGTAATGTGTCTACATATGCCATTAACAAAGAGTCTCCTATTTGCATTGTAAAGGGACCAGCCCTGCAGTATTTTTCTGATAGATGAACACAAGAGAACACACTTTTAATTTTATTTTTTTTAATATTATTTTCTATTTTCCCTATTTTTCAAAGCACAGTACTTACCTGTACTTACTACGAGGTAGTAGCAGTTCTTTGCGTCTGCATGCAGCTTGGGAGGAGCACACAAGGAATTTTGTTACTCTGTTAAAGCTTGTACAAGTCTGTATGGAATGGCTATTCTAAACTAAAGGAAAGTTTCCACAGAAAGTTTCTGAAACTCAGAGTGGTCAGAGCAGAAAAAAATTGGGATTATGACCTGTCAGAAATCAACCAGGAATGTGTGATTTACTTACGAATGATCCCCCTACAAGTTCTAGAAAGCAGGCAGGCTTTTGTAAATGTCTGTAGAACCACTTTTAGCTCATATTTAGTAATTGGTTAGATATCAGGTTGACCGTGTCCCTTTACTTTCATTCAGTACAATTACATTCTATGTACTTTTAAGGAGCTGCATCATTTCTACAGCCAGATAAGAAATTGCAGATTTATGAACTACTTTATTAACCATTGGCTTGCATCCCTAATACAGTAGTCATCATACCCAGTAGGACTGTTCAAAAATTTCTTCAAGGCTATCTTGGCATGACTTATTTACAGCAGGGCTTGAGAAACCAGACTCTGCACTCTTCTCTAAAACATAATTCTGTTCATCTTTATGATAGGTAGGCAATAGTTTATTATGAATCCAATGAGGCTGTGAGCTTTAATCATCATTTGTAAAATATTGAGAAAGTACTGGTTTAAAGAAAGTAAAATGACACTGGCTGCTATTATGAGTTGCATCTCCCTGATGATACATATACCAAATCCTGCTAACATAAAATCTAGCACACAGCGAAGCAAGAAGATCCTTCAAAGAATTATTGTCTATTTCATGATTTACTCAAAAAAAAATACAGCCTATATAATGTTGAGGTGCTCAGCATTTTTTATTTTAGAATATTTTAAATTGCTTTATGAAAATCCCATTGACTGATTTTTCCTTGGATGGAACTAAATGTCCTAAGTTATTAAGGCTTTGATTATGTCAATGAAATTCACATCAACAAAACTTTGTCAGTATGAATACTTTGGTTCAAATCCCTTCTGTAGGTGTGTTATCAAAACAGAAAGGGACACTTTTATGAGAACTTGGGGTTGAAAATGTGGTAAAAACAGGATCATCAACTTGGTTTGTCCCTCTGAAGAGTATCAAACAGTAGAAGATTGTGCAGGGAGTAAATTACACTAGTACACAATTAACAAACAAATATAGAGCTTTTGTAACTACATTTAACAGCTTTTTTACCATGAATAGAGGGTGTAGTCTTGTCTTCTGTATACATCAATTGTCTTGAGTCACACTGTATGTGCAGGTATTGTGGATATTATCTGTACCATTTTCATCTGCTTGACTGTCACGTGGGACAATGAATATGCGAACAAACGGCTCAGCTGCTTACCCATATGGACACAGGAATCAGTTCCATCCCTCCTTCCCCAAGGAACCATATGAAACATTGTTTATAAAGTTAATAAAATAGACATACTTTTTGTGCAACTAAAAAGGGGAAGTATTTTTATCCCTTAAAGTCAATGTAACCCTTAAGGATCATTAGATAATAAATCCTTTTTTTTTTTTTTTCTGGGAGACATTGAAGATGGAACTTTAGTATATAGCATCAGTCAGAATCTGAGTTCTTCCACGCTCACTGTAGAGTTGTTCACTCGCTGAGAAAAGAAAGTCCATTAATGTCAGCTGCTTTTGTAGCACGAACTTTTAGCACTGGTATGAGGATTTTTGGCCTCTGTCTCTTTGCTATTAGTGTTAATACTTGAGAATTATCAATACACAGAGCTGAATGCAGTAGCAGCAGCTACAGGTATATATAAAAATATATATAGGATTGTACCTAGTGCTTGTTCAGTGCCTTATGATTTTCAGACATGATCATTGTTTTCCTGTATAGCTGTAAAGTGCAAATGAGCTGAATGAAATGTGGGAGAGAAAAGAATCTGCAGATAATCAAACAAATTCATAAGAATTTTCTCTCCGGCTTTCTTCCCCCATTTTTTTCATATGCACACACAGACACATACAGGGGTTTTTATATACCATATGGTCTGAAAGCAAACTTTTTTTTTTTCTTTCTGTCTTTCACTGTGATAAGAAAATGTCTAGCAAAATGAATTGGGAACTTTGTGGATATTTATATAAATTTATGCGTGACACTAATAATAGATTAGCATAGCACACTACCTGTCAAAATAATGCCAATGTCCTTTGAATATTATATAGAGACATCCTATTTTTACTGAGAAGATGTTGTTTTGCGGTACCACTGGATTTTACAGCCAAGTAAATGACCTACAGAGAAGCTTGTGTGCCCAATTAACCCCTTTTAACTCTATGCAATTACTGTTCACATCCATTACGCTTCTGATGAAGAATGAGCATTAACAATCACACCATGATCTAGTACAAAATAAAATTTTAGCAGTAGTAATGCAACAGCTGCCAGGATATAAGAAAATCATAAGAATAAGATATTGAGTTATCATACTATGCAGCATAGAATTTTTACGAAATGAAGAGGTCATGCGCTACTGGGCTGATTGCTCAGGCAAGTGAAGAAAAGATGCAAGGAAAATGACTTTCAGTCTGTAGCTCAGGCCCAGGCTAGATCGCTTGCTCTCATAAATTCAACTATATTAAATCTAACTACTAATTTATATTCATGCACCGTTAGGTAAGTGTTGCATTGTCCTTATCAGAGCCCAGAACATAAAATGCCCACAGCACGTAGCTTCTTGGTCATTCTCTTTGTGTGATGAGTTGAGCTGCTGATAATAGAATATATTAGAAAAACATCCTAACAAATCCATGTCTTGTTTATGCTTTCCAACAGAGTTCTCAGTTTCTGAGGGGAATCTAACCAAAATCCAATATTTATCTAAATACAAGATGGACTTATTAATCCTCTCAAGTAAGAAAATGTTAGAAATATGCTGATTCCTTTGAAACCAGAGTGCACAAAAAAAAAAGGCAAGAAAATAAGTTTATCTGTTTTTTCTGATTTTCAACAATTAAAAAAAAAAGGGTATATGACCTGAGAATGAGAGTCCAGAAGCTCTTTGTGAAACCAGGTTAGCGTTTTGAGAATCTTGGACTGAAATCTTGGGTGCTTCACAGAGGGATACTAAACAACAAGGCAGAAAGGGTGACCAAATGAAGGACATCTCGACTGTGGCCAGTATGTTCAGTATATGTCCTGCTGACAGGTCAGGACAAGGTGAACGGCAGTTGGCACTTTCATTGTGCTGTCAGGAAATGATGCTGCAGGGAAATCTGCAGGAAATCTGCAGGAAATCTCTTTGACACAAAAGGAATACAGATTACCATGAAATTTTAGGAAGACTTACAGGACCCAAAGCCACTGAGGGTATGTTGCTCCACAGAAGTACCAGAACATTTTTGGTACTTGTCTTTTTGTCAGTCATCTCACTAAACCATCTTGCCCTGTAGCTGTATGATCAACAGACCTGGCAAAAGGGAAAACTGCAGTAGTATATGTTTAGGAGCATTGGGGGGGGGGTGAATTTTTTTTCTGCAAGTTCTTAGATATTGTATCAAACTAAATAAAATTGACATCTTAGAAACAAACAAACAAATTAAAGTCCCACTAAATGAGAAGTCCTGGCATAGCAGTTAACAAAAAATATTCTGTAAAGCAGAAAAACTTCAGCCATTCTACAACAAATAAAACAAAGTAAAGACCTAAAAACAATGAGATCAACTTGGTGCAGAAAAGCTTCACTTGAATCCAGAAAATTGGTATCATCTAAGCAGAATTATGCATAAAAAAGACATCATTATTTGCATGACATTTTCTGGTTATCAGAAAAAGAACTGCTTGGTTTATAGAAACTGTAGTTGCCACTGTTTGCACATTCCAGAGAACATTCTTGGTAAACCACAGCTTCTACTCAGCTAGAGCAACATAGAAGAGACAGAAAGACTTTAAGAAAACCAAACATAGAAGTGGAATATGAGCCTGGAAAATAAAGACAAACTTCACTTGTCTCATAAATTTACAGAAAACAGCAATTGCAGAGAAAAAAATAAAGAGAAGGAAGTTAGCAGAAGTAAAAAATGTTACATGTTAGTTTTTAAAAAGAAAGAATAAATAGGTGCCTTACTGGCTTATTCAAAACTAGTTTCTCTTGACTTTTGAAGGTACATTGCCAACTGCTGAATGAGGTTGGCTTATACTGAAGAATATAAATGCAGAGTCTCAGTGAAAGGGCATCCAGAGAAAAAGATGTTTGATCAGAAGTAGCTTATTTCACAGCTGTATAGAAGACGGACAATATTTAAGCTGAAGTAGAAGTTACACTTCAAGCTTTCACATATTAGCCTTTTCAGGCAGATTTGGAACCTGACCTGAATTTGTTGTAGCCATAGGATTGGTGTACCTTAAGATAGTCATCGTGCAGACTTGAACATTTGAAAGCAGTGTATTTTTGAAATTTTTTATTGATAAAACCTAGTTAATTCTTCTTATCCCAAGTTGTCCACACTTCTGTGGAAAATCAAAACAATAGGAAAAATAGGATTCTTTTTCCAAGAAAAGTGAAAAAAAAACCCAACCATGGATAACAAGCAGACGATAAGTTTTTGTTAATTATAAACTTTCTTTCTTTTTTATTTCCTTCATTCCATTTTATTTTATTTTTAATGTAACAGAGGAGCTGTCTTTCAGATAAAATAAATTTCATATCCTGCAGTTACAATACAAATAAATAAATTGGCAAAAATCTTAGTAGCTAATGCTTATAAGTAACCAGTTAGTTCAAAACTAAAATAAAATTTTTAAATCTTCATATGCCCTGTCAGGTAACCTTCACTTGATCATCTCTTTCATAACTGTGTCTTCATTAGGATGTAAGAGCCACACGGATCATGTTATTTTTTGGATGCGTTCAAAGAACCTGGCCTGCATACTAAGACGACTTGCAGTATGGTACTGTCAATTGTTTTAGCAAGTGACACCGGTATTAACTACCATAATAAATGGAAGCTTTTCTCCAATTCTATTTTAGAGCCTGACAAGCCTGAAAAAACCAGGCAGATCAAGATAGAATCAATGACATGGAAACACGGACATTTTCACTCCCACTGAAATCAGCCTACCTCTGCAGGCAGGAACCTGTGTTCCTTAGAAGTTACCACAATGTAGCCACAACCTGACAACGCTCCCTTTTTCTTAGACATTCACTTTGTTTGAGTGTTGTGACTTGACAAAAAAGGTTATTCTGACAGATTAGTATCACCAGAGTATTTTCAGCTCTAAACTAAGCTGGTGTTCAGGGAGCTTGTGATTCACAAGGCCAGCGCAAAGTAACCTTGGTAGTCACAGGAACAAGACTTACTTCAGTGTAAGAGAGACCACAGGAAAGTGAAGAGACTGTGACTCTTCCTGAGTGAACTGGACAACAAATAGATTGCTCAGAGTACAGTGCGAGTCCTTTGATAGCTTCGTTGTCTTGCAACTGCCCCAAGAACTGCAAGGGTGGCATGTGTTCAATGTTACAGTCTTGGCTTCTTTGCAGCTGCAGTTCCATTTCTTTACATAATTTGTACTTTGGCACTAGAAAAAGATTATAAATGAAGTGTTGCTTTCAAAGTTTCAGACACCAAAATTTTTTATTATTATTGTTATTATTATTCTGTTTGGCAAAGGTGGCTTTAATTTGATGTTCACAAGTGCAAAAACCTGTCCCCTCAGAAGTTGGTCAAACTATTAATTTTATAGCAAGGACAACAGAGTACAGTAAAACCTTTTCACAAAGCCAGACAGCTTAACCTAATTAAATGGCTGTTTTGACAGGTGGTTTAAAGTGGAATGAATGCTATTGAGAATGGGTACAGAGTCATATATGATGAGTGTCTGTGTGTTTATGTGTGCAGGAGAAAATGTGACTGTGCAGGGGGTGACAATACATCTGTTTCCATAAAGCATTTTTTCTCCAAAAGCTGCAGCTGTTCAGGATTTATAGATTTCTTTCAATTAATTGTGTTAGATATATTGACTCAGGTGAATAACTACACCTGGACTATAGTAAAAGAAAGATGTTTATGAAGGTTTGTTATGTCATACATCAGGGAAAATGAGATATACGTTTTACAAGGGGAAACGAGCCTTGTAGGAAATATATAAACATTGTCATAAGGGATCTGATTTCTGGTTCTGGTCAACATCACAAAAGATCTTTACCCCAGTAAAATGGTGTGTTTGTAGTAGGAGATAATGAGCATTCAGGTCTCTAAAAGCATGCTTAAAGGGCCTCTGAATCCGTCAGAGTTTCAGCAGTTTGGACAGCGAGCCAGATTAGCATCCTTGATCCTCCATGCAGAAGACCCCTCCTCATCCACCGCCTGTCTGCATGAATTCTCAGGCCCTCCCATCTGCAGCTGCCATCTATATATGCACGATTGACATGCAGAAACCTAGCCAGGTGTAGTTGCCAAAAGAATAGGGGACTTAGGGCCTAAACTTCCATGTCATCTCTCTATCTGATTCTGTTTAGTTCAGGTAACATCCTTATTATTTTACCTTTACAAGTCAAGTTTTGTGTGCTCAAGTATTTTCATACTCTCTTTATTGTTTTCTAATGGCAAGGAAGAAATTTTTCTTTACTGTCCCCTATGCACACTTTCAAGGAATATTAACTGTTACCTTAAAACAGTTTAAGTTTAGCATCAGAACAAACACACTCTAACAAGGTAACCTGACAAAACTGTGGTATGATTTTGGCTGAGTTCACCTATCATGCTAAGAAAGGTGAAACTGTTATGCCACTTATCTCTGGGCCTTTGAAGATTTTGTGTGGGTTTGGTGTGTTTTGTTTGTTTGCCTACTTTCTATAGTGCTTGCAGTCCTGAGGTTATGCAGTGGATACAGCACAATAAGATTTAAGCTCTATTTTTTAATATCTGCCGAATTACTAATGCTAAGTAATTGTGAAGATAAGCAGTCTGCTTTAGGTTCATATTCAGTTTTCGCTACTCTGATTCTCACTCTGCTGGTATTTTCAGAGTTCTATAGCTCATTCTCTATTAACTGTGGCACCTGTTATGTCACCAAAACAGAAGAAATACTTAATCATCTAAACATTGCTCTGGCAGGTCTGTTGGTTATTTCTGTTTTCTTGTATGAATGTTCAGGGAGAGTTTTGCAATGTGACCTGATGGTTTTGAAGCATGGAGAGAATCCGCAGACCAGACCCTCTCTGGGTTTTGCAACTATCTCTCAGGTGACCTTGGGTTCACATTCAGTGTTCTCTTTTCACATTTCATTTAGTTTCTTTTATATTTTCTTCATATTTAAAAAGTATTCTCTATAAAGATTCACAAAATTTCTTCAGTATGTTCCCACTTAAAGCTCACTTGAAACTATTTTGCACAGTGATGCCTATAAGAAACTTCAAAACTCTTGCTGCTGCTATCAGTGAAAACCACCCACCGTGTTAATCAATAGTCTCACCATTTCTTCGTGCTTCTTAATCTGACTGAAACTATGAGTTGTCTCTGTGGCTGTCTCTCTCAGTTCTGCTCTGAGGTGTGTTTGGCCCAATAGCGTGTCAATGAGCAGATGTCTGAAGATCTGAAGGGACTGAGAGACCAATGACTTATATTAATATGTGCCTCAGTTTTGCCCGTGCAAAAGTGAGAATAATATGAGATTATTCGAACAAGCATTCTGGAGTGCAATGAAAAAAGGATTACGTATCCTAGGGATAATTTTTCATCTGATCAATGGTAAAAAAACTTTTTCCACCCATCAGTCATAATTTTATGTACACAGCCCCTACTTATGTAATATTTAATAAACTAGACATGTTTTGCTAAATGATTTCAAACAAAGTAAACCTAAAGTGTTAGGAAGTTTATCAGGACATTGAACTTCTAAAAAAATTTATAATAAGAGCAGTACCAGCTTACCTAAAACATTCACTAAGTTTCAGAGACTTTGAAAACCACATTTAAACAGCATAGGAAGCCAAGGACCTCAGCCACTGCATCACAGGTCATTATCAGTTATGTCAGATAATGGGAGAATTGCAATGGTGGATATGGCTTGTGAACGTTTAGACAACATCTGAGAACTATTCCCTCATTTGTGACAAATGCATTACATATCAAATGTCTTTTAAGTTATTATCAAATTGGTAATTAAAATGGAATACGGTCCAAGGAAACTAGAGAAATACATAGAGGGTAAACAGAGTAAAAAAATATTTTGTACAAATGATCAAAGGGAGCAGGAAAAAAAAATAGACTCATATTAAGCAAAGTATAGTAAAATCTTATGTGGTAGAGGATTCTATATTTTAGATATTTCTGATTTACATGTTCATCTAAAGCTTCCTCATTTTTAGAGCTCTATCTGAATATTTTGCTCTTGGTCTGACTATTAATCATTTTGTTCCACCTCACACGGCCATTTGGCTTTCCTCCAAGACATTTCAGCATTTTTTCTCTCTGAGTCTGCATCTGCAAAGATAAAAATCATTTATATAAAGAGGCAAAGTTTCCATGTTCTTTTCATGATAACTGGCAGCCCCTATTTTTCACTCAGTGTTGTGAGACCTCTAATAATAACATCAGAAGAAAATCCAAGTAGGACAATGGATTTAAGGATCTAAGTTTTATTGCATCCCCGATTGATCAAATAGATGAACACAAATCAACAAGTTAAAAAGCCCAGGTACTTGCTTTCGTTACCTGAATCCAGGAAAGTATGTTGTCCACTTTAGCGACTGGAGAAAACTTTAATTTTTGTCCAAATTTGACTGATGTTCATGGGCAACTAGTTGTCCTAAAAGAATTTTTGCCAGAATAGACTGTCTGTTAGTTATGTAGTGCATTAATGGGGTCTTAGGAATAATGAGTAATAAGGGGAAAGCAAAAATTAGGACAGGAAGAGTGGATAAAAATGGAGAGAGGGCAGAGACAGGGTTTTGAGTTCTTTCCAAGAGGGGTACAAATCAAGGTTACCAACAGAACCCGCTGTTTTATTGCCAATGTTTGGGGAGTTGACTGAAGTAATCCCAAAGTATGAGAATGCTGCCAAGGAGTACTAAAAACCTGCAGTTCCTATAGATTTCAAACAATAACAGGGAAATTTCAGGACAATATGGACTTGGAACCTAATGCATTTAGTGACAAATTAATTCAGAAGAAAAAAATATTTCTCCTTAAAGATGTAAGCTGTCTGGTGTTTTCTATGGCTTCA
The DNA here is from genome assembly GCF_001715985.3 of Manacus vitellinus. NCBI lineage: Eukaryota > Metazoa > Chordata > Aves > Passeriformes > Pipridae > Manacus > Manacus vitellinus. The sequence goes on from NW_021940750.1 coordinate 24,449,007, forward strand.
GGTTCCACTGGGAATGAAAACAAGAGGGTTTTACTGCAGAGGGAAAGGCTGTAATCCATTGGAATCTTGGCATAAAAGTAAGGAAAAACAAATTTAAGATGGAGCAAGGCCAAGGCCAGAACTGCAGGTAAGAGGTCTAGAGAGAGGACGTTCAAGGAGACAATACAAATGCTTGAACTTGGGTTATGTACAACTTGCCCAGGAACTGGTCTGTAATCAAACAGAAATGTCATAATTTGTCTGCAATTAAATCTAAAACCCAGAGTTTGAAAGCAATTTACTTGATGTCTCCCTTCAGCACAGTTTCAAACATGTCTTTTCACAGCAAGTCTAAAAGAGTTCTTAAAAGTTTGCCTCCATAACACATTTTCTTCAAGGGAAATGAACAGTCATCCTTCACATGGTAATTAACAGGATTCTTTCTGATTTTCATTTTATCATTGTGAAACAGCTATAACTTCTTTATGGTGAAGAATGGTCACAGGTTTGGTTTCCTACAAGCTATCTTTCAGTTGATCCCTTTTACAACCCCATCTAAAATCAACCTTTCTGATATTTAATGTGCCCCAGCTTCTCAGAATAATAAAGGAAAAAATGAAAAAGGAATTTTAATTGATTACTTTTCATAAAATGCACCTATTTTTTACTATATTTAAACAGAATAATCCTAACTTTCCTTCCTTGTTTATCTCCACAAATTAGTTTCCTTTTTAAGCCTAGATTTGTGTCGTTGGCATTGATCAACGTCTTTGGACAGGGCAATGTAGAAGTTACAAAAATACAAAGAAATGCCTTTTCGTATAAACAGTGCAACAGTTGAAAGAAAAAAAAAATCACCTCAGATGTAATGGACCTGATTTTCTTTTACATAGTTCTGGCAGCATAAAAAAATCTTAGAGTGGGCATAAATTTTATTTAAATACACTTTAGGGTTCCTTTCTGCTGCCAGAATGTGTAAAGGGGCCTTTATGTAAATAAGAATCAGGGCCAATGTATTTCAGGATAAAGTTTCTTTGGAAATCTTTTCTATACCTACAGTCATCATATTTTGAGTTCTGGGACTACTCATAGATTAAGTGTATCAGATTCTTACTCTGAATCAACAATAAGTGAAGTCATCCATATACAACCAACAGCTTATTTCCATTACAGCGTAAAAGAAACGGTGAAAAATTGGACAAGTAGACCTGAAATTTCCAAGACAGTAGGAAAAGAAGGAGTTTAATTGTAACAAAGGTAATAATTAGCAATTCTGAGTTCCTTAATAGACAAGTTAGGTACTAAAGATGCTTATGCCATTTCCCACACTGTTACCATATTAATGTCTTCTAGTGACACTTTCATGATGGCAAGCTGGAAAAAAGATCAATGGAAAGAATTGAAAAGTTTCCCAAAACTCATAATTCTTTCTGGGAATAATAGAAACTTCATAATAGCCCTGGAAAAAAGTATTATTTTCATATATTGTTGAAGGATTCATAGTGAGCAACTACGATGACTAAAATTTATGAAGTAACTTTTCCTTATCACCTCATTATTCAAACTGTGAGGCAGCCATGTTAAGTTCTGAAGGCCTTTCTTCTGTCATAAGGTACAAGGAATCTGGTGTATCTTTTAGATAAAATTCATTATTCATTCATTTTAGTATATTTGATTTTAATAACACCTGAAAGTATCACTAATTATTTTCTCTGTGGGCTTAATAATGTACATATTGATTTTTATTAATGTTGACCTTTACGGTGTGTAATTAATTACCTTTTTATAAATGTTTTTTTCCAGGTATGTCTAAGTAATAGAATGAGTGAGTATGTTTCTCGTGTAATAGCAACGCTAAACTACCCAGTCAGAGTTTTTATTTCATAATTGTTAAATGAATCATATTTAAAAGACTTTTATAAGAATATACTAACTTTTATGCAACTTTTATTTTGTCATAACTTTGGAATAATTATGATTAAAGAGAAATGTGCTTTTATATTAAAGAAAAAAAAAGGAAGAAATGTAGCTTAAAATGATGCCTGAGAGAGTTAAGGACTAACTATATAAAAGAACTTGTTAGTAAGTGGGTACCTGGGAGTACATAATGAAACTGGGAATATTTCTTTTCTAAAACCACACTTCTGAATCTCAGCCATGGTTTTCAATGTGAGGGATGCCAGCAGTGGTTGCAAGAAGGTAATTCAGTGGCTTATCTGAAATGAATTGTGCAGTCTCATCAGAGAGTGAATTCACAAGGGTCCTGGATACCTGCATTCCAATAACAGGCTTATCTACCTGCAAACTACTCAGTCAGACATCCAGGTGTTAAGCCCCTGAAACAGGATCCCAAATTCTGGGTGATGGACCTTGGCTTCCTTTGTGGGGCATGGGGAGAGACAACTGTCACCAAATCACAGTGAGGCCTGTCCTCCACATTTACACTCTCCCCTCCAGTCCAAGTGGGAAAAGCCTGGAATAGCCAGTAAAAACAGCTATATATTTAGCTCTAGAGTTAAAGTTTGGGTTAGAGATAGAGTTACAGTTGAGAACAACAGAAAATCTAGAACTCCAGCTGGATAAGAGTTGGAAAGTGAATGTCAAAAATTTGGATTGACTAGAAAAGGAAATGCCCTTTGGAAGCCCCTTTTGTGCTCTGCCACTCCTCCAATTGTAGCTATTGGCTTTCTATCTCTCAACCCAAGTTCTAATCCTAAACCTAAACCTAATTGGAGGCAGAGCCAATATTTTCACACACAAAAACATTAGGGTTGGATTAGGAGGGGGATTGAGACCCATGGATAGAATGCGGTTGAGAAGACATTTGTCAAAGTGAGAGCTTCTGTGTGTTAATCTTGTCTGTTTGGATGTCTTTAAGTCATTGTAGAAAAGTGTCAATTCATGTGTGGAAATAGTATAAGCTGTATGCCATTTCTATAGCCTCTCAGTAGGTCTTGTTAGAGTAGGCTTACCAATATACTCATATCAAATGGCTTCTGGACTGATAATAGCTTATGGTAGCTGGCAGCTGGAGTTGACATATGATGGCTTTCTCTGAGCCTTTTATACATATCTTCTTCACTACCTCATAAAGCAGAGGCCAGCTCCAACAGTTCATAAAAACTTGAAGAATAATCTCACTTTATTGCACAATTAGTGTGAAGTAGCTTTTGTAATGGAGTATTTTACCTAGGGCAGGTCTGCTATAATGGAAATAATTTTCATGCTGATTGATGTTCTTCAGGAACATGACGGACATGAAGAATGGAATGAAAGACTTCAATAAGCTGGAGATACACAGAACACAGAAATTTGCAGAATATCCTTCAGGCAACTATAGAACAGTGAAGAGTACTTTCTACCGTCCAGGATAATGTAATTGCTGACAAATTTACCTGTGGTGGCTAAAACTTGGACCACACTGAGATCTCTCATGGAGGTCACTCCTTCACAGAAAATATATCTGATTTTGTACTTATCACAGTTTTGTAGCTCCTATGGATGAAGAGAAAGTACAAACAGTTTAACCAAATGGGCAAGTTGTAAACTATGGCCACTTGCTTATTTGTACATGGTGTATTAACATCAGGTGGAAGTGTGGGGAAGATAGTTTTATAATGCACAGATGCAAAGTTCATTATGACAACTCAGTCTTTTTTGTTTGCTAGTGCAAATATATCTGTCCTGGTGTATTTGTTTATACTTTCCATATATGTGTATACATACATACAGCATCACCCCAACTTTCTACTTTTTTTCCTGAAATCTTCCATCTATGAACTATTTTGGTGCAAAAGAATAGAAGATATTTCAAAGTGGAATTGAGCTTATCTGTTTAATCACTATGGGTATTTTTAGTCATAATAGCACATAACAAGGAATCACTAAACATCTTATTAATACTAATTCCTTTTGATTTCTCAGGTCTCAGTTTGTTACGTAACTATACTTACTTGACAATAGACAGGCACATATAGCTTATGCAGAATGGATGAAGTTACAGGTCAAATAAACTTATGTACCTATCAATAGGATGACCAATACTAAAATTCAGAAATAATTATTCCAAAAATTGTTATTCCTCTTTTGAAAGAAGTGCAGTTTCTTGGGCTTGTTTCATTTGTTTTGTTTTTATTGACACTTTTGTTTCCATTCCAATCACAAAATTTCCTTCCTTACATTCCCTCATATTTTTATTTCTTCTCCCCAAAATTTATGAACTGACAAATAACTGATCTCTACCTGACAATGCTTCTGGATCCTCCAAATTTATAAATTCAGAGTTTGCACATTATTTTAACATGCAGAGAAGATACCAAGGGTTACATGTAGACTTCTTTAAGTGAACGTCTGTATGGTACTTGTAGCCCACTGAAATAAGTGAAAAATTATTTTAATCAAGGTAACTTTCAGTACCTGCAAGACATTGAGGATTGGGGTGCATTGGTCATTTCAATGCCCTGTGGATGTTTGCTTACATATGATAAATTTTTTAATACGTCAGTTGAAGATAGAAGATTTCTTCTTTTTCACTCTCTTAGGCACTGTTGAATGATGAAATAATTTCTGTCAGCCAGGGTAAAAAAGGACCAAGTTCCCTATGTATGTAGCAGAGATAGATAAGATGATCTGAGAATTTCAGAAATATGTGTATCTTGAAAAAGGTCTTTGACTTCATTTCTTCATAAAGCCTCATTTCTGAATAGACACTACAGGCAGTAGTGTGGATTTATCTGTACTTCTTTCTTCTCAAACTTAACAGATTTAACAAATACATAATTAATGCTTGGCTAAATGCTTAAGTGAAGCAATCATTATTATACATATTTCAAACTGAGGCATGCAATGTGCAATTGTCTAGTCAAAGGTGAAACTTAGTGTCAGACCTGGGAGCAAAATCCAGTGCCCTGGATGTAAGCCCTTTATTCCAGCTGTAGAAAATATTTCTACAATAATTTATATTCAATCCGTTTTGCATTGACATTGAAGGAAATGAAGACAAAAGTATTTTTACTGAAAATAGGCCACAAGGTGATTGTACATCTATTTCAGGAGATGAAATTTGTCATATCTGTCCAAAACAGGGCCAAGAGACCATGAAGCCTCCCAATGTTGTACTTGAATTGATAAAAGAGGGAATGTAATTAACTTGTCAGAGATTAGAGAAACCGAAGGTTATTTCCCTTTGCTGATACAGCAACAAACGAAAAGAGGGAATGTTCTTTTCATCTCTTTAGTTCTTAAATAAATACTCCATTCTGAGGAGCAAATGATATCCATTTTGTATTGAAAATATAACCACTAGAGGGTATCTGTTCAAAGTCACTACACACAATTTCCAGGGATTCCAGCAATGCTAAATGATACAGACCAATCTTGCATGTAGATACACTAGGTTTGGTGAAGGAGGAAAATAATAAAGCGTCGTTGCATCAACTGGTTTTCCTCTTCATATATTCTTCTGCAGATTCTTGGCTGTCTTGCCAAAATGAAATTGTCCCTGTTAGAAGAAAAATAAATTATTTCACTATAAAAGTGTATTATAATATCTTGATATGCATTGATTCTATTCTGTTGTACTATTTAACATCATAATGAAGACTGATAAAATTTGCTACCTTTCTAAGCTAACCCTTTATACATCTGTAGCTATAACCAGTCAAGGGATATTACTTTTGTCCTGAAGTTTTAGTCACTTAAGTGGCCAGAGATATTACCAAGGTCAAATAAATACACAGTAGAATTCATTTGTCAGATGTTTTTTGCTTCTCATAGACACTTTGATTCTGATTTTGAGACCTTGTTTGGATTTATGTGCAGCAAGCTAGGGAAAATCTGTCAATGATGGGAAAAATGTTACTTTCATGATGATTTTAAACCAATCCTCTACCTAATAAACAGAACACGGGCACAGTGTCCACATTCTCTGCAGGTGGATCTCTGTGACTTTTTATACAAAAACATGAGCCTATAAGATGTTTATCGTTGTTTTTCCTCAGCTAAAAAAATTAATGATAATGTTATTTAACAAGTTTACAGGACTTAACTAGTTTACAGGGTGGTATTATAATGTGATAGAGAATATACTTTCAGTCTTTTGAAGATAGGTGAGCAATCTGGACATAGGTTATAATACAGGCATGGATCAATGCATAGACAAACAAACAAGGATTTTTCAACAGGAAGATTGTAAACTGGTAACCTAAGTCATCTGAACTGCACTACAACTTGATAAGTACTGTGCCACCATGCTACACAAGATGTTAGGATAATTATTTTTATCATTTGAAAGTGAAAAGACTTTGAATTAAGCAGGTGAACCATGAAAAATTACACTGAATTTCCACCCCCAATTATAGAGACTTGGAGAATCTGTCCTGGACATATACAATTCTGAAGAATCTGGATCTGTAAACAGAGTTTTCTTCCTCACCTGTTCCCCAGAACAACCCTGTTTTGACCTCTGTGTTGCAGAGAGGATTTGGTAGACAACAAATACCAAGTGCTTTGTCTGTGGGACCCCTGCGCATTTTGATTTGAGGTTTAGGAAAGAAACCAACATTCCTCGTAAGTCCTTAGTGGCTTTTAAGTCATGAAGTTGCTGTGTTCTGTTGCAGTGTAACATCACAGCAAATCTTTGAATTCACTGAGGCTGAACTATCTGAATTCAAGCCCTTTCATTATCCAAATCTGATAAGGGTTGTTTAGTTTTTTGTTTCTTTGTTTCCTAAAATCATTTGGCTAAAGGAAAAGTCCGTAGAATTATATATCGACAGGTCAGCACAAAGTTCATAGTGAGCAGACACTGAAATTTAACAGCCAAGTGTTTTATTTCTTTAAACCTAAAAGCAACTGCCTCTGTTTCCTAATTTATACTTAGCCACAAGTGATTTGTAAAAAGAAACATTGTGCAAATAATCATGTGAAACAAATGAAATATGTCAGGATCTGGATCCGGTCTTATCAAATTCCTTTATTTGATACAAAATAACATCATTAGGAGCAGGTGCATCCTGGGATGTATTTTTTCTCTTCCAGGTCTTGATGCCTCCTTTTGGGTGACTGTTATAAATACTAACTTAAGACATACCTAGCATTATGGAAAAAAAGGATATTTAGGAAACTGTAATAGTTTAGATTCACTGAAGTTAAAAAGGGCTTGCAGCCAACTACACCGAGCTGTTTTATCCTTGGATTGAACATGAGTCACAACACTATAACCAAAAATAAAGTATACGTAGTAGTGCTTAAAATTAAGAAAGATTAAAGACTCAATTTAGAGACAGATTTTGGTTAGTACACTAATATCGTAATTGAAAAAAGGAATAAAAGACAGAGTTCAAGACTAATTTTGTGATGTTGCACACATATATATAAACACAAAAACTTAAAAAACAGAAAATACTCTGAATAGTTAGTATATAGAATGAAGTGTTTTAAAAATTGTGGTTAAGACATGGCTACCAAAAACTTTGAGTTCCACTAAAGATCATTGCAAACTTTGTCTCTATGAGTACATTAAAAAGTCTAGAGGATTCATATCGATGCCTATGAGACCTGTGCTCTTTTCAAAATATGACCATTGACCTCAAGGACACTACATAACTGAATTAAGTTAAGTAAGAAGTTAAGTAAAAGTTAGAAAATCGTGATAATTTACCTAAGAGGCATGGGAAAATTCTTTAGCTGCAAGTAGACTTGTTAAACAATTATAGGAGAATAGGAAAAAAAGGGATAACTTCTCATTCCTCATATTCTAACTTATTCACAGTTGACTTCTGGAAATACAGATCAAGGTCTAGTAGTCAGTGACATGTTGATGAAGGATAGTTAGGTGGAAGTGTATTTGCCCTTCAGATTGCTGTCACTGACTCAACAAAATTTAACTGTAATCCCTTGCTTTTAACGTTGCCTAACTGCAGTCTCTTTGCTCAGTGTTTCATGATAGTTTATTGCCTCTTTTCAAAACAGTTGCTGATATCTTTGGTGCACTGCTTATATCTCTTTCTCTTCACTTTTCATCCTTGCTAAGAAGGGCTCAGATCTTACCCTTGTCTTTCTGTAATAAAAAGAAAAATAATAATTAAGGGTTTATTATTTTATAAAAGGATATTAGCAACCTTGGTTAGACCTGAAAACACGAGAGGGGAGAGTGAAGTGAAATTGAGTGAAGGAAAATTTAGTTTGAGTACCAGGATACAATTTTTATAATTGAAATTTATGTCTGCAGAAAAATTTCCCAGAGGGCCTGGTACAAATAATGCAAAACTCATTTCAGTTATTTGTGGCTGAACTAAACCAGATGACCTAAGAGCTATTTACCTCAGATTTATATGACTTTATGAAGCTGCATTACATGGCCTTTTGAACTAAGTATATCAATAGTATCTTTATCAACACTCTTTTTCTCAAAATGCTTACCAAATTGATAAACAGGAATTACCTCATCTATCAATGAAAAACAACAACCATACAATGACAAACAATTGTACGGTTTTATGTATGGTCTACATAAATTTTGAACAAGACTTTAGAAAGTAGTCTCATAAAAAAATATGATTATGATTCAATTTGAAATGTGTAGAATATAAAACCATAACTACTCCCATTATGAGTAGATTTTACTTTTAAAAATGTTGCCTAATTTTGTAAAAATAATACATGGAATGAAAGTTTTCTTGCCTTATCATTGCACCATAGTAACAAGACAGTACAGTACTAAAAGACTTAGTTCACTATTAATATAAAAATAAGCTACTAAATATCAAATCATTTGATGCGGTTCCAGTTGAACATAGATGCTCTTGGTTTTCTCATTTTCAATATTTTATGGATATAAAGTTTCATTTATTAAAGAAATCTGTGAAAATAGAAGGGTAAGTTGGTATGACTACAGGTCAAATTTTATATTGATGTGATTAAGTTCAATTAAATCTGCTGAATGTCAGTTTATGTCTGGTGGGTTTTTTAAAATTTGTATATATTACATTTAATTGTAAAATAAAATCCATGCTTTTGATATAGTTGTAGTGGATTTATACAAGTGGAAACTCTTTAGTGTGCGACCATGTTGAGAAAAAAATCCTTTATGAGAATGTACAGAGATGTTAAAAATATTCTTCTAACTGAATTATTTCATTCAAAAGTAAGACTGAGATGAAAAAGTAATGTCAATTGTTCTGTCAAGAGGAGCTGTATTCCTGTATCATGACACAGAGTTAGACAACAGACTCGAACATCCTTTGATATTAGATTTCAGCAGCAGCAGCTTCTTTGTGGGTACCTTGTAAGAGACTCCTACAGATGACACTGTTCTTCAGTAGAAGCTGATTACTTTGTAGGGTATTGACCAAACTGCATACCTAACTAGTCCTAAAGCTTTGCCTATGCACTTTTGCACTGACTTTTAATGTCCTCATTTTCTATGTGGTGTTGGTCTTCTGCACAACCAAAATTAGATCTGAGGAAAAAAAAGGTTAGCCTACCCATTCTTTAGGGACTGGATAGTATACAGGTGCAATGTTAGTCTATACCAATAGAATAATTCTTTTGTTCTATTTTAATTTCTGTCATTCTTTTATTCTTTCTATTAAATTTCTCTTTGTTTGCTCTCTAACTTCCCAACCAGAAAAAAGTTTCAAAAGGTAATTATAGTTGATACTTTGTGTTTAATATTTGTTACACTGTAGTTAATCAGATTCACAGTCCATTAAAACCTTATAATTAGATCCTGTCTAATTCTGACTGCAGTTTTCTGTTGAAATTTCACCCTGTTTTTGTTCAAACTCAATTAGTCTATTGACGTTCTCTGAGTCTTTCATATTTCCTGAGTGAGGGGTATTGAACAGATTATTATTTATGATTGCAATTTTCTCTGCCCAGGATGTGATTGGTTTTGTGACCCATATTCCACAGGCATAAACCAGTGTTACAATGGTTTGTCCTCTTGCTAATTTATTTCTGTCTTTCAACTGATAATATAAATTATTCTCACAAGTGATTAATTAACTTGATATAATGTAAATTTGTTACACGGGCATCTTGGATAGTATGTGCAATATATTTTTCCATCAGTTCTGTTGCATGAGGGCACCTGCATCATTCACTTTTCTTCCTGAAAAGCAAAGTGATTCTTCTGGTGGAATTTCCCAGTCACCTCACATCAAATCTAAACTACATATTGTCCTATTTTGTGCTGTTAAATCTCAGATTGCCACACAATATAATGAAAACTAAATTCTCAGGGCTGTGTCTCATGTTCATATCATATATAAGTATCACATTTTGAACAATAAAACTGCAGAAGGTATTATTAATGTTGATCTGCCAGCTATGTCAATAAGCATCCTTTAGACAGTTGTCTATGCTGCAGGTGATGCAGTTGAAAATATTCAGATCTACATGGCCTCATCCATAGTGTTTGATTATGTATTTTATGGTAGCTCTTTTATAATTGCTGCTTTGAGTGGTTTTTTTGCACTTGAAAATTCGTTATAGTTTTGTCAGGGAGGATACGTAAGCATAGCTGTCTGCCTGTCAGCATTAGAAAATGACTGTGTAGTTCAACCATATTTACTCCTAAAAGATTTTAAAGCATTTTAAAACTAGAAATATTTTATTAAAAATGCATTGTTCAAGTAGAACAATCTATTAAAAACCATATCAGCAATTTCAAAAGCTCTAGTTATCTATTTGGCCACCAGTTCATTTAGGAACTGGTGTTATGAAGCACCAGGCAAATAGGTTGGATGCAGCAGACATTTTTGTAGTGAAATGTACTCATATACTTTTCAAATGAAAGCTAAGAAAATTCTGAAGTAAATGAATATTCATTACCATATAATGTTTCTATACTCTCATATATATAAAAATTACTTATGAGTAGGAGTTTAAAATGTGAACAGCATAGTACTTGATCTGCTCCTGTCACTGCATGTTTCAGTATTGATTTCAGGGCAATTAGAGACCTATACTTCATGCTTTTGGAAATCCCACCTAAATCATAAGATTTTTTTCTCTACTTTCAAATATTACTTTTTTAAAGTCTGTCATATATCATTTTATATGGAATGCTGATTCCATATCCTGGCACTTGATGCAGGACATGTTCAGTAAGAGTCATTAAAAGAGATATATATACTTAAATTAAAATCCCTTTGGTATCAGATGCAGATTTAAGCTATTTTAGTGTAGCCCAGTGTTGGGTAGTTCCTATTACTGACCTCATGTGGGGCAGCTCTGTCTTAAAAGCAGTAGTTATGTGCATCTGGCATAGGGCTTATGACACTGAGCTTCACAACACATGAAAAAATTGGTAATCCTGATTTTGAACTTGTGCAAATTATTTTTCAGGGTAGTGTTTGGTTCCACTGTCCTTCATCACTTGTATTTATTGGATTTAGATGTGAACAAATCTCAGGATACACAAGATATATGTGTGTGGATAGAGCTCATTGATCCTTCTGAAAATTATATGCATGCATAATTTCTGTTGTTCCTAGATGTCTAAATATTTGGTAGGTATATTTTGAATCTCTGCATAATACAGTCAAGAGCTTCATCTCCAGATCAACTGCAGGATACAGAAATAATAGAAAAAGGAAAAGAGATACCTTAACATGATGAAGATTATAAAGTTGCATAGTAACTGTTTCAGTATGTTATAGATTATATTTCTGGACACTTTGATAATAGGTAAAATTATAAATTGGCTTAAATCAAATCAAATCCATAGACACAAAGGTCTCTAAGTTTTCAGAACTAGAATTTTGTAAATGTTCTTTGTTTTAGAATAAATTAAGGTAATCCAAAAGTCTAGACTCAAAAGTTTCTTATTGGTTAGTGTTTAGTAAATGAAACCTATCTTTACAACCAAGTCAGTTTCTCATATCAGTAGAAGGAATCTGAAAACAGATTCAGCAAAATGTTCAAGACACACTTCAAATAAATGACTAAGTGACAAGTAAAATTAAAAAAAAAATCACATCACTATTCCTCTGTTCTAATCATGAGGCAGATGAATGCTGTCTCCATATTATAGTTATTACCATTATACATGCAGAAGGAGCTGAACGGTTGTTCTATTTAAGTTTTTCAAATTCTTGTCACACATTTCTTATGTGATACTAATGCATTAGCATCACTAGTCTGACTCACACAATTCATTTACACACAGCCTGGGGGTTTACAACTACAAGTGTTTGGGGAACTCTAATATGTAATTTCATAACACATCACACAGCTCACTGGAAGTCTGGAGTACAGCAGTGATGAGATGGACACCTCACCAGGAGGAGTTCCCCCCAGCTCAAGAGGAACCACAACATGGAGAAGCAAAAACAAATTTCATCATCAGAATATTGGTAAGGGATACTGAAAGTGGAGAGGTGAAATGTGAGTACTCTTAGAATATATTTTTCCGCCATACCAACAGTGCAGGGTCAGGAAAATATTTATCACTGGAAAAGTAATTTCTTAAACTCCACTGGTAGTAACAGTGAATGAAGCATTAAGGGTACCTCAACTCCCAGCAGCAGCTGTCTTTTTTCAGCTCCTTCAGTATCAAAGGTGACATTATATATGAAGGAGGACAGATAGCTGGAAGAATACTAGAGATTCTTGACGTGGAAGAGTCAGGGAAGCAAAATCTCTGCTTGTGCTTCTCCACTGTACATGTGGAGTCCACATTTTTACAAAACGCTCTATGCTGCAAATTCCTAAAAGTCAGTCTTGGCAGATGCGAGATATGGGATAGAAAGTCCCATGTCAACCAGACAGAAACATAAAAGAGAAGTTTTCTTTAACACTCTAACATTCTAGGAAGGAAGGTTAGTGGGTTTTTCATAAGGATTCATATTTTTTTTTCCTGAGAGTTCTTTTTGTTTCCCTTTGGTTTTCAAAACAAAGTGATATCTTGTAGAAATTCCTGTCCTCCACATTAGAATGCCAGAAAATATATCACTTCCAAATTAATAATTCTGTGATTTTTTCTTTTCTTCCTGAAATAGAAAAAAAAATAATTTTTTTTCCTGCATACATATCTGCCAAGAACCTTATTCAAAATTCTTTGTTTGATAAAATCACAAGACTCCATTCCAGTGCTCAAGATTAGATGTAACGTAATAATAATATTAAATCTTATCTTTAGTATCATAAAAATATTACAGTGAAAGTATCCTGTGATGTCAGAAGTGCCACTCCCCTTATCTGAGGTAGGATAAGTTATTTCTACAATACTTTTTGGCCACATTTTATTTGTCCTGCTTTTAAAGACCCCAGTATTAAGATTTGTCAGTCCTCTGTTAGTGTTTAGCTATGGTGAAAGTGAGAGCTCTCTTCATATATGGTCTGGCTTTCTTAATACACAATCGAAATCTTTCTAACGGGAAATCAAGTTATTAATTTTGGTTTTGACCTGCTGTGATAAATATGGATAATGACTGACTACTGTCTTTTGTACAACATGTTACTGTTTCAAGCGTACCTCCGTGTGTTTCTTTCTGGACTAAGCTAATACATGTCTGGTAATTTTGTTTTTCTTTTTAATTTTTCTTTCCTAAGAGATCATGTATTCTAAATTCTTAAACTTTTCTGTGGGCTTTTTTTATTTTTCTGTATTTTTGCTTCAGATGAAGAGCCCAATGCAACAATATTATATATATATACATATATATATATATATTTATGTGTATCTGTTCTTATCCGTTTAATATCAAGTGTAGTATATATATTTATGTATATATATATACATATATGATATTGGAAACAGTGTTGTAATGAGGCCTCTCTTTTTCTTGGTAGAGAAAGATAGCTATATATCTTAGATGACTGACTTACTACACTTTCAATCCTCTGAAACAAAATAACATTTGCAGTTTGTTTATTTAATTTTATACAAGCACCATTACATTGACATATTTTTCTTAATTTCCCATTTACTTTTTGCTAATGCCTAGAAATACGTTCCATTAGTGTATTTCGTTTTTCAGATATCCTTTTTTATAACAAAGTTTGATTGTTTCTTCCTCAGTGGAGACCCTTTGTAATAATTCCCACTGAATTTCCTTTTCTGTGTTTTAGACTCATTTACCATTTTATTTTTTTTGGATTCCAGTCCCTGAATCTTAGAATGCAAATATTAGTTTCATTTTACTCTATCAATAAAGATTTTGAATAATACCAGACTCAGAACAGTCCAGGAAAGTCACTTTTTTTTTTAATCCCACAATATTTCAGGTATCAACTTAACCATAAACACAGCAGTTGACAGCCTGTATTAAGCAACAGATATGTCAAATTTCACTTTTTTTTTCTTAGTATCTTTATTCTGATGTGCATTTTCTAAAATAAAATACAAATAAAAAGTGATTTTATTAGAAATGAAAAGTGGAAACACAATATCCTAAGAATATTTCAAATCTCTGTATTTCCACTACTCTTTTTGATCTTTTGGGTTGGTTGTGGGGATTTTTAAATGAAGTTTCTTGACACAGAGGTGTTTCTGTTAATAACAGTCTCATTTTGGTCACAAAAATGTCATGTAAGAGGAATACATACCACAGAGTGCAAACCAATCTAGTTGTTCCATAAAAGAGCACAATTCTAGCCAGCTTTAATTTTTTTTTTGCCTCCTGCTTTGCCTTTTGACACCAGTTGCTTCTGCATCCTATTTAAATATAACTTAATATATCCTTTGCGTACAAAATTTATAGAGTTGTTTTATAGCATTAGAAGCACTCAAAATTACATATATTTTGATTGAAAAACAATGGCACATTTTTTTGTTTATTTATGTACTATAAAGATCTATTTTAAAGTAAGATGTTATAGTTGAACAGTTAGTAAGAAAAAGGATCTTATCAGGAGCTTGTAGCCTGTAGGCCTGTATCCAAGTGTTTCTTTTTGAGCTGAGTGTTGAAAATATAGTATACAAAGTTATCTCAAAGTTATCTACCTGTTATGAGATTTTAAATAATTAATTTTGTCATATTGTCTGTAGAGCTTCTCATACATTAGAACTGGGAGTCTAAATCATTTATTTGTTTAGATTTTGATGACTTAAAGAAGTTTCACATTTGCAAGAGCGTAGAGGTTTTCTTAAACAAGACACAGATGAAACTTCCTGAACAACCACTCATCTATTTTTCTAACTTATACAGGGAAAATAAATTTGAAGCCAGAAAGAATATCTGTATTTTAAAATGTGCCAATTATGATTTAGGACACCTAAGGCAGACTGCCCCAACCTCCCTTACAGTTGCTGTCATGCTAGTGGTGTCAGGAGATAATGCCTCCCTGGGTGGCTCTGGGTCAGTAAGGCTCTCCAAAGATGATCTTAAAGGTGTAATTCAGACTTATTCACGATTATAGACTCCAGGAAAGTGTTATTTGAAGAGCAAATATTCCCCATGTAAGTCAGAAAATTCAAAACAACCTACTGATGGTGAAGTTCAAGATGAAAATTCTGTCCCTTTTTCTACAGTTTACATACTCTGTAGGGTGGAAGAGCTACATGGCTCCACCTGTGGTCTGGCTGCACCTGCAAGGCTGTATGCCATTATGATAAGGGTAATTTTATTAGGGATCCAGCAGCGTGTCTCCCTTGCAAAAAAGGTTCTTAGGGCCAGTGTCTGCAACCATTGATAAGAGTATCACACTCACAATAATTGCAATGTAACCAGCGAGTTTCTGGGAGTTGTGATACCTCACATGGGAGACCAATTCTCTGGTCACATTATCACAATTGCTTTGTTTTCTGCTGGGTAGACAATTTGGATAATTTCTTGAAGAACTACTGCCATGAGTGGTTTTCACCTGACAGTCGGGTGAAAATTGGGTGTCAGGGTCAGAAGCAACTGTGACTGTACCATGAAAGCATGGTACATGAACTAGGTACATGGTACCCTGAACTAGGATAGTTACTTTTGGGTTTCTCAGGAAAGGATATTCAACAGATACATGGTGTGACAGCCTCAAAGTGGCAACTAAGCTAGCAGCTAAGACCTTGAGGGAATCAGAGTTACTCCCACACCTTGTGCTCCTACTTCCCCAGAGACACAAGGAGGACAGCAGAAAGTGAGCAAACAAAACAAAATCAGTCTTCAAAGCATGCCTTTAAATGAGGGAAAACAACAATCTGCTGAAATGAAATAGATCTTAAGGAACTTCTATGATTTGGGGCAGATGGATAGGAAGGATTAATTACACTAAAGAATACACTAATTGCCCATCCTGTTAATGCACCAGCAGCAAATCTCATTATACAGAGTTGGAAAAAGTCCAAATTAAATAACATTTTATAACATTATTAATGCTTTAGTGGGCATCTGATTTTGCTCAATTTGTTTATTGTAAAAAAAATTGTCTGTAATGCTAGGCGAGGTGGCCGAACTCCTAGTAACTCTTTCTGGTAATGTGATAAAATTTTCTGACATTTTATGAAGGGAAATCACATGCCTTGTGTTGTTTCTAAGGGAAATAACTGAGCTTTGATTATAATGTTTGCTATTAATAATTCTGGCAGAGAAAAATATTGCCAACATGAAGGCCTGAAAATATAAGGATTATTCCTCAGAAGATCATGAGACAAACTTAAAATCTCCACATTTTTAGCTCATGGTAACCTTTGGTTTGTTTTTGTTTTGGTTTGGTTTTTTTTGTTTTGTTTTGTTGCTTTTTGTGTTTTTTTTTTCTTTTTTTACTCCTTCTGGCATTCTGAATATTCTGAAATTCTAATTTTTAGCTTTCATTTCTGTCCCAAGGAATATAAAAAGAAATGTGAAATGCGTTGTGTTGCAGGAACCAAAAGAGAATCTTTAAGAAAAACATCAGACTCATGTCAAGCTCAAAACAACAAACAACACTACAACAATCTCCTGGCTAGGAATTTGTACACCTAATTTCTATTGCAAAAAAAGGTGTTAATTCAGGATTGTTAATTATGCCACAAACATGATACTATGCAGAAGTGTCATACTTCAGTTTTCATTTTCCTAACCTCCATTCCTCAGTCACATAAAACCAGTGAAAGTTTATGGAAAAACAATAACCCTTTTCCCTCAGATGGTCCCTTATCAAGTAAGTAAAACTAGTGAAAAATTTGTCTAAAATAAGCATTACGAATATTATTTCTGTAAAAATAATTTTGTGGAACTCATACGGACACCAAGAAATGGTATTATCCTCATATATAAGGTACCTCTATTTGTCCATATAAAAATTCAACAATTATCATTGTTTCTAGAAATAAAATTAACTTGCTCTTCAGTTAATTCAACTCATAGTTCCTTATTAAATTGGATTTCCTTTGTCTAAAATACCAAGTGTGTGAGCTGACCTCATTTAGGTAAAAGACAGAGAGTTGCTGTCTTTCACAGTTTTCCCTTGTCAGTGGTATTCTGCCTCAGACTCATGGCAGGTTCAGCCCCTAGAGCAGTCCAAGAGGATGGTATTACTTTTACAGTTATAAGTGTTATCCTTATGATAAGATACTTGGAAAATGGGTCATAACTTTTGAACGTAAGAAGGTAAAGACTTATTCTAAAAACAGAAAAGAAAGTTTATGTCTAGCCAGCACTGCATGATAAAAGGTTCTTCATATAGAAAGCTATATGACAAATATCTCAGAGCAAACAGCAGTAGATAAACCAATTTTCATTTGGAAACAGAAAATATTAAATTTAATAATTATTTACATTATTAACATACTTTTTGTTTTATCTAAAACTCTTTCTTCTTTGCTAGATCCAGAGTAATACTAGATTCAGTGAAAAAGTTACTACCTATAGTCCCTGTTTCTTTACTGGATGTTACATTTATATATTTGATGCAACATTTTTTAGGACACCTGGTGTGGTAGGTTGACCCTGACTGGACAACAGTTGCTCACAAAGCCACTCGATTGAATCCCTTCTCAGCTGAACAGGGGAGAGAAAATATTAGCAAAGACTTCTGGGTCAAGATAGGTACAGGGAGAAATCTCTCACCAACTAGCATCACAGGCAAAAAAGACTCCACTTTGGGATATTAATTTGATTTATTATCATTCATATCAGAATAGGATAATGAGAAGCAAACCCAAATCTTAAAAACACCATCAAACCACCTCTCCCTCGTTCCCAGGTTCAATTTCACTCCTGATTCTCTACGGTCTTGCCCTGAAATGGCGCAAGGGGATGGGGAAGGGGGCTTGTGGTCAGTTCATCACACATTATTTCTGCCACCCCTTCCTCCTCAGGGAGAGGACTCCTCACACTCATCCCTTGGTCCAGCATGAGGTCCAGCCCACAAAAGACAGTCCTCCATGAAATTCTCCATGTGAGTCCTTTCCATGGGCTGCAGTTCTTCTTACACTTCTTAGGCAAGGGTTCCTTCCACAGGGTCTTTCAGGAACAGGCTGCTCTAGTGTGAGTACCCCATGGACCACAAATCCTGCCAGAAAACCTGCTCCAGTATGAACTCCTCTTTCCACACTACTATAGGTCCTGCCAGGAGCCTGCTCCAGCACAGGCTTGCCATAGGGTCACAGACTCCTTTGGGCTCATCCACCTGCTCCAGTGTGGTGTTCTCCACAGACTGTAAGTGAACCTTTGCTCCAGCATGGACCTCCATGGACTGGAGGGGCACAGATGTCTTGCCACGATCTTCACCATGGGCTGCAGCAGAACCTCTGGTCCGGCACTTGGAGAACTTCTTCCACCTCCTTCTTCACTTATATTGGTGTCTGCAGAGTTGTTTCTCTCACATATGCTCAGTCCTCTCTACCACTGAAATTGTGTAAGGTTTTTTACCCTTCTTAAACGTGTTATCCCAGAGGTGCTACCATTTTCACTAATTGTCTCCTCCTTGGTCAGCAGTGAGTCTATCTTGGAGCTGGCTGGATTTGGCTCTTCTGGATGTAGGGGAAGCTTCTAGCAGCTTCTCACAGAAGCCTGCCAAAACCTTGTAATGCAAGCCACATATATCTGCATACCTCAATAAATTTGAGGATAGACAGTAAGATCTCCAGCATGCAACAAATTACAAAATATACCAGTTACAAAAGATAAGAAATTTCTACAAGTTTTTATAAGTTTGGTTGGATTTATGTTTGTTTTTTTTTTTTGTGTCGAAGTTGTGTTTTGTGTTTTGTTTGTTTGTTTTTAACTGAGGCTTGGACATATAGGGTTCTTACATACTCATGCACCTATGCCATGGTATGCAGTGAGGATTTGTTTTGGTTATCCACAAACTCACCTATATGGGCATGAGTGAGAAAGGTGGCATGCAGGAGAAAATCCTAAAGTATTTATAAAGTAATGTCTATAAACACTGAAAAGTCTCTTGTTTAATAGCATCTCAATAATGGATAAACTGTTTTTATTGTGTTGTATAGGTCTGAAACTTTCATTATATGTGTGCACACAGAACCCAAATTTATTCCAAAATTCCAGCATCATTTTTTTAAGACATCCCCCCTCACCTCCCACTAAAATACACATGAATTCTGAAACTTGTACTACATTGAAAAGTAAATGGAAAGAGACTAAATCAATTGATTTAGTTTGTTCTTTACATTAGGTCACCTAGTTGGTAATGTTAGTGTGAGATTTGTAAATTTCTTTTGTACAACATCTCTACAAGCAAGAATGAAGAAGCAGGAAGACTAAAGGGTTCATAATGAATTCCAGACAGTTCATAAAATAATTTCACTTATCTTGGAACTGATCAACCTCACATCCTAATCCTCTACCAAAACCTTCATTCTCCATTGCTTTATGGTGTAAATGTTTCTATTTGCTGATATATTCCCTTTAAGAGGCCTGAACTGGCAATACAGTTATTCTTGCCAAGATAGTGTATGCCTTAAGAAAACACTATGTTTTGTCTCTTCACAGTTATTTTTTCCTGTGAATTGCTTTGCCATGTGAAGTCAAGAAATCTTGGTGCTGGAAGAGACCAGGGTAAAACCCCCTGCATCACTAGCACTTTTATTTAGTCCTGTTAAATATTATATAAGCTAAAACAGCACTTGCACTTTTCCCCTCTTCTTGATTTTCTCTCTGACAAAAGTATTGTGATGTCTCTTGAGCTCCTTTAAAGCAAAACAAAAATAATGATTTTGAAAAATGTCTTCTTAAAACAACAGAAACTATCAGTTTCCATTAAAACTGTTGAAATGAAACATTATTTCAACCTGGGGTCAATGCGCACATACCAGTACAATTCCATGCAAACCTCAGTCCAAAAGAGCTTATTTCCATGATCTGATCTAACCAAATATTTGTCTGCCAGGAAAATTCATCATTACCAAGCTGAGATCTAAGCCAAATGTAGAGAAAAACACATTACACATTTAAAGTGATCCCCGTAAAAAAAAAGAACAAAGACAAAAAACTCTTGCTAATATTACATACTGACTATAACAGGCAATTTCCTTTTAGGAGTCATGCATGGTTTTAATTTTGGTGTTGGTTTGTAGTGGGGTAGAAAGAAGTTTGACAATCCTCTTTCCCACGTTAATTAAATACACGTTTTTGCTAATGGGGTTTGAGTTGTCTGTGCCAGCTTGTACAATGCAGTAATTTAACATTGCTTGTTATTAAAAATCTGTGTGTGCCTCTGTGTTCCAGTTTCTGCATTACAAATTTAGTATGTACACAGCTCAAATCCTGAAAAAGGCAGGTTACAAAATGCATCATTAAGTCTTTTAGCTAACTTTTGCATATTGAGACTAATATTTTATTAAACCTCTAACTCAATATTTTCAAACTCAGATTGTCTTTTTTTTTGGGATCTACAATCTTTATTTACACACTTTAGACAGACTTTTGAAAATGTTGCCATTAACTCTAAAAATGCCTTTGTCCTCATCTGCACTTGCTCATAGCCCTGATTTCTCCATGGACTAAATGTGTGGGCAGGAAGAGTAACCAAGGGCCAGAACTTAACAGATAACTACGCTGGGGTTTTAGTCCTCCCCATCTGCAGTACAGATTCAGATTGTGGATTGAATCCTGTTCTGCCAATTTATCCTCCATGTTATCATAATTCCTGCCTAATACTTATTTTTTATAATGTTTTCACCTTTTAATAAATTTTGCTTTATCCTCCATATCTTCTGTCCTTTTCTCAATGGACAATAGATTTCTATCAATTAGTTTCTTGCACCTTTTTTGTCTTTGTTACCAAAGCCTACAGTTTATTTTTCTGGAGTATCAATAGAAAATAGTAGTCATTCTTTCTGAATGTCTCTAATAAACAGCAATGAAATATAAAATCAACAGTTAATTGTAGTTTTTCTTGGGTTATAAGTGAATACATTTTCTCCTTATCTCTTAATGTAGTCATCATTTTCTTTCCTTTTTTTTTGTCTATAAAAGATGACTAATTATGAATAAATGGGATGAGGAAGTGTCATTCCAAATCACATGTCAGTCAGAAGTAAACCAGGAAGCAAGATGAATGTCAAACTTTCATAAGCTCTTCCTTTAATTTCCTAGTTCAAAAGAGGAAGAAATTTTGTGAGCTTTTTTGCTTTCACACAGGTTCCACAGTCCAGATCCTGAGCATTATCCTAAATTAGACAAATTTCAGGTAGTTCTGATCTTTTATCCTTTGTGTTGGAAAAGACGTGGAAAAAAATCCCAAAGTTCTCAAGGTATATTACGTCATTAGAATTGGTTTCAAAACTATCTGAAAATCTAAAAGGAGTTTTGTTTGAGTCTGAAATTTTGTTTTTTTAAAAAAACCAAACACAGCCAAAATCAAAACTCCCCTAGTGCATCTATATCTCTAGCTATATACCATGGAATGTATTTCAACTTCATTTTTTTCTAGAAAAACAAAAAAACCCTGCTAATCTCCCTCCCTTCACCACCAACCATGTAATGCTGTAATTTTGGAAAACATAAAAGTGTTGTTCTGTTTTTTCTTTGAGGAAAATGAGATCTATATGTACAAATGTCAGTTTTTCTGTCACTTATGAGGTGGTCTACTAAATGATATTACCACTTTCCTGAAAATCTTTTTCTCTCTAGAAAACAATGGAACAACAAACATCTCATTTTTCCTTCCATTTAATATGAGTCAAATTTGCAAAGACTAAATAATTATGTTACTGTTCCTTTTATAATAATTAAGAAAATTACTCTGAGAAAAATACTCTTAGCTTTCTACATTCAGGAGGCATTCTGTTTGAAATCAAACAGTGTGAAAGATGTTGAAAGCATGGCCAGGGAAACCTAAAACAGTGAGGGAGAGATACAAAGTTCACAGACTAACTCCGAGCTCTCCGAAGAGCCCTGCAGTGTGGCCCACTGTGTGTCAAATATACACAGCAGCATGTGCAGCTTATCTTCATCGTGTGCAGAGCAGTGTGTGAGCCAACTGGCTGACGCAGTGTAAGATGGAAGAGGACCCTGGGGAAAGCTTCAGGATCAAAATTACAGTTAAACAGCAATGCTTTTTTTGCTGCTGACTGCATTCCTTCCGTCTGTTGTTGTTTCTGGCTTTTAATTTTAAATATAGTTGCATTAACTTCTGATGAGATAATAGTTGGTCCATCTCCAGATAGTTATTCTGGGATGATATCTTCTGTTTCTGTTGACTCACAACTTTATTTTTTACAGGAGAATGTGAAGGATGGCAGATTACCAACTTGGTAACATATATTTCAGTCCAAGCTCTGATTTTTGTTCTTATTGCTATAATTACTGAAGGAAAAAAGGATTTAAGTTACACACAGCTTATTATGGAGAGTTAAAGCTCCATTTGCTCTGGACTATTTATCTTTCTCATTTTGCCTGAGGCTGCAATGTGAAGAAGATAGAGGTCTAGATTAGCTAGACAGGTCCATGTATACAACTCCCACTAGAAGAAGACTGACTGATTGTGCAGCTCAGTCTTGGTGGGATTTTTTGTGAATATATAGACCCTTGCTCTTCTTTTGTTAATTTTAATAAAGTAACTACACTTTCTTTGTAAACCGTATTTATATTTCCACAAAAACACAAGTAAAACAAATGAGATTTTGGAGGGAGAGGAAGTTGAAATTAAATTTCAGTCAAAAAATATGGGCTGTACAGCCTCATATTGTTATTTCTCCCACTTAAATTTGTCAATGCACAAGTTTTCTTCCTTTCCTATTCTAGAACTTTAGATATCCTAATTAGGGAAATGGAAACAGAAAAGAAAATCATTAAAGAGCAGCTCATCTCAGTTGTTACTTGTTTATAAAATTAGATTAATTGCCCTTTCGATACATAACTTTCAACAGTATTTGGTACAGGAATGGAAAACTTGTTTGCTTAGAAAAGATATCAAAGCTCAAGTTTTAAAGAAAGATTTTTTTAGGAAGACTGAACACCTTTCACTCATGAAAAACATGTAAAATGACAGGGTAAATTTTCTATACTCTTTTCTTCCAGATTTTAAAAAGATTTTTCTGTAATATAGACACAGAAATTCAGTGTCTTTAATCATAACATCTTTTTCAACTCATGTGATATTTCCTGCCTGTGTATGAACAGTGCTACTTGAAACTCTGGATGTGAAGGTCTAGACAGCTGTTGATTTTGAATGCAGGGAAGTGGAGCTCATTTTCTACCAAGCACCATTAGGTGACATCAGTCTTCTTTCCTACCAGTTCAGATATGCTTCAAAGGATTCTGAAGTAAAAGTATTTAACATTCCAGTGTTAAGTTTTCCTCAGACACATTTTACTTACTTTACACAAATTTATTTACTTATCTGTTGTGCGTTAGAAATTAGGTGGTTTTATGTTTCTAGCATAAAATATGCTATCAACTGTTAAAGGAATTACTTACCTGAAAACCAATCCAGATGTTAATTAAATTCCTGGGAGACAAACACTAACCTCCCCCATCTGCTGCTAGCAGGAGTCTCTGCCCCCCATATACTGCCATGGCAGCTCTATGGGCTACCAGCTATCACAACAAAGCAAACTTTTCTCCTCCTACAGAAAGGTAACGAATACAAAACCAATCAACAAAATCTATGGGTTCTACTTATGAAAATAGGTATTAAAATCTGGCCTTTAATTTATCAAGGAGGGTTTTGCACAACAACTGTAAATTCCAGAGTGGCGGTTCTTGATTGCAGAACATTTCCAAATCACCTCTCTGGTTCAAGACCAGTCTTTAATTTCTTTTCCTCCATATGTGTGGTGAACTTTGGAGATAGAAATTTCATCTCTAAAAAGGCAAGGCTGTAGGTTCAAATATTACTTTTAAGACTTCTAATTTTATTTCTTATGTGGTTATTAAGATTTAGATTTTTCAAGATACTTGAAGCAACAAGACAGATTAGTTTGTCTGCAGCATTAGCAGAGTGAAAGCAATGATACACAAGGACATATTAGAAATAAAGTGAATACAATTGTGACTTAAAAAAATTGTACTGTTTGATTTTATATGTATATGTATGGAAGCTCATTAAAAAGTTTTCTTCAAGAAAAAGAGTGTCACCCATTCTCAATGGCATAAATATCAGTCTATTTTTGCCACCTTCTCTGACCAGTGTCCTGTGACATTTGACCTACCTACAAGCAGAGGAAGAGTCAGTTTAAGCAAGGGATATAGCTTCTTAAAGGTAAGACCAAGCAGCAGGAAAGGGAACACCTCTTTCAGAGGGTTCACTATCTGCATGTAAAATATGAATATGCAGATATTGCCCCCATTTCATTTCTAATCTAAATTGTTGCCTATTTAAGCATATGGAAAGATACTCATCTGCTGAAAAATACTGCTTTGCATTGGTCCATGGAGATATTGACATTTAAATTTTTTTTTCCTCTAATGCTTTTCTTGCTGCTTAAAATTTTGTGTCTCTCCCAACTAGTTCCCAAGTCTAATTAAAATAAAGGTCTGATATAAAATAAAAGATATTTAATTGCAAAGGAAAGCCAACAAAAAAAAAAATCCCAAACACAAAATTTTTAAAAAAGACCTGAATTAGATTACAGGAGATTAATCAACAACTGCATAAAAAGCTGCAATCTGACAGTAGCTGAAGCCTAGATTTTAGGAAGTATTAAAATTTTTCACAAATATTACCTTGAATAATACTTTCATCTACTTGAAAACATTTATTTACTTTCATGTGTAAAATATTTATGGAAATGTTAATTTCAGAAATATTTTCTACATAAAACAGATTTCTTTTTTTCAGAGGTCATCTAGTCATGGAACAAAAGCATATCACTAGGGTGACACAATTCTCTGTTCAAACAGTGAGTTACCATGAACAATATTTAAATCATTCATGAACCAAACAGAAGTTGAAATTTATTTTCATAAAGTTTTGACATAAAGTTATAAACAATGAAGTAACTCACTCTGATCAAAGGTAGATAAAAATCATCCAAGCTGCTGTAAAATTATGCCTGTGATTAGGGAAAAGAAAAAACAACAGTGACTATAGCAGTAAAATATAATACTAGATGACAATTTCAATTCCTGACTGCCAATCTCCCATTCAAAGGATACATAGAGTTAGGATCACACAGGATAATACATTCAGGACACTTGAAAGATCTCACATGAACCAAGACAGGTCCTGAAAATAGTTTACTTTTTAATATAATTTATCTAGTAGAAAACTGTTAAGAACCTCACAACAGAGGCAGTTAAAAATTTGCTGTTTTTCAGCCTAAATGTATTAATAACCAGTATTGTTCAATTTTTCACTTTCTAACACTGGCTGCTAGAGTTCTTTCCTATGGGACCAATAATATGCACTCTTCCCTCTATTTTACTAGAAAAAAAACCCTAAGTGCCTTTAAATGTTTTTGTGGAAAGAAATCTGTCTTGTATCTAAATCTACTTCAAGAGAAAACATTGCAACAAATATTTATTAACCCCTCTTAGGTGAATAACTCAACAGGACCAATATAGATGTGGTGATTATCCCAAATGCACTATTGCTGTCACATGATTGAGACTGTATACACCATAATTAGACTGTGGCATAGGAGGTTAGTGTCCTCTTAGCTGTCTTGATAAATCTGGGTCTTATCATCCCACCAGGAATAAAGTAGTATAACAGTACAGTTTGTTATACTCCTGACCTTTCCTAAGGATGCTAAAGTACTTTTGTGATGTCCAAGCCATTTAGAATGAACAGAAATGGGGTCATCAATCAGCTTAAATTGACCATGCAACAGCCTCAAGTGAGTAATGTTACCATCAAAGATTGTCTTGACACAGAAATGATATGTTAACAGTCTACTGACCATCCCTTTGAGAACTTCTTTGCCACAGGTCACACCTATGCATTTTTTTTAAATCTAGGAAATAATTCTGACTTATTTTCATTGGTACATAACAACCTGAAGAATGAAGAGAAGTTAGAAGGTAACAGTAACAATGAAATTCACAGATAATTTCTCTGTCCATCATATGGATATCAAATAGTTGCATCTCAGCTACTGAGTGTTCATGGAAGACTGCATTTCATAGATCTAATTTGGCAGCACAGTACTTTGCACTAACCATGTTGTATGTAAGCATTAAGTATTGCTCACAGTCTTTATTTAAGAAAAATTGGTTCATTTTGGTGCTGTCCGAAGGCAGATTCAGTGGCTTCTACATGAGCTGATTTTCCTCCAGATTAGATTCTCTAATTGTCTGGTCAAAGTAAGACTCACTTGCACTGTACAATACTAATTATATACCATCCTGATACCATTCTTGCAAATACATGATTGTTCTCAGATGTGTTCTTTGTAATGTTATTATTTCGAATGCCCAGACAGTTGTTAATTAAAGATTACAGGAAATCAGGTGCTGTTTTCCTGTATATTTTTTGACTAATATGATCTCAATCAGGTTCCACAATCAAGACAATAAAAGTTTGTTCTTTTGAACAAACTTTCTACGCAAAATTTGTATCTATTCAATACTCATAAGTCAGAAAGTTTTCTGAAGTTATTTAATATACAAAAATTGATATAATGTTGAGCTTCTTTTTCCCTTAATTTCAAATAGTGTGTGGGTAATATTAAAAAAAATATAATATCAAATTGAATATAAAATCAGAAATTCAAAAAAACCCACATAAATGATTTTCATCACATTAAATGAGCATTCATGTCAATGAAACATATTAAAATAATAGTCCACTATTTTAGTGTCTTTCCCTCTTATTTATGAAAAGATAACAATTTTTTCCTAGTCATCCATTTTTGAATATTCTGATAACTAAAAAGAATGGGGTTTTTTACCATAATTTTTCTGGACAGTGTCAGTATTCATACTTCAATAATATGAGATTGGCCAGAGCAGTCATATGGTCTTCTTTCTGTTCTGTGGGTGGATACACACAAAAGCATCGTTACTGCCACTACTTTGTTTCTGCAATTACTCACAGACAGGGATCTGGAAGCTGCCTTCCAGAAGCATTACATCCAGTAAAATTCAAATTCAGTAGAAAATGCATGTCCAGAGGGTGCAAGTATCATTAAGAAAGCCACATTAAAATCCCTTCTAAGTAGTACAAACTATATAAAAATAATGAATAGCATAGACCATGTAAGTGCTTGTCACCTTTAGTGTTAATGGAGCAAAGCAGGAGAGAGCAGGAGAGAGTAAAAATTTAACACACCTCTTCTAACAGTAGAAGTCACATAGGAAATGTCTCAGAAAGCAGTGAATTGTGGCTTATACTGTATACTTTTGCAAGAAATGAGATTTCCACTGATTCCAGAAATTCTTGATTTCCGAAAACAATCTCCTAGGAAAAAAAAAAAAACAACAAATTGATGTAGTTCATCATCATCATGAAAAAGGAATCACTTATAATGTGATTTTTTTTTTCAATTTTCTTCCCTTATTGATAAGCAGACAATTGTCAAGAGAGACAAAAAAAAACATTCCTCTCTGGAAGAACATGAAAAATTCATCTCAGGTATGGAAGACTGAAATGAAATCCTTGCTGAGTCAGACAAAGCAAAAATTTTAAAAATGTCATCCCTTTCCAGGCTACTGATCAAATTGTCTATCTGGACTGGATTATGTTTTTCTGTTAATGCTAGACCAAAAAACTCTTAACTTTCAGAACAGTCATTGCATTTCCTGCAAAGAAACCAGTCTTTGACTAATCTCTGCTTTCTGACTGAAATATGTTGTCGCAAACAACTTCAGTTCTTAGTTGATTTTCCTTTGTAATTACTTATTTCAATCAATTTACAATGGAATTTTGTGGCTTTTTTTCCCATAGTGCATGATAAAGCAGTGCTCCACTAAAGCAGGATAAAATATCTTTTAAGTTTCAGGTATTATAATTAAAAGACTAGGTGGGTCATTAGAGTTCTCTGGCATACTAGCACCTTTTACAGTGATAAAGCCTTGAGCTGATCATGACAGAGACAATATATAATAAAAAGATGAAGCTTGAAAGATAATCAACTCTGATTGCTTTGTTCTAATCAGGTTTGCTATATGGAGAATCACACTGCTCACTTATCTCCTCTGAGAGGAGGACTGCACAGAAAGAGAAAACTAACAAACAAAACCCAATATACATCTTGCATTCAAAAAAGCAATTCCCAGAATTAGGTCTCAATTAAGGCAAATGGAGATAGTCAAAAGACTGTGAGAGTGAGAATTAAATTTATTATTTAAGTTCAAGGAACAAGAAATAAATAGCAATAAAAACTGTAATGAAAATTAAAAATTAGGAGAAAACAATGTATTTTTCAGCAACTTGTATGAAAGCAGTATCTATCTCAACAGTTCTGGAAACAGCTCTGCTCCAGGGAAGGTCTCACTGCATGCTATTCCTCAGTCTCTTAACCCATCACTAAATACAGTTTTTCAAAGGAAAAGAAATAACAGATTGCCTCCTCGAGGGCTCTGAAATGAAGGAGATGAATCTCTATGCTTTTCTTCCTGTGTAGTGGTTTGTGTGCTGATTGAAGCAGACATGAGGAAATTGGACCAAATGGTGGTGTTAAATCCATTAGCAAAATGACATGCCCTTGTGAAGAAAAAAATGCCCAGAACCTTAACAGTTTCTGCAAGGAAAAAACGTACAATCAGGACACTTAACTCCCTTGTGAGTTATTATTCTACTAAGCATTTGTTTAAAGTTTCACCATATGTAGAGACTTGGCACATGTTACAACTTGTGTTCAGAAGTTATTCAACAAGGGTAGTCCTTTATAACTGGAATTATAACTATTTGGTAAATAGAGCTGATTTAACAGAAAAGCTATATTCTTTGACATGGATTTCTTTGTGAGCCACACTGTCTTAATTGTAGAGCATGAGATCATTTTCAGCAGACGAGATATTAAGGTGCAGAAACTACTTCAACAGAGTTCATTATTGAAAAAATTTTAGAGAAGGACCTGAATCTCTCAGTGCATATATTTCCAGAATTAGACACGTAATTCTAGAAATCTATTTCTAGAATTAAAATATATACTTACTGAGGTAGGAAGAGACTCATAAATGCTATAGATTGTCTCACGGTGGCTAATTTTCTCCAAAGTAGAAAATGTTCAGCACTTGAAAGTAACAGGCAAAGGGAAACATTACTCTGACTGACATTAGACTTCAAATTGCAACAACAAAGCCAAAGCAAGACAGATACTCTGTCGTGTGATCCATAGTCTGCAACCTTTTGTAGGTAGTTAGTGAAGCCCCGTGTGCTTGCCAAGCTGTGAGCTGGTGGTATCTGTGTGCTTCTGGTCCCTTAGGGAGTAGGCTGCACATATTGACGCCAAGACAGTCACTAACAGTGGGCTGTACAAAGACACTGTCCAATTTGGGTCATAAGAATAGTGAAGATCCTGAGGGTTTTTATGCATAATCTCTATCAGGCCTGCAACGTGAACATTGTCAAAGAGAGGTATACAATGGAAAACAAAATGTTTAGGATCTAGGCACAAGAGGGAATAAAATGCTTTTTGGGTGGGGGCAGGAGGAGGTTAAAAACTAAGAACATAGCATAAGGATTCTGTCTCTGGCATTCTTAAAAGAGGGTTGCCTACAAGGATAGGTAAGAATACCACTGTGTGACCAGCAGACTGAGTTATGGTCCCCAAAGGACTCTTGCCGTGGTTTTTCCAGCTGTGGTTGCATTAACTTGCTCTTATTGCTGCTAAAACAGAAAGAGGCCTTGGTGCTTGATCACAGTATCACCCAGTCCTGTGATCGCTCTCAGTCACCACACTGTCACCAGCTGTAGTCCTGTGTAACCCACACCACTGCAAGGCCCTGCAGCATGGTTGTGGTTGGTACATTGAGCATCGGATGCAGTGAGAACTGCAGCTGCCACACTCCCTCCTGCAATGTAACCAGCAGGGATGTGTCACTGAAGAGCTCCCCAGGCTTGCTGGAAACTAAATCCAGCTTTGGTCTGAGGTAAGGACAGGAGATTTGCTCTTCTATCTGATGCTCTAGCACCCTGCCAATGGTTTTTGTTAAAATTATGTTTAGCATTTTTGAGAGATTTCAGGTTGCTTTTAACAGTTTATTCAGACAATTCACCTTGCTCAGTTGTGCTATCTTTCTGCCTGTTTGTCCTTCATGAACAGTTTCATATCTTACTGACACTTGACAGATAATTCACAAAGAGTTTGTGTCTTTATGCATTTAGTGAATGTAGACAAATATGTAAAAGAAGAGCCGCTGCCTATATCACAAAGGGGAAGGTTCCGATAATTAATGTTATTGTAAAATACCAGAGAACCCATAGGCAAGAAAGGTATTATAAATGAAAGCCTCAGAAAAAGACAATCCTTAAGTCCAGCTGCTCTTGGAGCTACCTGTTATGTGAAAAACTTTGGTTTGCAGTCAGGTCATGGTGGTGCTGAGAGAAGCAGAGGCATTACATTTCGCAAGATATCTTTAAACTTGATACTTGACCAAACTGCACTTCTTGTCAACTCACAGTTTAAATGATCTCCTACCATGAGCTCATTCCACGCTGCTTCAGTCTTGTTACTAGCAATTACCATTAAAGGGAATAAGGTGATTGCTAAGGCTGAGTGCAATGTGGTGTAAAACATGTTATTACAATGTTGGTTTTGAGGTTGCAGTTTACATCTTTGGCAGCAAGCCTGATGTGCTGTATAAACAAAATGTAGTATTCCTAGAAAACACAGAATGTCTGCTGTCAGAAGCAGCCTATCAACATGTGAACAAAGGTAAGTTAGGCATAATTCAAAAGTAACCTGATCTATTGTACAGTAGTTCTGCACTATTTCACTGAATGTATGAAATACTATAACTGAAAAAATGAAGGTCGTCACAGAATGAAAGAGGGGTATTTCATTGCATTTACTATTTTCTTGAAGAAATTATTGTGTTGTAGATATTTGATTGTGCATAGGGACCATAGAGAAGGTAATCTACACGTCAGACTGCCCCATAGTAACTTGTTTGTGTATCCACATCTAAAACATGCAATAACTGATGCAATTTTAGCTGCAAAGAGGTACTTTCTCAGAAAGTGTTACCACATCCATTCAAGACTCAGTAAGACTGAATCTTCCACGTCATTCTTTCACTTAAAAGATATCCTTTAATGTTGTATAGCACTCATACCTGTGGCACCAAAGGGAGTAAGCATATTGCTTCTCTTTGCAAAGAGAGTATGCAATGATTTTGCTTTTCTACACAAGCACAGTTAATTTTACTATAGGAATTTATTGTTGACTTGCCTGTTATGTGAATTGGCATGCTTCACAGATCGTCTGCACCGAGAAGCTTTTGTGTACAGGAAATCAAACTGGTGAATCATGAATTATCACTCACTCACAGGGTGATATGATTTTCAGTTTTATCCAGAAAGTAGAGTTTGATTTGGAAGAAGAAATGTAAAAATGCCTTTAAAAGGTGAGACAATATTCTTCATATATCAAGTTCAATAAATTTCAGAAGAATATAAAGAAATTACAACAGAAGTATTCAAATCCCCATTGCAATACCCAGTATACAGTGCCATTAAATTCTGAGCTGAGCCATTATTACCAGCTGAGCAGATTTGAAACCCATTGCAAGTATTTAATGCATTGTTTCCAGTTAAGAATGAGGCCCACTAATAATATAATAAATAAATAAAAAAACCAACAACAACAAAAAACCTACATAGGTTTTCCTTGGTTATCATAAGCCCTCCTGTCATGATCATATCAATACATAGTAGTCATAGAATCATAATCATAGAATTATAGAATGGACTGGATTGGAAGGGACGTTAAAGATCATCTAGCTCCAACACCCCTGTCATGGACAGGGTCACCTTGCACTAGACCAGGTTGCTCAAAGTCTCATCCAACCTGGCCTTGAACACTTCCAGGGATGGGGTATCCATAACTTCTCTAGGCAACCTGTTCAAGTGCCTCACCACCCTTACAGTAGAGACTTTTCTCCTAATATCTCATCTAAACCTACTCTCTTTCAGTTTGAAGCCATTCCCCTTGTCCTGTCCCTACAAGCCCTTGAAAAAAATCCCTCTCCAACTTTCTTGTACACCTCCAGCCTTGTAGGTGCTCCAGCCCTCTGATCACTGTCATGACCTCCTCTCAAGCCACTCCATGTCCATGTCCTTGGGGGTCCCAGAGCAGGATGCAACACTCAAGTTGGAGTCTTATGAGAGTGGAGTAGAAGGGAAGAATCACCTCCCTCGGCCTGCTGGTCACACTTCTTTTGATGCATTTTGATGGCTCTGAAGTGCACATTGCCAGGTAATGTTGAGCTTCACATCTACCAACCTCCCCAAGTCTTTCTCCAAGTTCAGTATTTAATGCAGATGAAGTAGATGGTACAGTACTCAGTCTTCACAAAGAAGGTACTTTATTGATATTTGGCAGATAGATAGCATACCAAGCAGCATCATCAGTTTGAATTTTCCTCAATACAAGCGAATCACCAGTAGAACCATGAAAATTATACCTTTGTAACACACATATGTACATACACCCTTCCCCGCCCCCTCCCCCAAGATGGAAGTATGAAAAAGGTTACAATTTTCTTATCATCTGAAATCCGAATATAATATATGTATTAAAATAGGTTTCGAG
Organism: Manacus vitellinus; assembly: GCF_001715985.3. Lineage (NCBI taxonomy): Eukaryota > Metazoa > Chordata > Aves > Passeriformes > Pipridae > Manacus > Manacus vitellinus. The sequence goes on from NW_021940750.1 coordinate 24,482,014, forward strand.
GGTCTGGAGATAATATATTAACTGAACTTCAAAGTCATCTTTGCACTTTCAATCATGATTACTTTTAAGCAAATATGTAATAATTTAAACATAACAATTTTCTATTTAAATATAGGAAAAATTGTCTTAAATTAATGAAATTTCTGAAATCAGACTTAATTTCTACCTTCTTGGGTTTATTAATCCTCTCACATTTACACATACTTGATAAAATGCCTTAAGTTTGCACTTAACTTTTAAAGGGAACTCAGTAACAGAGGGGTCAGCTGAAGCCAAGTAAGGGAACATGCTAAATTACACCATTATAATCACCTTGTTGAGAAACAGTGAGCTTGCCATTCCAAAAAGAGGTTGAAGGGTCCCAGGAGAAAGAAACCTCTCTCCAAGCTGGTACTTTTTAAAATTCTTTATTTTTTTTATTCCTCATTATTCCAGTTCATAACCACACTTGCAACAATCCTGTGCCTTTCCAGTACCAGTCAGGCTTGAGAACAGTAAGACAATACAAGCCATTTACCAAAAAAATGAACCTTGTTTTAGATTTTCTGTTTTCAAAGTTTTCCCTGAAGCCATAATATTTAGAAATCCAATTAATTAATTCAGTAAGAAACATAGGATCTTCCTATGAACATTCCCAATGCTGTTTGAAATGCCGGTATCTTATATCTGGTAGTCTCCTGTGTCCTGCTGCTTTTAAGGGTTGCAACCTCACTCTGTGTTGTGTCTGCATGTGTTACAAAAAAAAAAAGGCATTTAATGTAGCTGCACAAATTATATACTCAAAGGGAAGAGGGCTAAGGAAGTAACAAGAAGATGATTTTGAAAGCTAAATTACAGGATTTGAGGTCCCCTTCCTATAGGTCACAAACAGGATATAAGTTTGCTGTCTTGCTTCTTAACACGAAGACATGCTTGCCTTTGGAGAGCTGAGCTCTGCAACTTTCTGCTTATAGCTAACAAACATTAACAATTGACTAGTTAATTATCCATCCAGACTTCAGAAATTTATTTAAACTTTCAAGATATTTTACACATTTGAGTATATTTATACGAATAAATATTCTCATGGAAAAGAGTAGTTTTGTCTCAAAATCTCTGTGGATGTATATTTAGGAAGTCAAATGTGAGTTATTAAGATTTCATGGTTTCATGGTAAATGGGATTGATTTAATATCTCCAGAAATGTCCCAAATCTACTAGATTAAAATATGCTTTGTAATAACAGAAAATTGAAACAGTCTATGCAGGTTTAAATGTTCCAGGTTTGTCCCATGCAGATTTTAGTCTAACCACCAGACCATTCTTCATTTTGTAGCTGCTATTAATAGTGATCTTATAAGTATCTTATGTCTTGGAGTCAGATTAGCCAACCTAGTCAGGTGAAAGCCAGGGATGAAGTCTGTACCTGCCTACTCCTACTGACAATAGCATAGATGCTCTCAGATTCATTTTTGTTTGCAGCATAAATGTGAATGCTTGTCGATATCAGTCATGTTGCATGCCACTTTTTAATATGTTGTAGCACAGAGACAGGGTAACTGCCATATCTAAAGGAATGACGTTTTAGTACAGTCCTTCAGCAAAAGTTAACTACGCAACAAATAAGTTCTAACAGAATTTTCATATAACAACAGCATGAAAAAATCCCTGTCGATTCTGAAAAAAAATTGGTACTTAATTTATCTAAAATCTATCTTTCTCTGAAATATTTTCCAGGTGAAAAAAGAAGCAACAAGACCTAGTCCAGAAATAATAATAAAAAAAAATAATTAAAAAAAAAAAAAGACTAGGTAGTAATTACTTTTTGTAATTAAGATCACAACACTTTTGTTTGTGGCTAAGAATAGACTCTTTCCATAACAGAAAAGGTCTTCAAGCCTACATAATTTGATTCCAATTACACCTTCAAGAAGACTGATATGCACATATATTAAGATTGTGTGTATTTGTGAATCAGAGGAATATTAATAAAAATATTTTTACCAATTATTCTAGATACTCTAGTTCCTAAAATACAACAATTATCTTTGAACAAAATAGAACTCATTTGAGAAACATTTCTCATACATAAAAATGCAGTAAAAGTATTAAATGAGATCTTTTTCTTTGTATTTTTATATAAAATTTAGCAATTTAAATAAGGACTAAATCTTTTTTCCCCATATTTTATTATCTCCTTGCTCACCAATGACTATAATTTAAAATTGGAGGGAGAAACTTTAAAAAATATTTAGATAAAGTCAATATAGCCTTAGAAAATGACAGGAAATTTTATTTTTTCATAAAAATTGCTGGTTAACACATAAATATAATTAAACCTCTGTTATTTTTACGTTTCACTTTAAGTAGAAAATTACATTGAATTCTAACAATGTACAATGGAAGGTGTTTGATTAAATTATGAAATTGGTCAACATTAACTGCTTTTTATTAACATATGGCATAATAGTAAAAATTTACTTAATCTGAGTCACAATACCACACTGCTATCTGCTGATATGTAACTTGTAGATCATTAATAGTGACTGCAGCAAAATGATGCACACTTCTTTCTTTTTTATTTTTTCCTTCTGGAATTTCCTTTGTCCTAGTGCCAGTTTAAATGACGGGCAGCAGTACACACCAAAATTTAGTGCTACCTAATAATTTCTGAGATTATTCATCATTCTCTATTCTCCCTTAAGCAACGGTAATCAGTGCAAAAAAAAAATAAAAATTGAAACTAGCTAAATGTGGCAAATCAGAACGGATGAAGAGAAATAATCAAATGTTTACCCTTCCTTTGCCTTCCTCAATGGCAGCAAACAGAAAGCTTCTCATTCTTGATTTACATGCTAGATAGTGACTCCCTGAAATCTCAGTGCTTAATTGCTAAACTGGCAATGCTGACTAAGTTTAGAAATCTATTTACCAAGCAACCTTCATTTGGCACTCTAGCCCCATGTAGTCAGACAGAATTTGTCTCCTTCTCCAAACCCTTCCTTTTTCCTATCACCTCCACCTGACATCCATGACACTGCTGCTCCAGTAGCAAACAAGATTCAGAGAGAGATATCCTACCCTGCAGATTCCAGTGCTGAGCTGAAGAAGCACATTTTGCTAGCTGTAAATATGATGCAAGGTATCTCACACAGTCTGTGGGAAGCCTGGAGCTAACCTGTACACCTCCACTGCATACTGTGTTACAGGGATACATATGCCTTACACATATATGTCACAGATAACAACCTTGCCGTTTCTTTGATGGGGCTTTCTGTATACCAGGGGACCTTTACTGCTGGCTGAATATACGTTATTTTCTCTCTTCCCACATAGGTGCATAAAACAGATTAAATCAGACCAACAGAGTATAATAGTGTCAACTGTTAAAGTGACTGTGAGTTTGGTTTGAAGCAACAAAGCCAGTTTTATTTTTGTTAGGTCAAGCTGTCTTGTGCTCAGAATGAAATAAAACCGCTTGCCCAATTAAGAGAAACCATTCTGACAGAACAAAAGTGCCTCAGAGGCTTTTAAAACTAAAGCAAAATCCAGATATATAGTTATACACAAACACTTGATAGTGTCCCATTGAAAAGAACTCTAATGTATGTTCTGTTAATAATGAAATCTGTGCTAATGCAGAAGAATAGGCTAAATGGTAACTGCAGTTCTGCATTTTTTCAACCATTCTGCACTAAGATGTGTTTGCATTCATTGTTTTATTTCTCAATATGGAAAAATATCACATGCATCCAGCCCAAAAACACTTTTGCTTGTCATGTATATCTAACCTATTAATATTGTAAAATGTAAAATAAACGAATTAATCATATCTAGTTAGGCCAGATAAGTTAACACTCTTAATTTTTTTTCCTTATTTTCTGCTTTTGAGGTTTTTTAGAAAGAAATAGAAAGAAATTCAGATCTGAGTTCCAGAAAGGAGGACTACTTTAGAAATTGTTGTTTACTATTGCAAATAGCTTCCAATTTGAGAGCAATTTCCTATTTGTTGCAAAGAAAAAAAAAAAAGAAGGCCATTTCAAAGAATTTGGTATGTCAAAACAGTGTTCACACATCTCTAATTACACTTGCTATGAAAAAATTTGTGGACACTGATTGTACTGAAACCTGGCATAGATCCTCTGGGTCAATAGTTCTCAACCTTTAAGCATTCCTATAGTCCATGTAGCACTTTTATATGCTTCATATGGAGTTGACTTTACTGTGTCTAATTCCACTAAGGAGTTGGGATGCAGTAGGTCCAGAGAAACACTGCCACATTTTATTATCAGCATGTATTCTATGTGGATCTAGCCTTTTATGTCTACAGAAGAGATAATAATTCAGCACTCTGTTGGCCATGCAAAGCACAGCGATAAGGGCTGGGGATTTTGCACTGACAACAAAGTAATTTATTTTTCTTTCATTTGACAGTGTCTGCTGTACCGATGTGTGCATTTCTCTGTATGCATAACAGAACACACAGATCTCTAAGAGAATAATGAATTCTAAAGTACCTTATCATTAAAACTGCATGTCTCAGACATGACGTCTGTTTCATAGGCTTCAAAGCAGAACATAGTGTAAACTTCAGTATCACCTTTCATTGAGTTTTACAGAATAAATTTGTATTAATTAACCAGTACAAAAATGAAATTCATTCCATGGTGCTGTGGCCATGGACAATAGACTTATAGCAATAAATCATTCAACTTTCAAGCCCTCCCCTCTGCCCCCAAAGAAAACAAATCTACAAAAGAGAGGTAGATTACTCCTTGAATTAATTTTTTTCAACCTCATTTGAAATGAGTAATCCTAGAGATCCTAATCCTTCTCAAAAAAGGCCTTTGTATATTCCACGCCACGGTCTCAACAGGAAGGATTTCAGACTTTTTTTCAATCTGGAGCAGACAATGCCCCTTGATCCCTGAGCTCACCAGAGCCACCAGAAATAATCTAAGAATCTAATAGATCTCAGCGAGTGCCTCTCTTTTGATTTTCATCTATAACACTTGGAAGAAAAATCAAGCATATGTATATGTAGTATTGAAGTATCTGATTCACAGATCAAAAGTTCTTCTGCCTGCTTTACTAAGGATACTGTTCAGTTTCAATTTTCATACCTTGCTGCTTATTGTCAGACTTTCTTAAACTAACTAGAAGGGTTTTTGGAGAGTGACAGTGACAGACTTGTTTGCCATGTCCTACAGTTATGTAAGAAGCTGATAAAGCAGCAGTTGTAACAACCTTTACACTCCTCTGGTCATCAAATATGTAAAATCATGAAGATTATTAAAGCTAGCCTAGCTTTGCCAGAAAATGTCCATTAAAAAACTCTTATATTTGTTTCATCCTTTCCTTTAGAAAAAAATTCCTCAGAGAATTATCAACTGATACTTTTGCTTGGCTGAAGATATCCAGAACTTCTTTTAGGTAAGGACTGATTTAACTTCTTTTCTAGAGAGAATGGAGCATTTCTGTATAGAATATTCAGTAGCTACATGTCTTTTCTATATTTTTACCAAAGTTTAAAATTCCTTAAGTCAGTTAATAGACATAAATCCACTAAAGAAGCATAACCCAAAAAGCCCAGACCTGATGAGACTCTGAGATTTTGATTGGTTTTAAAGTTGTTTATGCTAAGATAAATTAAGAATAATTATACAGATTTCAGTGGACTTTAAGTGGTATAAAAGAAGCATTACATTAAAAGAGTGTCAGTATTTTGTTTAAAATAATCAGCTTCTGAACTGGAGCTAAAATGGGTGATCGCTGAAAAGATCATCCAGTTTCACATTTCGTTAAACAGAAGAATGTTTGGTTCCCACAAATATTTATGGCATGATTGTTCATAAAATATTCTTGTTATTCTCTGTTCAGGAAAGAATTTAGTGGATTTTTCTGGGTATGCCCACCTGAGTCTCCAGGTCAATAGTGATGGCACCCACAAAGTCCTTTCACCTTTGTAGTATACAGTCAACAGAGCTCAGATTCTCTCCTGGTCTAAAATGCTGAAAACTTAGGTATTTGCTGACTCTTGCATGCATGAAGATGAAAGTTGTATATTGAAATTAAAATGTGTCTAGTGGTGGTCACAGCTTCACAGGCATCATCTTATTTGTGGTCCTTTTATAGAAAGAGAGAAAACCCTGGTGAGCAGTCACATATAATACGGAACTTTTCCCTCCAGTCATTCATTCCCTCAAAGAGAAGTCGGTGATCTGCTGTCCCCAAGATTAATAAAGCCTAGTTTACATATTTCTGCATATTAAAAAGGATGGTTCTACTGTTATTAGATTTGGGTTCAAGTCCTTATTACAAATAAAAGAGTATAAACATTTATATTTCAGATTTATTTTTAGTTTTCATACTTTGTATACTTTGTATATTTTTTGCAAGTGTAACAACCTTTAGAGCTGGAGTGGAAATCTATTAGGCCTTATGCTTAATCCAGTCTTTTCTTCAGGTAAGCAGAAGTTGTTTCTAGAACTGCTTCTCCTGGCTTATTCATATAAAATACTCTACTATGTTTCCTATTGTCTCAAATGATTTTCCCAATTTTCTGGCATGCCACAGTGTTGTTTTAAAGCTATACTGGCAAATTTTTCTCAGTTGTCTCCTTATGTTTTTAACTCTTTGAAATAAAAAAAATCTTTTTCTTGCACTGTATGTCCAGTAATATGTTATGTATAAATATACATATTTCTCTTCAATTCTAACAGTAACATTTGTTATCCAGGGTTACCATGAACTAAACTGAAAGATACTTTATGCCTACTGATAATGCCTAGACAATTTCTGATAGCATATGTAGTAGTTGAGGCCTAATTCTAGTCAACTCTTGCTGAAGTTAGTGATAAATATACAGGGAAGACAAAATGGTACACATAGTCCTAGTGCTATTATGTTGAACTACAGCAGAAAAGCAGTTAAAATAAAATAGTACATGGTAGGGTGGTGTAAATATTATGTAATGCATATACAATACTAACCCTTTATAATCCTGCTGTTTTCTGATTGGTTTTGATACTATATTCAGTTTATCTGGGTTCGTAAACAAAATGCATATTGACTACAACAGACTGAAAAATCTCATCTATACAATAGAAATAAACTGGCATACCCTGATGCATGTCTTCGAAGACATATGAACCTAGATAGATCTTGGATGGATCAGCAAATTGTCGGTAAAATAACAGAAGCTACCAACTTATCAGTTGCTAGCTCAAATTTGACTAAGTCATGTCTAATGGCTAAAATTGCAGGACTACACGATCTGGCCTGTTCAAAGTCCTTCATGTAATTTGTTACTGATTGCAGTTCAGGTCCCAGTGGAGCTGTATCCAAGTCACAACACATATCACTCTAATTGACACTAAGTGTCACTTACCTTGGCAGGCGTGGTGGAAGGTCAAGGATTAACTACAGCATGGAGACCGAATTCCCTCCACAAGAAACAGTCCTGACAAAGGATACTTTGAATGCTGTAGGGAAAGTCTCATCTTTTGGCTTTTGTGAAAGATTGTAGTATTTACATCAACAACATGTTTATGTTCATAGTTCATCCAGCAATACATTACATTTTAGGAGATAAAAGAACCTTTCCTCATATACGTAATGATAACTTCTGATTTTGAATCACTGGTTTTTTTCACTCAGGTGATTCCCTAAAAGCTCTTTTCTCAGTTGTTTGTTCCAAATATTTTCTCTGAAATACATATTAATTTTTTTTTTTTCTCATTACCAAAATCTGGGGAGTCACACTGTGGGGAATATCACCATGTGCTTACAGTGGTTTTGTATTTTCACCTAAACATATATTATAACAAAGAGATGTTACTGACTTCGAAAATATGTTGTCACATTCACTATAAGTTCATGTGTTTTGCTATTTACTTAATGATTAGCCAAGCTGTTACTATTTTCTTAAAAAGTAACATAAATTACATAAAACATTAAAAAATCAGAGGCCAGGAATCATAAGATATCACTAAAATAGTGATATTTTGAAATAAAAGATATACCTGATTTTTATTATTATTCATATTATTTGGCGCTTTTTTGTGCCTTTCTAAGATGCTGAGTCAACTTTCCAATTTTTTTTCCTCTCTATGAAAACCTATTTATTCCTGTGCCTGAAGAATATAGTGACTAGGATCACCAGTGATCACCAAAATAAAAAATAACAAAAATTGCCATCTATCGCTCCCAAAGTTATAGTAAGGATACTACAGAGGCATTTTTTAACTGTTGTTTTTTTCTAACTGGCTACTTTTTGTATTCTCTTTGTTGCCATGGGTCACTTAAATTCCCAGAATACTGTTACTGTCTCCTGATAAGATGATTTAAGCAAAACACATCCTTGAAGAAAATTACATAAATATTTGGGTGTAAAAAATTATTCATTTAAAAACTGTAACATTTTTACAGTAGTCCTGCTCAGAGAATCACACCACTGTATACATATTTATGTGCATATTCATTAGTTCTTTCGCTTTTTGTTCAACCCTCAGCCCTCTCTTGTCTTCTTCCCATTTGTGACTTTCAGACCAGAGAAGCAATATTAGATTTTCCAGTTCTTTATCTCTTGCTTGAAAGCCTGACGCTTACTTACAACATACAAGCCATCATGGGGTGTATAGCTCCTCAAAATGCACTAGGGTTTTTTTTGAAATGGATAGCCACAATTAAATTGTCATGTACATGCTTCACAGAAAACTGAGACAGGTACAGGTAAAATATGAACTAATTACTCCTGATTTCTGTAATCACAGGACTTCATGAACATATTTGTTGGGAGGTTAAAGAGGAAGAGGGGAAACTCAAGGAAGCTGCAAGAAGAAAAGTTGTCTCTGTCAAAGTTTGGAGCAGGAGGGTAGGCCATTTCCCAACCTTTCCTTTCAGAGTTTAATAGAAATTTTTACCTGTGGGCTCAACACAGTATGTATTTTGGAAAAAAACTCCAATATGTCTTTTTGCTAGTGCTTATAAGAAGGATATGTGTAGCTGAAGTCCTGATAAGGTTCAACTCAGAAGACCTGATAAGGTTCAAAACTTCGTCCTCTTGCAGTCAATGCAATGCTCCAATATACCTATGAAATAATGCAAAAGTGGTACATATTTGGTCAGCCAATGCTTTGATGATGGACACAAGTAATCAACACATTAGGAAAAGATTTCTGCACATGACAATCCTTAATATGAACTGGAATTGATGTTCTTCCTGGCTTTTAACGGTTAAAGGTGTTTCAGAGGTTTTAAGAGATTCTTTAACTACTTTTTTTTCAAAGAGAGAAAATCAACCTTCTGCTTTCTTATCCATTTCCACTGTAGTAGTAGGTGACTTAACCTTTTGACTGTCTTAACTTTCTCAGTGTGTAAGCCATGAGGATTAAACCTTAACTTACCTTATGTTCCCCACACAGAAAAGCAACTGCCAACAAACCATTTAACTCTTAGTCCCAGAAGAAGGTTAATCATACCTGAATTTCATCCTTCTGATTCAGATTAATAAAGCAGTTAGTAGTTTTGTCAAAGAGCTGTTGGATTTCTTTCAGCTATTGCTTATGATGTTTCTATGGTGTTTCTATGATGTTTCTATAATGTTTCATGTAACATTGCTCACTGTTATAGTTACAAAACTGGGGAGGAAATTTTAGTGACGAATATTCATATTATTACATCGTCTGAAGGGGGGCAGCCCTGCCTGTGCAGAAAACAAAAAAAAAGACCTCGCTTAGGAATCACTGTCTGTGCTGGCACCTCTGTCGGAGCGCGGCACCGCTTCACCGGCTGCCCACTTGCCACTGGAGCAGCCCCACCCTCCACTGCTTTGCTCAGAGACAGCAACAGCAAAACAGAGTCGCTACTGCTCACAGTCCAGCCAAGCCAAATGTGACAGCATGTGGCAGAGAACAAAGAGACTCCAAAATGGTAACGCCACTGCAGTTAAGACCTGAATCTAACTGGGAGGCTTCGACCGGCCAGTTTGTTAGTGTGGCTTCCTTGTGAGTTTTCCTGGTTTTCTCCCAGAACAGCTTTCCTGTTTTTTTACTTTTTACTTTTACCTGTGTTCTCCCACTGTTTGCTTTTGTTTGCTTTTCTTTGCTTTTGGTGGGAAAGACCCTCCACCATTTTTATTTTCCCCTTTTTGTTCCCAAGGGGTGGGGCCACCACTTGTTTTTTTGGTGGATCTTTGTTTTGTGGGTAAACTCTTTTCTCCCTGTATTTTTTGTAGTTATTACTATTTTCTTTTAGTAAATAGTTATTTTTTCACTTACATCTCCTTGCATTTTTGTCTTTTTCTATATTGGAGGAGGGGAATAAAAGGGTAGGAGTTTCATCCATTGGAGTTCCCGTTTCCCACATATATTGACTTTAAATCAAGACACTCACAATTTAATTTATTGAAGAGATTTTGACCTTTTTTATTTAATATATCTTGAGACAAGAGGTAGCACTGACTAAAATAGTGGAAAGTTGTATTCTATTAGTAACTGCAAGTGTCTTCTTTCTTTGTATCCTGTTCCCCCTTCTATAATTTTTATGACTGTGTCAAATTTATAAAATCACTAAGATAGATACTTTCTTTGGCTGAGTCTGTGCAGTGAGCAAAAAGGGGTCCTCATGTTGCTTGGAAAATGTAGTAACAGTAGGAACAATAATAACACTAAAAATGGAGAAAATATCCTCACAAAACCTTTTAATGTGGCAGTGTTTGACAGAAAAATGCTGCTTTCTCACAGATACTGCAGCTATGGGAGCGTTTGATTTACTGTGAATCTACAAAACTTTAGTAACTGTAAAGCCTTTTTTCTGGCTGCTTTGCACCTGCATATCTTCTAAAACCTTGTGTAGCTTTAACTTCTTGTAGTGAGTTGACCCTGGCTTGATGCCATTTACCCACTAAAATTGCTTTCTCACTCCCCTCTGCAACTGGACAGAGGAGAGAAAATATAATGAAGGATTCATGAGTTGAGATAATGACCAGGAGAGATCACTCACTGATCACCACCACAGGCAAACCAGAGTGGGGATATTAATTAAAATTATTATGAACAGAGTAGGAGAATGAGAAGTAAAAAAAATCTTAAAAACACTTTCGCCCTATCCCTCCCTCCTTCCAAGTTCTATCTTGTCCCCTGAGTGGCACAAGGAGACAGGGAATGGGGGTTGCAGTCAGTTCATCCCAGGACGTTTCTGTCACTACTCAGAGAGAGGAGCCCTTCCCCTGCTCCCCATGAGGTCCTTCTCATGGGAGGCAGTCCTTCATGAACTTCTCCAGTGTGAGTCTATCCCACAGGCAACAGCCTTTCACAGGCTGCTGCAACATGGGTCACTTTTCTACGGAGTGTAGTCCTTCAAGCACAGGCTGCTCCAGCATGGGTCACTCACAGGGTCCTACCAGGAAAACCTGCTCCAGCATGTGCTCCTTCCTGGGCTGCAGGTGAATCTCAGCACTCCTGTGGTCCTCCATGGGCTGCAGGGACACAGTTGGTACCTCACCATGGTCTTCACCATGGGCTGCAGGGGAACCTCAGCTTCGGCACCTGGAGCAGCTCCTTCCCCTCCTACTCCACGGACCTTGATGTCTGCAGAGTTGTTCACATGTTCTCACTCCATCCTTTGGCTGCATTTTTTACATCTGCCCAAACCTTTTGTTTTCCTTCTTAAATATGTTATCCCAGAGGTGTTACTATCATTCCTGATTGGCTGTGCCTTGGCCAGTGGCGGGTCCGTCCTGGAGCTGGCTGGCATTGGTTCTACCAGACACAGGGGAAGCTTCTGGTAGCTTCTCACAGAAATCCAGTACACTTGTGTTTGCTGCTCTGAGAAGAGTGGGTCAAATAAATTCCTGATATAGTGACGCTAAATTAAAAGAAATTACATCCAAGTTGAACTTGGCCCATTTTGTTTGTTTATCATATACTGTTCCCTCCTATTTCATTTGCAACTCAACACTTTCTGATTATTTTTAAAATATACTTACTAGAATACATAGACATCAGACAAATAAAGCACATTTTTATGATTGTATTACACAAGTCTTATCTCAAACTTTCTTCACATCCATATTAAGATCAAATTAAGTTTAACAATTCCTCAGATGAAAAAAAAAGACAGAATCGATAAAGTAAGAAAAGTCCTGAAATGAAGTCTATAGACTGTTTTCAAAGATATTGCAGGACATCCATAACCAAGCTAATAAAAAAAAAAGTAAAGATAACTGTCTCACTGTGCAAAAAAAAAATGTAGAAGTATAAAGTTTGGTACCAGTGCAGAGAGAGTCTCCAATACCTGAGCTGACAGTTTTATAAGTATATTTTTAATGTTTATCTGCAAGCACCCTAGAGGCGGAATGTCAGTGAATACCTCTTAAAAAGTAGACCCAAAATTATTTATCTAGTTTTCTCAGAAATATTTTCTTTTTTTGAAAATGTTTATACTCATTAAAACTGAAAAATTTATGAGAGACTGCCAGTTTCATCAGATCTTCTGCAGGAACCTGTGTGTTTCATATCAGATCTCCCACTCTTTGGCTTCTTGTGTCTCACTGTGCTGTCCTGCTTGCTAAGCAGGACCCAGGCTTTTTTGAGAAAGACAACTGGTTCCCTGTGAATTTCAGCCAGAGCCTTCAGTTTAGTGTTCACAATAAGTAAAAAAGAACCAGTTTCTTGGTTTACAGGCATCTCAAAAAGTCTCATAATTTTTTCTCCTTTTTTTTTTCAATAATATATCAAGGTTGGAAATGCTAAGGATTAATTTCAATGCAGATGCCTTCACGCTTGAAGATTTTTTTGTGCTGTAGAGTGCCAGAAGATGAACATCCTTAAGCCATCCCCAGAAACTTTCAAACATGCAACTCCAAATGCTGATTTTTTTGTAACATATTTTATTGTAGTCCTTTTTCATAATACTGTTCAGAAGAGAGGGCATTAGTTTGTTATTACATGCAGTTTGAAGTACAGTATCTTGTAATTTCAGTAGACAAACTGTTGTATTATGAAATCTACTTTTCCATGAATATTTTTTTCCTCTTTGCTGTAGTATCTCACTGCATAAGGTAGAGAAGGGGAGAAAACTTAAATAGACTGCTCTATTTTTTGTATTTTGTATTTCTTCCCTCTTAACATGAGTGCCATTGTTCATTATTTTCCTTTTATGTTTAACTATTTCAGTTTAAATTCTTGCAGTAAATACTTTCACTCTGGGAAGGCACCTGGACACTTTCCTGTACAGAATCTGTTTTTCTTGCTCTGTTATTTTTTTGATACCAGCATATCTGTCCAATTTCAAACACCCTGTGGTCCATTACACTTGGGATGCACATGAATTCCACTTCATTTTTCTGGCTTCTTGAAATGAGATTCCATGTGAGGAAATTTTCTCTCTAATTCCCACACTTCGGCAGAAGGTGAAATGGGAGTTTGAGTTCTTCCTGGCCCACACTGCTCATGCTGTTCTTCATAAATTCTGTTGTTATTTCTAGGCCAATTGTTGTAATTATGTTTTCATTGGCTTTCTTCATTTATATTTCGTTTCCAGATAGTCCTCAACTTGGTGTGTTGGCTTAGCTTCTCATGCAAAAAGAGAATATTACACAGGGTTTTTTTACCCTCAATCAAATCTCCACAGACTTTTTTATCAATGGATAGAGCCTAAGAATCTACTCTTGGGATACTTCATATCTCAACTAATTTATTATTTCAAATAAACATTTCAGAGATCTAATTTTTCATTTTTAACCTAGCAATTCTTTATTATGTGATGTGATATATAGACTTGGAAAATAGCATCAATGCTTTGTCAACCTTTAATAAATTTAAGTATATCTACATCCCAGTGTTGTACTCATGAACTCTCCTCAGTGTCCCAACTTTCAACATAATGCTAAGGCTGCTTTGCATTACAGTGGGACAGCAGTATCCTATGAAAGATAAGAAGGTTAGCTTTTCCAGTGCAGGTTTTCATGTATCCTGAGACAAATCCCTCTCACTTGAAAGAAGCCATTCCTCTAATTGATATCTGTGTCATTTCAAGATTTTTTATAATTTTTTTGCCTTTTGGCAAAAAAAAAAAAAAAAAGGAAGGGCTTGAGTTACAAGGTTACTTAGCAGTTACTATCAGACTGGAAATCCAAGATATAAGGAGTAATTGTAATGTACTATTGTATTTTACCTCTACAATTTAAAATTGTTTAATAATTAGGTTAAAATATATTTTCTGCTTTTATTTTTAGCAACTGGTTTAATCCACAAGGTATTTTTTCACTTTCTAGCTTAAATTCTACTTATCAGAATTTTCTACTCCCTTTCAACTTACAATTACAAAGTTTTTTTCCAAAGTAAATCCTCAGACCACTCACATGACACTTCTCTTGACTTCTTGTTTTAAATTGCTGTATAGCTTTGCTGTCTGCTGTTCAAATAGCTGACAAATTTGACTCCAGAATGCACTTCAGTGATACATGAGGGAATGTTCCCACGAACCAGATTATGTTGAGTCAATCTACTATAAACTTGGCTCAAGAATTTGAATGCAAATCAAAAACTCTCCTACAGCATCACAACTTCATGCAAAAATTAGCAAAATTAGGAAAAATAAGAAAAATTCGTAAAAATGTGATACCTTAAGGTCCTTTTACTTTTTTTGATTTTTCTAATTTTTATAAGTTTTATAAGTAGTTATATAGCAGAAGCAGATTTAGAAGCAGCAGCATTTCATTCCTTTACCCTTAACACAGAATCTACAGAGATTACCAACCCTCTAACCCCATTCTATGCTCCCCATATCAATTCTACCCCTGGATTCCATTAGAACATGTTTAGTCTCACTCTAAGACAGGCCTGTTCTATTTGGAGAATGTTTGTATGTTAGCCTAAACAGCAGAACACGATCAGAAACTGGGTGACTGTGCACCCTTTGTACTCTGAAGAAGATGAGATTGATGAAGAGAGGGTCACGAAAAGACCCTCACCTCAATTCCCCAGGGGTGGGCCAGGGGGCAGATCAGGGCAAAAACAACTGGGTGGGAAAACCTTGGATTGGACAGGTAGTATCATAAATGGTAACATCTGAGACACGGGGATACGTGCACATCTTGTTATGGAATTAAATCCTTTTCTTATCTCATCTCCAATTAAATTGCTTTGGAGTTTTTTTCCTCAGTTCTTTTAGGCGTCAATGTAACAGATTTTTTTGGGAGGATTTTTTACAAAATGTTAAGCTGTTAGGTCTGGCCACTATGTAAATCAGAAGTAATTTGGGTACAGGTCTGGCATATGTAGCTTGCATCTTCACCAGAAAGAGTTCATTGTATTCTCAGTTGTATGATTCTTTATTAATATAACATTTTTCTTAGTCACACATAGTGAATATATTTGAAATATTTTGGTCTTTCTACGTAATAATTTATTCATTATGCGTTCTTGAAATTTTTAGATCCTTTTCCTTTAAGCATATAATTGGAACAGATAATCTAAAGAGGTCCCTCCTAAACTATTCTGTGGTATATTTATGAGAAAGTAGAATGAAATTTCTAATATTGAAACTTGTTTGTGAAAGGCAGCTCAAAAATACTACCTGCTTACTGTAGCTGGATCCTACCGTTTGAAAGTGCAAGTGTTACCTTTAATGTAAAAAATGCAGCAACGGTCAAGGTGTTATGAACAGTGATCCTGACTGTGGAGAGAACTGAGGGGATTTCTAACTAAATTCTGCATGATGGCCAAATTCAGTTCAATGGCTTTAAAAATGTAAATTGAATTATGAAGAAAAAAACATCCTAAAGCTAACTCTGCAATGTCCAAGGCCTTGTTTACATCTATAACCTTATAGTGAACTGGAGAATGAAACTCCAGGGGAGAAATGGTAGTCAGAAAACAGGTGAATTTTTGTCCAAACTTAATGGACTGCCATTGACTCCAGAGAACATTAGTTAACAATTTGTGTGTGTTTGTTATCCATCTAGGGACATTAGTTTGTGACTGCTTTTTTACTTAACATTTTGTCTCCAGTATTCTTTTCTGCAGTTGAAGGATAATTAATGAAAAGGGAATAAATTCAGTCATGAACAGATATTATCTGGTGGAATGAGAAATGCCCCAATCACTATACTGGTCTGAAATCTAAATAATCTATGGAGGAAAACACTGCAGTGAAACAGACAATTGAAAAAAACAATCTCAGAAGATTAATATTAAAGAATCCAAGATTGTGTGAAAATAACATTATTTAATCTTATTGATTGATTGATGTACCACAACACATCAGATGGACAGAGAAATAGCATAGAGAACAAACAGCTTTTTTACTTGGCTATGTAAAGCAATTGTAATGGTACCCCTAAATACTGCGCCATTAAGAGTTAATGAAGAAAATCTGGTCAGGGTAGAATATTGAAGCATGGCCTTCTCTGGTAGGGAAAGCAATAGATCCATTAACATGACAGCTTAATGTTCAAATTAACATCTCATTCCCACATATTCTGCCCTGTTTCTGTCTATGCATAAAGAACAGACCTAGATTTATTGCTTCACTGTTCTTAGTCTGAAAGAAGTGAATTTAGCTGATCAGCAAAGTGAACAGACAGATACCTGTGCCTTACTGTTTTGCATAGATAGGTCCAGGGGCCATCAGACAGTTTTCACTATTTCCTGTGAATCTCATAAATGTATCCTGGTTTCTGATTATAATTGTGCATTAATTATCTTCAGAAAAAGAATTCAAAAAGTTAACTGAATCCTAATACATTCTTTCCCTTAAAGCTTCAAAAATAAGAAAAGCTATGCATTTGGCCAGAAGTTTTCTATTTGTCTTATTTCTATGGGAATTCTGACTGAGTTTGGGAAATGGTTATGAAGTAAAATTTAATTCCTGTTGCTGCACAGTCGAGCCAATATTTTAGTCACACAAGATTGATAGAAAGTGTTTGGAAAATACTGCTGTTGCCATTTTTCAGGTAGAAAGCTGAGGCAAAGAAATATTAAATTACTTGCCCAGGAGGAATTCTGTAGCACAGTCAAGAACAGATATATTTGGAAAATACTTTATGTATGTTTGTTTTTCTGCAGAAAGGTATTTCTTCTCACTGTAAACTGAAACTGTTTTACTCTGCAGCGTGGTACTACAAAGAATCACGTGAAAGCGTGACAAAATCTAAACTTTCTCCTTTCACATGACAATACTGAAACAGTCTTAGGCGAAACAATAATTTTATTCCACAGGACTAGAAGAAGGAAGACATTGTTATGAAGTGTGATTTCAGTAAGACAGTTCTGGACAAAATTTTAGGAAAATATATATCGGTACAACTCTACTAATTGAACAGATATATCATGGTATTTCCAAGTTGAGAGTAGGCTGAAATGTGACCACTGCAGTACACTAGAAAAACTGTGCTTTGACAGTAAGGTCCATTTGGTTGGTTCTATCTTTGCCAAGAATTTTGGACTCTTAACAATATGTTTCCCAGGGTATTTGTGGGAATTTAATCAGTTTCTATCAGTAGGTGATAAAAGGAAAAATAGCAGATGCAGACATAACAGAACATTAAAACTGAAAAAAAACCCTAAGAACAGTGTCTGGGAAATTCACAATGAGTGATACCAGGCTTTAAAATAAAGTAAACCATTTTTAATAATACGATGATGAAAAGTGTAAACGAAAATTCTCAAAACTGAATGACAACTTGTTCGAATGCCCTTACGACAGGTTAATGTTTAGATCTTGCAGTTTCTACGCTGTCCCTTTAAAAAGGACTTCATTGTGACTTCCCTGTCAGTTGATCCAGAGGTCATTTTTAGGGTCAGAAAGAGATTGTTCCACCATCATGTCTGTGTCTGTGCTTCTTAATCTTATGCCCAGTTACACACCAGAGTGAAGTACGTTAAAGACAGCATTTATTAACTGAGTGATCTGTTGTGTTAATGGCTTCACTTCTGGCCATGCAGAAGAGGATTATAAATTCATAAATCATAGCAAATGAATTCTCTTCTTTAAAAAATGCAACTAATGTTTAGCACCTGGTCTTTATGGTTCCTATTAAAAGAATAGTCATTCTAGGCTGGCCATAACTGAATAGCACTTCTGCTTTAACAGTCAGCCAACTCTAGCATAAACCAAATATTTGTACAAATTAAATTTATAAATGTTTAGTCTTTGAAATTTTAGAATAAAAGTGTTTTTATAAAACAAGGTGGAGTAAATAGGTTATTTCAAATGTTTCAGTCCTTTAGAGGTTCTTATTCAGACAGTAAAGGGTAAGCCTCAAAGGGCACCAGAGCAAGTCTGTCTTCATAAATCACACAGTTAGTTTTGGATTGGGTTTTGGCAGTCAAAAAGTACAAATTTCAACTAGTAATTCTCTTTCATTAAAGAATGACAAGATTTTTTTTCTTCAAACCAGAAATAATGTTGGTTAACTTAATTTAGCCAAAAAAGTCATAGACCTGAAAAGTAACATGAAAAGGAACCATATTCAACAAAAACATTGATTTAGATCATTCACAGTGGAATTAACACAGAAAACCTTTGGACACAAATGATTCCTAGTTTATGAGACTACACCATGCATATGGGTGTTGGCAGACTGACCATTTTCAACAGTCAAGTATTTTAGAACACCTAGTAGGTACAGCTTGTGACATAGTGGGATAACATTTGTGATTTGTTTGCTTGAATGAGCATACTGGCATGTAGCTTTGAGATATTCATGACACAGGTACATGAAAGATAGCCCTTTCAAAATCTGAGGTTCATACGAGTAGAGGATCAACATGCAATTTTCAGGCATTGGTGAGGAACAAATTGAAGTACTCAAGAATTTAAATGGCTACTGAGTCTTTCTCTATGTTTCCCAGCTACTCCTTTTTCCAAAGAGAATACATGACCCAGAATAGGAGGAAATCTCCAAAGATCTTAAATGCCTCTTCAAAAAGGTACCCTTATCTCATTACTCCACAAAAATCCGCCAAAGGAAACCCCAAGTCAAAATCCTAAGGTAAATAATGCTCCTAGTATTTATTCCTAACATCATGCAATACAGAAATATTTCAATATTAAGCTAGAAGTTTTGCTGATCCAAGTTGTTGAATTTTGTTAGCGTTTAAAATTTTAGTGTAGCTCACTCCCTGACCCTGGTCACTGGCCTGCATCCAGAACAAACCTCCAGACCATGTACCTTGGAAAACAGACAATCCTGCTGCAGCTCTGCACTTCACATGTTGGGATTTTTTTTTTTTTTTAAGAAAAATTTAGCTTATTTAGGGCCAATTTAGGGCTAAATACATCTACACAATCTACAACTAGAATGAGACTGAGGAGCATATACATTCCAAGAGCACACAGTAAAGTTACAAGCTGGAGTTAGTTTTTGATCATATACTTTTTTCCACTGAAAAATATTGGTACCCTGAAGTGTGCATGTTTTTCCCAGAAACCCTTCCTTTATTCCTTCTATAATTTCACAAGAAAAAATTTGATACTTTTTGGGGTTTTTTGTTTGTTGGTGGGAGGAGGGCGAGGAAGTTCTGGTCTAAAATGAGAAACAGAGCATTGACGATAATGGCTGAAGTGCAGAAGTCAGAATTTCTGTTTTATATCCTGCCTCTTCCTTTATGCCTACCATTGTGAAACAGAATGAAAACAGCTCAATGACTGTCATTTTAATGATGTTGGAACCTGCTGAATGCTTGACCATTGCAAGAAATAAAAATGCCACTTTTCCTCTCTTATCTTTTGAGAAAACTAAGAAGGAATGAGTTATTTCAGTTGTATGTGTTGAAAAGTCTCATTTTAAAACAGATGCATCTACTGCTTTACTTCTCTTTTACTGATTTAAGTTACTAATTTAACTTGATTGGTGATTAAGCACTAATTGATCTATGTCATTCACTATTTCTTAGAGTGTTACAGAGGTATTTTCAGAAGCAAGGATATTGACAATGTCTTGTATGTATATACAGTTAAGTTATGGATTTTACCTCATTGTTATTATTAAGCATTTTCTGTTTATGTCCACAAGAAATATGCAGTCCTGTTGTTCACCTGGCCTGTATAACACTCCTGTAGGCTGAGCTGGTAGACTTCTAGTGATTTAGTTCACCTCTGATCTATTCCTTTAGTAGGGACCATTACACCTTTAAATGGAATAATACCAATACAAAAGAAGATTATTAAATTACTACATTTCCAACTACTTTCAGAACTGTAATTCCTTGTTTGCTAAATTTCTTTCCTGCTGGTTACTACAAGTGATTTTCTAATGCTAAGAACTTAGTCAACATGGTGACATAACATGCTGGAAGATCTGGGCTATAGTGTAAAACAATAATGAAGAAAATCTGTGGGGATGACAGGGAACTGGTTGATTGCTTCTAAAACTGACTGAAAACAAATGTTAACTCGGTCTCTTGAGAACAATCATGTCAGGAAATCTGGACATGTGCATGTACAAACCTTTATATGACCACCAGCATGGTTGCTAACCTTAGGTTCTGTAAACTAAGGTCTTAATCATCTTGATTCTTCTTAAATGTAGTCTTCAGCACCACTAGCATTAAAAAAACCCACAAAACAACTTCTCTACTGTTTGTTGAGATGGGGGTAGGTGTTAGGCAATAAGCCAGAATTGCTTTGTTGTAATCCGTACATTTTTTTTCTTCACAATACAGTTTATTCTGCAGAGCTACATTCACACTAAATTTTATGCAGAAGTGTATTCATTTTGATTTCTTGGTTGAAACTGTTGTATACTACTGTGGTTATTGTCCAATAACAATCATTTCCATCTCAGAAATGTCCACATTTCAAGATGTCGTATAAATTAATCCTGAAAAGATAGTGCCAAAAAGGATAATTTAGATTATGAAGGGAAGCTTTTCTGTCTGAAAAGTCATTAATTCAAATTTCACAATCTTAAACAATCCCAGAGAGTTGATTGAATATATGAGATTAATTATCTTAGTTTTCCTAAAATAAACTTTAAAATTATGCTCCAAAAGAATGCCTGTATGAGCCTGTTTATTAGCTTATACTCAAGCTGGAATTAATAAAGTGATTTATGTAAGCAATCAGAACTATCCACTGCAGTTTGAATTATAACTGTCAAATACTTCATAAATTAATGTCAGAATGTAGAGGTTGAATTCCAATATTCTTTTTATTTTGAATTATAATGAACATGCTTAAAAATGAAATATTTCATAGGCATTCCGTGAGTTAAAAAATGAGATTAAAAGTTTTAGTACTATTTGATTTAAAATATGATGTTTACATTTTAATAGATTTATTCAGCTCTTTGCAAACAAGGTATAATATGTCAAAACTAAACTTAGAGTTTTCTATGATTTTACCTCCATTGTGACTAATAATTGCACAGAAACAGAACTAGAACTAAAGCCAACATTTGCATTCCTCTATAATTCGTACAACTGCATCTACAAATGCAGCTAATGAAGTATGTAAACCACTGAAGCTAAATTTGATATTTTCTTACTTGGTACCATATTAAAGATATTACAAAGGCTGTTGAAAAGAAGAAAGAACTGATGACATGTAACACGTGCAATCTCTTGGAAATGTCTACCAACAGATTGCATGGACCATGAGAAGTGCAGATCTGCCTTGTAGTTCACCTCCAAAACACATACATATAAATATAAATTTCTACTACAGATCCTGATCTAAGAATTGGCCAAATAATTAGTGGAGATTTAGATGAATCAAATCATCATTTGGTGTATTATACTGGACACTTTTTGGTAACTCCCTTATTAATCCAAGGAAAGCTTGTTTGAACTGGTAGAAACAATTTTTAAAAGTCAGAAGAGATTTGAAAAAGAAAAAAAAACCAAGTTTTAAAAAAGTATTTTGACTATTTTAGTTAAAATTTCTTTATATATAATTTTTTAAATTTGCACATAGGATATTGGGAAGAATTACTAATGGTTAAAGCTATTTTAATTCTCTGTAAATAAAGTATCTTTTAAAAGAATAACTTCCGTTGACAGAAAGTTTTAGTTGTAATAATTGCTGTCATGTTTAAGCAAACAAATAGAAGTCTTAAGGTGATCTTATAAATATGAGTAAATATCTGATGCAAGTCTGTTAAGACTGAGCCAAGGTTTTCTCATTGATGTCCAGTGGTAGGACAAGAGGCAAAGGGCATAAATTAAGTACTGCATATTAAATTTAAACATAGGAAAAATAATTTCTTCTTTTAAGGCTTGCCCAGAGAGGTTGTGTAGTCTGTCTCCTTAGAAATATTCAAAACCTGGCTGGACATAGCCTTGGTTAACCTGTTTTGAGCAGAAGAGTGAGACTGGGCACTCTCCAAAGGTACGTACATGCCTCAGCTCTTCTGAGATTCCATAAACCCTTTCCATTACATAGTTCCCTTGCAATAGTCACTCACGATAGATGAAAAGAGCAAAATCAATTATTTTCTGGATCCTATTCTGTCTTTATAAAAGCTTCCTTGCGTCAGGCTTGATACAGCAAAGATATCTTTCCAGTAGCTTGGGCTCACTAAGCTCCCCATACATAGAAACAACTTTTCTTAGAGCAAGGTTGGAGTAGGAGTTAATTCGGTGTGACCAGATTCTAAGTAATCAAAAATTTTGTGTGAATCTACTCCCCATATGTTTTTCTTTTTTTTTTTATGAAGTATAGACACTGGTATCAAAAGTCTTCAGTTTAACAGAGTATACATTTTGGAAGTTACAAGCATATGTATGGGAACAGGAAAGCAGCACTTTAATCAGCATAAACCCACAGCTGTTCAATGAGCTAGATGAAATAAAGTTCTGAAAACAAGTCTTCCCTTCCTTGTCCCCAAAAGATGGGTCCTCTTGTTTCACCCACTTGGCAGTTGATCGTGTTTAGTTCTGTCTTACTAAACAAGCCTCACAGTACTATCTAGGTCACTAGAAAAGCATTTGGCTTTTTATCACATTTGAGAATTTGCGTTAGATTTATTTGTTGCTACAAGTGAGAAAGACCCTGTCAAGCTGGAGCTGATCCATCCACATCTAAACACCCACCTCCCCTTCAGCTGTCTTTTTAATAGTAGAGACACAGAAGTGTTTTTATGGTGTGATTCGTGTCCTTATAGCTGTGATTCATCTATATGTGGTTAGAATAATATACCATCCCTATACAGACTATCTGGTTTTCTCTGTGTATTTTAAAGAAAGAAGAAGGTACAGAGCTTATAAGAATCTATATGGATACCAGATGCCTAAAACCAGAGGTAAGAAATATATCTCTTTCAGCCTGCACCTCAGCTGCAAGCTTACTTCTTTCCTCATGCTTACTTGAATTCAAATGGTAGTTCCATATCCACAGTCTTAGTGCCCAGAAAACGCCCAAATTGGTCCTCCCTGCAGAAGGTTTCTCATGACCTACCTGAAGCCAGTAGGGCAGGACAAGCCACAATCTCATTTGCTGCTGCCACCCTGTCCCCCCAAGTCTGGGAAAGCAACAGCATAGCACACTATACCACAGATTAAATAATGAGAAACTCATCAGACCCATCAGCCATCAAACCTGGATTTTATTGTCTGCTATTGAATCTGGCATCACATGATAGTCTTAATTAGATACAGGTTTGTGTTAATTACACATTTACAGTTACCTAGTGTTTTATTATTATCTCCAAACCTTTGGCTATTGCTGAGTTCATGAATAGAATGAGTAGAATCATTAGTGTGTCTCTTGACAGAAGCTGAGTTGTTATGGGTTTCTCTCTTGTCTATTAGATCATACAGAAACGAGTTTTCAGATTCTTGCATTTTTGGAATGTTTATTGACAGAAACATTGATTAATATACAATTTAGTGGTAACTATACTCATATATCTTGATACTCTATGTTTTTCTCTTCCAGTGTATTTGTACAAAAGAATTCTTCCATGAAAATGGAAAATAAGTCTGAACTTGCTACTTCTGTTTCCCACTAAATTTTCCATTCTCAGTAAAGTGTTTCAGTGTCAGAGAGGTTCTGAAATCCAGCAGAACCAACAGCTTCAAAATTCTTACAATGCCAGACTCTAATAGAAATGGTTGGTAATTTTCCAGTGAAAATGTTTGAGGATATATATTAGGGGACATATTGGTTTCTCTAAGTATCCATCTGCTCCAAAAAGTTTTATTTTAATTTTCCCTCAAAGATACCTTAGCAACATTTTTCCTGTTATCTCTTTGGCTTTCAGCAGCCTTCTCTGTTTTTTTTTCATTAATGGAAACATATGGCCACACAATAAAATAAATATGAATTTTAAGCCCTGGAAAACTCCCCAGTCCACATACTTCAAGTCTTTCTCTGGCCTTGTCACATTGGTCTCTCATTTGAGTAATAGTTTCTGTTGTGTCAGTCATTATATAAAAATCCACAAATATTTTTCTTTATTTAGTCAAAAGCAGACTGCTACATTCACCAGCTTAATTTTTTCCTTATTTTTTTTAAATGGATGTATTTCTGCAGTGTCATCCACATTAATGTTCATTAGGGACATGTGCCCTCAGAACAAAAGAATCATAGAATCACAGAATATGCTGAGTTCGAAGGGACCCATCAGGATCATTGAGTTCAATTCCTGCACGGGACACCACAAGAATCACATCATGGACACACCAATGCCTGAGAGAATTGTCCAAACACTTCTTGAACTCAGACAGGCTCAGTGCTGTGACCACTTCTCTGGGGAGCCTATTCCAGTGCTCAATCACCCTCTGGGTGAAAAACTTTTTTCTGACATCCAATCTAAACCTCTCCCAACTTAGCTTTATGCTAATGAGGTCTCCCCTCAGTCTCCTCCAGGCTGAAAAAACCAAGTGACCTCAGCTTGTTATAAGGCTTCCCCTACAGACCCTTCTCCATCCTCATGGCCCTCCTTTGGATGCTCTCTAATAGCTTAATGTCCTTTCTATATTGTGGTGCCCAAAACTTCACTCAACGTGAAGCCAGGCCAGTGTAGAGTAGAGTGGGAAAATCACCTCCTTTGACCAGTTAGCGATTCTGTGCTTAATGTCCCTCAGGACACCATTGACCCTCCTGGCTGCCAGAGCATTTTACCTTTTAAAACATTTTACTTTTTTCCCCTCACTTTTTTCTCATTCTCCCTCTAAAATAAGTTTCTCTTATTTTCTATCAGTTAACATGACAATCAAAGCTGCTGGAATTTATTCTTAACTTTTAGCCAAACTTTCCTTTATCCCACAGGATGTCAAAAGTAACTTTCCATGCCTTTCTTTCATAAAGGCTGAGATGTTGCCCTGACCCCAGGTAAATGACTCAAATCTGCTCAGACAGCCTAACTTATTCTGCTTTTCCCTTCAGGAAACGTTTTGAATATGCATCCTGTACAATTCCTTGATAACAGGCATATAGCCAACACAATATCCTCTGGAAAATGTCTATGCTACTTCAAAGCATCTCTTAGATTCATGAAACTCTAACTTCCCATGCCTTCTGCACGGGCCTGATGAGAAGGGCTTTCCACATCTACACTTCCTTTTCTATAAGGAATATGTAAATAGGCAAAAGTCTAACTTCTGAAGTTGGAGATATCATTGTTGCTGGTATAAAGCTGGTTATCCGAGTGAGGGTGAGAAGAAAGGGGCAAATTTCATTGTGCAATTTATCCATACTTTAGAGCCAGCACACTATAGCAGCTTACCAGAAGTGTCCCACACATAGTGCATTTGTGTGATTTATAAGGTTAGAAGTAAAGAATTAAATGCTAAACAACCTTCATAAGGCTGTGGTTTTTGCAACTGATAGAAGCAAACCCTCTTATATTGAGGCCCAACTTAATTGTATTGCAAAAGTGTAAGTAGTATGTGGTAAAACAAGATTATTCTATGAGCTTTTATGTTCAGTATTGATAGTTGAAATCTAAGGGTAGAAAATGGCATATGCAATGCAAACATCTGTCTTGCTCAAATCAGAGAATCTGTTGGAAAAAACATCATTGATTATGCAGGGACTATTTTTTAATATGGCCTGAGAGAGCATGTTTAGCATATGACGATGTAACAGTCTGGGCTGAAGGTCTGCATGATAAGCATTTTGTAGCTCCTGTCTCCCATCTGGGTTTCATTTCTGCAGAAACCAGGGTACATAGGATGAGGCAAATAGCACAAGTCCAAACCTCACCCTGATGTGAGAGTCAGGATGCAGGAGCCCAGAAATTCTCATAGATCTCACAATATGCACATAGCCTAAGTAAGTCAATACAGAAATGCAAAAAATTATCTACAGGACAAGGAATATGCCATTTTCTTGCCCCACATACACAATTTAAAAAAAAAAAAAAGATAAAATACACTTTCAGTGAATGACAGGGATTGTGAAAAATTACCATTTTTGTCATTATATAGGGTACTTTTGGTTACAGTGCACAACAGTATTCAGGACATGCTTTTCCCACTTGGTTCTTTAGTGTGGTGTGAATATTTTCATTGATGTTGTGCAGCCATTGTATTAGTATTTCTGGGTCCTTTATATTCTGAAAGGTGAACCTTTAGGTGTTTCTGAATATCTGAAGAATACAGGTGTATATCCTCTAAAGCAGAATGGGAAATGTCAGAATCAGGTTAGATCCTTTACCATCTGCCAGTATGAGTTCATAGGAACTCTGGGCCAGATTCTACCGTCTTTACACCAGACTACTCTGTCGAGGACCAGGAATCAGAATGGAAATGATTTCAGAAGTGGAAAAATATGTACAGCAATTGAAAGGACTTTATGATACAGACTTTACAGTTATTATGTATATACACACTGTATGTTTCCCCAGAATTTATATCTCCCGGGCATGCCCAGGCATGCTCACTTCCCTGCTTCCCTCTCTGATTGTCCGGAGAAGCTGCAGAGAGGAGACAGCCACCATTCGCCCTTTCCTTCCCTGGCTCCTCCCATGTTCCTCCCCCTTTTGCCTGTGTCCCTATCCCGATTTGTTCCCCCTTTTTTCTGTCTCACGCTCCACCCCATGTTCCAGCCCTTTCTCCACCTGAACTGATAAAAAATTCTGTGCACGCTACAATAAAGCATTCCATCTGCACCCCTACCTTGTCTTCAAACCCATCCGTGCTGTGTCATGGCCCCATCCCCCCTCGGACCGTGGAACTACTCACAAAGCATTGGCTAAAACATGTGAGAGATGAAAATAAAGCGAGCATTGATGCTTAGGGGACTACTGCCTTTAAGCATCCAAGCTTAGGTTCAGAAGGCAGTTCACAGATCCTGTTAACCTGTTATGGATGGCAAATCACAAGAGGAACCACATTTTCTCCATTGACTGCAGCAGGAGCTCAGAGAAAAAAATATAAGCTGTGGTTATATGGTCATCTGAATTCTGCATAAATCTCCATGAATATAAACAGTCTATGCCTCTTCCCACACATACTTCAGAAGTTCACATCTGAGATGGTTAGAAACTAAACTGATTAAAGGGAGCTGGGGGCAGGGGGGTGAAGTGAGGATTCAGAGATTATGCAAGGATAGGAGGGAGAAGAGGCTTGCCTGTAGGACCCAAGCCATGGAGTCATAAGCTCAACCAGGAGTTTTACTTTAAAAAATATACGTAAGGCTCCAAAAGTTTGCACATTGAACTTTTGCAGAGCTTTTGGTTCCTCAATACCTTGAGTAGTGTACAGAGAGAACACTGCACGCGTTTTCTCAGGAGATATTTTTACTGATGAAATATGCGAGAAAATAAGAATCTTGGCAAAAGTTTAAAAAGGTTACATGCTATCAAAACAAAGCATTCCACAAAGCTATGACTTAGCACATGCTAACCCATACAACCTAGTGAAAAATTCAACTCACCATACCCAAAATACTAAGAAAACAGTAAAGAAAGAGAGAGAGTAAGAGAAGAAATAGGAGTAAAGAAAGACAATAAGAGAAAGTGAGGAAAATAAAAGAAAAATAAATTATTGAATAATTAAATAATCCTCCATGAGATTCAAATCCTGTGTCTCACACAGTGTGCTGTGCCTCTTTGGACAGCACCATGGTTTTATGTTCTAGTACTGTGGATATGTAAGAGAGACTTAGTTTACTTATAGGCAGTATGTAGCACTGAGACATGCTAATAATGTACATCTTGGTGGAACTGATTGTGGAATAAATTTCCAAAGTACACAGACCAAAGCTGGTGTTTCATTACATTTAGGGAGTACTGCCAAATCTTTGTCCTTGATAAAAGACTTCCACCTGAAACACAGGCATATTCATTATATAAACCAACCTTGCTCCTGTGTGAACTATCAAAACACTTCATGCAAAGAAGTGTTTCTGTAACTCAAAAGAGAAGTGCCAAAGGGTACAGGGATTGCTGCAGTCATTGTGACCTGGTTTATAAGAAAGGTTTTCAAATATTACAGAGCTGGGAACCAGTTCAACTACTTGCATATAGTATTTGCTTTGCAAGTATTCCTCCTACTTTTGATGGAGTGACTTACAAAACATGCCTCAATGTAAAAAAGTGTTTTGCAAGCTGTAGCTAATATTCAGTAGTGTGTTACAGATTTCACCATGGTTGCTTCTGTTGTACTTATTTTGGGATTTTTGTGGTGGAAAGCAACTTCTGAGTATTTTTTTCTGTTACAGGTTGACATTAATCCAGAAGTTCAGGCCTTTAGTCTACTATGTTCACAACACTTAGGAGGTCCTCAGATTACTACTTTAAATTAAGAAAATAAATGTCAGACGCTTGCAGGCTAGAATCATGCCTTGAATTCAGGGTATCCCTGTTTAGTTCAAATGTCCATGCTCTTTGTCCTGCTACAAGAAACTACTATTATTACACATCCCTACACAGATAAAAAAATAGATATTTTGGAGAAATTTTTCAAGTTTAGAAAAAAACCCCAACATAATAATTAATGAAGGCCAATACAAGCAGTTTATGTAAGCTCGTTTGCTGAGGGCGGCATAGGAGAAATCATGTTTACATAGTATAAGGAAAATATGGAGTTTAGTTCCTATTCATCTCTTTCTAGGCCCTGGGTTCAACACCAGAATATAGATCTTAGTACAGATATTATTATTATTATTATTATTATTATTATTCATTGTATATTTTGCACTTGTTTTTACTGTTTCAAGCAAAATCTGGGCCCTGCAGTTCTTAACAATAATTAGCTCATGGTTAAAAATAGCTCCACTCTCAAACTCAGCTGAAGAACTTCCATACATAGCTGAAAAATTTTATTATCCTCAGAATTATGCGTTCATCATTTGGAACTAAATTCTTGTGTTCTTATATTTTTTCCCCTTATTCCTTTTTACTCCCGTTACAGAAAGTGTGATTTTTTTTTTTACTTCCTAAGGGATTAAGTTTTAAAATAAACTACTTGATTTGGTTTATTAATAATAATGTAAATGTTCATCCAGTAATGGAAGAATAAAACATTAACCCCTTCTCATTTCTGTCAGAGAGCTCAATAGTACTGATTTTGTGTTTGTACCTTGGATTCTTGAGCTGTTTTGATTTTTAGCATTCAGTGACTTTGCTATATCCAGCATTTTCTACTTCAACTAGTGCCGAATTCCATTTATTTCATTTATGGAAACATCTGAATCAGGTTTTAAATTGATGTAACACTCTAAGCTAATAGCTATTTTCAGTATTTCTGAATTGTGTTTATATAAACTTAAAACAAACACAGTCTAAACTCATATAAGTGGAAGAAGCATAAAATAGCTACATGACATAAAGAGAGTATGAAATCAAATAAACCTTTAAAATAATTAAGTGTTCATGTTGAAATATGCTGTTATTTTAGGAAGTGAAATGTTAAATCACTTTAGAAATCCTTAGCGGTGAATTCGCTCAGAGCTATTACAAACCAGAGTCAAATATACATGTGCACATATGCACACACACACTCACACACACTATTTTACAGCATTTGTTAATAACCCAAGAATTACCTGCAGAGAAGACAGTAAAATAAAAAAAAAAAGTGATTACCTTATAATAAGAACATAGTTGTCCATGATCAAAATACACACTCTAGACATATTTTTTTTAAGAAAATTCAAACAAACAAAGAAACCTATCCAAATTCTGTCAAGACCAAAACCTGAAACTGTTTGAACCTTCCTAGCTGTCTACTGCTAGGTATAGAGTGTTCTCCACTCCTTTCAAAACCTTTAAGGTAAATGGTTTTCATTTTTTTCCAATCTCAGATATCTGGTTGTTAAGTGGTTTAATGGGCATGGAAGGACAGAAAGATGTGGGGGAGGGAGAGAAAGAAGTGAGAAGAGAGGAAAGAATGAGAGGAAGGGAAAAGGGAAGGAGAAGAGAGATAAGAAGCAGAGAGAAACTTGAACAGTCTTACAACTGTAGTACTCTGATTAAAATTCAGAGAATCCCTGAATGTACCATGTGCTGCTACATGTCAAGCTCATCACCTTACGTTTCCAAGTGGGAGGTTATTTATGAATTCAGTTTTTCTTCTGATTCTTTTTCCGGTCCTAGTAGACCAAAATGCAATTTATTAATAAATAATCTGAAAGGAGATGGTGAAAACCATTAGATTGTCTTGTCTTTAATCTATATCTCTGTGTGCCATTAACAAACAAATATAAGCATCATCTCTGTGGGCATCTGAATGGCATATTTATAAGTCATCATCTGCGTTGTCTTTTCTCTTCAATGGTGATCCTGCGTGCATTCTCAAAAGAAGCAGCAACGTTATGGATAGTGTGTCTCCAGACCTCCTGATTGGAGGCCAGAGTAGACCAATGATGAAGGTCAATGTGGCCAAGGCTGAGATGTTGTTTCAGGGAGTCCTTGTATCTCCTCTTCGGGGCTCCTCTCTTGCAGCAGCCGATTGCAAGTTCACCATAAAGCAAGATCTTAGGGAGGCGGTGGTCCTTCATCCTGGAGACGTGCCCTGCCCAACGTAGCTGTGTTCTCAACAACATGGCCTCAATAGTTGTGACTGCTGCTTGTTCTAGAACAGATGTATTGGTCACATAATCTGACCAGTGGATGTTTAGGATTGTACGGAGACAGTGTTGGTGGAAGCATTCTAAGAGTCACAGGTGGTGGCGGTAAATGACCCATGATTCGGACCCATATAAGAGAGTAGACAACACTATGGCTTTGTAAACACTGATCTTCGTACTTTTCTTCAGGTGTTTATTTTGCCAGACTCTTTTATGGAGTTTTCCGAAAGCGCTATATGTCTTTGCGAACCTGTTGTGTATCTCTCCGTCAATCTTACCATCCAAGGAGATGATGCTGCCTAGGTAATTAACCTGCTGGACTGATTTGAGCTCTGATTCACCAATGGTTGTATGGGGATGATGGAAGACTTCCTGAGGTGCCAGCTGATAGAAAACTTCTGTCTTCTTTAAGCTGACTTCCAGCCCAAAGAGCTCAGCAACCTCAGCAAAGCAGGATGTTAAACGCTGCTGAGCTGCTTCTGTGTGGGCGACGAGGGCGGCGTAGTCAGTGTAAAGCAGCTCCCGGACAAGATGGTTTAAGGTCTTAGTGTGGGCCTTCAGCTGCCTTAGGTTGAAAAGGCTTCCATCAGTACGGTATCAAATGTAGATACCATCCTGATCATCGAGGTCTGCCATGGCCCTTTGGAGCATCATGCTGAAAAAGACTGAATAGGGTTGGTGCAAGAACGCAGCCTTGTTTCACACCATTAGTTATTAGAAAGGGCTCAGAAAGTGTATTGCCATATCTGACTTGGCCGTGCTGATCCTCATAAAGTGAGATGATCATTTTAAGGAACTTGGGGGGACAACCTAAGCATTCCGAAGTCTGCCACAGACCTTTTCTGCTCACAGTATCAAAAGCCTTGGTGAGATCAACAAAAGTTACATTGAGACCTTTGTTCTGTTCCCTACACTTCTCTTGCAGTTGTCTGAAAATGAACACCATGTCTGTGGTACTCCTGTTGGCTCTGAAACCACACTGGCTTTCAGGTAGAATTCCTTCTGCTATAGCGGGTATTAGTCTGCTCAAAAGTATTCTAGCCAGGATTTTGTCAACAATGGAGAGTAGAGTAATACATCGATAATTTGAACAGTCTGATTTATCTCCTTTCTTCTTATACAAAGTGATGATGACTGCATCTTGAAGGTCTGATGGTAGTTCACCTAGTTCCCAACAGCGTAGTACGAACTCGTGAAATTTAGCATGGAGTGCTTGGCCCCCATGCTTCCAGACTTCCGGTGAAATTCCATCAATCCCAGCTGCCTTGCCGATTTTCACCTGCTGTATGGCCTTGAGGGTTTCTCCTAAAGTGGGGGCAATATCCAATTCATTCTTCACTGACTGAGGTGTAATGTACTGAATTACTGAGTCTTGAACTACATGGCTAGTACTGAAAAGAGTCTGAAAGTGTTCAGACCATCAATTCAGAATGGAGGTTTTATCTGTCAGAAGCATTTGACCTGCGCTGAGTAGAGAGCTTTAGACCTGGTATGTAGGCCCGTCTTCTGTTTTCAAGGCCTTGTAGAATCCTCTGTAAGTTTATAAGTAAAATATATATAAAATAAGAACTTCCTGTGACAGGTAAAAAAAAAAAAAAATTAATAAAGAATAAACAGCACATTACAGAACATATTTTCAAAGGGAATAATTGTATCTGCTAAACATTCTGAAAATTTTAAGCTTTTGTATTTACATCGATATTCCAAAGCTACCTAATCAACAGAATAAAACAGAAACAGCCACAAAATCTAAACTAATTGCTAGTCAGTGATTTAGTCATGTCAAGGCAAGAAGCCATTTTATTCTTTGTGATTCTAAAGTAGCAACATGCATGTGCTTTGCCTATGAGGAGAATTAGGTACCTAGAAATGAAGTCCTGTCATTTCATGAAGGTGTGTACAAGCAAGGGTTTCTAGCACTCCACTCAAACGGGGTAAGTGCCCTCCCAGCTCTGCACTGGCTGGTGTGAGACAGATGTCTGCATCAGCCTTTTCCTTGGATACAGAAAAACTGATACTTCAGTTCAAGTAATAGTTACCAAGGTCAGTTACCAATGGGCTGCCCAGGGAGGTGGTGGAGTCATTGTCCCTGGAGGTATTTAAGAAGAGACTGGATGTGACATTTCATGCCACAGTCTAGTTGACAGGGTGGTGCTGGGTCATGAGTTGGACTTGATGATCTCAGAGGTCTTTTCCAATCTGAATGATTCTGTGATTCTGTGATTCAGTGAAGGTCTAGGCTGAAGTCCTACCTGTGCTTGTTTGAGCTTTCACTGGCATGAACCATGAGCATAGTATACCACCAGGCTACAGCAAAAATGAGGCTCTCTGCATACTTCTTGTCGAATATGACTCATAGAACAGCATGATTAATAACTGCTCTGTGGTCCAGTGACCAGAAAGCCCATCAAAAATATAGAGGACAGTTTTAATTATTTTCCCTTATGAATATTTAACCATGAATATCTATTTATATTTCATGGAGCGACTCCAATGGATGCAATGGCGATCCAGAATAACTGAGGAGTTATAGCACTTCGGATGTCAAGAAGAGATTCCTGCCCAGGTTATGGGTTTATTTAGGTACTAAAGTGACCGAATCTTAATCTTCCATATACCCTGTGACTGAAGAGGCCCCTGAACTGTGTCATACATAAGATACAATCATCCTGTTTTGTCCAAAACTGTTGTATTTACCTAAATTTAGTAAGTTAATATGTCTGAAAAAATAAAGTTCATTTAGAAAATAGCTGACCATCTTATTTCATCTATGATAGAAGAATCATCTCTTTTTTTTGTTTCCCTCGTGTTCATTCAGCATTTTCTATTAAGATCTCTTTGGTTGAACACTGATATTTCCTTTCCAAACATACATTCAAGTTTCTGTTTTCCTTGGGAAACAGAAGGAGTCTGCATTTCGAATTGGGCATTGAAATAAACAGATGCATTACAATGATTATAAATCACCACTGGATTAAATAGACACCAGTTTACATTGCATTTAAACACTTTATGCCATACTTGTTATAACAGGGAAATGAGCTTAAGACTCTTAAAATATGTCTAATTTCCTACGATTTATGCTTAACGGATGGAGAATAATGGAAGCTACTCCAAGAGGAGACATTAAGAGAAGCTTTTCCTGTCAAGCGGGATATGCAATTGTTCAGAGCAGGCGCTTCAAAATTAAAAAAGATTTCTGTTTTTATCCCCAGAGTTTTAAGCCAGTTCTTTGCCATTTGATTTAATATTTAACCCTTTTATTAACAGGAGTGAGCTTTGTCTTCCATTTGGCTCCAATTCCCTTCCCAAAAAAACCCCAAAGTGCCACAGTTATAACACTAATTGCTCCTTACAAAGTTTTGCTCCCTAGGGTGTTTTGACAATACAATTGCATTTAGGATTCTTTCAGGAAGATTATGACACATCCAATGTTGACTTCAATATTTTATGATCTTACAAACTGATTTCTTGATGAAAGTCAAAGCAAAGTGTTATTGAAGTATACTTTATACAAAAGCATTCCTACATTCAATATTCGGGGTTCATATCACTGAAATTTATTATCATCTTTGAGGTGATTGCTTCAACTACTTCAGGCACTTTGTAGGGAATGATGTGGCTAATATATATATAGAAAGAACACAGACCTATGATATGGTGGAAACTTCCAGTGAAATATCCATTTAGCCTAAAGAGGGTGTTTGACAGCCTTTGTAGGGGCATATGTTTGTGTTTGAAGTGTTTGACATTTTCTTAGTAAGCAAATCCCACATTACCATTCTTGTAGAATCATAAGCATAGTGGGTTTTGTATATGGCACACTATTCCTATTTCTAGGTTCACTGGTTGCTAATTCTTAATCATGAAGCAAGTCTCTGATAACATTTCTAGAAGGTGTTATCTATCAAAAATGCAACCCCCTGTTTTCCTGATGGGTTTCCATTTATCTGTGTCAATCCCTGAACTTACATGCTTCTCTAGCATTGTTTGGTCCTTGATCATTCTCACAGGACAAGCTTTGTCAATGTGTACAGGGAGCATAAATATGACTATGGGCTCTTCAGAGGGACCTGGACAATTTGAAGAGATGGTCTGATTCCAACGGGATGAGATTCAACAAGGCCAAGTGCCAAGTCCTGCACTTTAGCCACAACAACCCCAGGCAGCGCTACAGGCTGAGGACAGAGTGACTGGAGAGCAGCCAGGAAGAAAGGGACCTGGGAGTTTGGATTGACAGGAAGCTGAACATGAGCCAGCAGTGTGCCCAGGTGGCCAAGAAGGCCAATGGCATCCTGGCCTGGATCAGGAACAGTGTGGCCAGCAGGACCAGGGAAGTGATTCTTCCCCTGGACTCAGTGCTGGTGAGGCCTCACCTGGAGTACTGTGTCCAGTTCTGGGCCCCTCAGTTCAGGAAGGATACTGGGGTGCTGGAGCAGGTCCAGAGAAGAGCAACAAGGCTGGTGAAGGGACTCGAGCACAGGTCCTATGAGGAGAGGTTGAGGGAGCTGGGGTTGTTCAGCCTGGAGAAGAGGAGGCTCAGGGGAGACCTCATCACTCTCTACAACTACCTGCAAGGAGGTTGTAGCCAGGTAAGCGTCGGTCTTCTCCCAGGCAACCAGCAGTAATACAAGAGGGCACGTTCTTAAGCTCTGCCATGGGAAGTTTAGGTTGGATATTAGTAAGAAATTTTTTACAGAGAGAGTAATCAGACATTGAAATGGACTGCCCAGGGAAGTGGGGGATTCACTGTCCCTGGAGGTTTTTAAGATGAGACTGGATGTTTCTCTTAGTGCCATGGTCTAGTAACTTTATTAACCAAACCCCATCCAGCTGCCTATCTATGAGCTGAGTGCCTTGTACATCGTTATCAAAGACAGGAAAGTGAAGAAGCATTTGAAATGCAAATAAGAAAAAGGGAAAAATGTCCTCTTATTGCAACCTAGTTTGATTGTTATGCATGATATATAGTCAATGCAAACAACATGATCGTTCTTCTATTAAGTAAAAATGATAGGAAAAGTTCAAACATGAGTGGGTATGGAACGAAAAGAGTCTTTGTTTCTTTGTTTTAAACCAGATGTGCAACTCTCACATACTTCAGCCAAATCATATTCAATGATGCTTGATCGAGGGCTTAAACCTGGTGAGACAGCCCTGCTTCTTCTGTGTGATGCAAGTGCCTGATTTGTTTTGTTGGCCACAGATGTTTCTTGCCCTTCTTGGAAGTCTGTTTTAGTAACATCTTGAAAATTACCATGGATGGAGGCTACACAAGCTCTCTGGGTGACCTGTTAACTACATATTGCTAATGGGAGTATAGGTAGATGTCTGCTTCAGTTCACACTGCAGGCCTTTCTACAGTTCCCAGCTATTACCTAAGAACTACATCTACATATTACTCTGCAATCCAGCCACGGACATAAGGTGAGGGTAGAGTCTCACCTCCATGTATAAAATGCAATATAACAACTTGTACTTTTGGTGGAACACAAAACTAGTGAAGACAGTTTTGGAAAAATGTCTTTCCTCCTTTGAAAGGTTATTAATGGAAGTTCAGAGAGCAGCTTGAATGGGGACCAAACTAAACTGAGTGAGAAAGCAAAACACTAAAGAGGTTTTAGGTTGAGACTCATCTGTGATTCGAATCTGCACTCCAGTAGGCTGTGACAAGAAGGGTTTTTTTACTCTGAGACACACATTTGATCATAAATATAGACAGAATCCAGGAATCTCGCTTGGTTTCTGCTAAAAATTTTATTTATTTCAAAGCTGCTTTCAGTGCTTTGTAAGGTATGTTAAAAAACACCCACAGCAAATATAGTGCTAAGTTCACGAGACCTTTGTAAGAAAAACCACTGTTTTCCCCTAGACTTTTAGAACCCTCATTTTTTGAATACATTGTTTCATTTTCTGATTTTTTTTGTTTGTGTTTATTTGTTGAAGGAGAGCAGAGCTTTTTAATAGATAATTGCCAACTAGGCAGTTGGCAAATATTTTAAAAGCTAAGAAATCATCCTTAAACATGTAACCTGTTTTAAATTTCTACAGTGAGTCTATTTATTTTTATGAGCTCTTTCTAGAGGCTAGTTTGAGATTGTTGCCACTTCTGTGTGTGACTTACATCAGTTAAGTCAACCACATTCCATTAGCAGCACATGACAACAATGCAAGAGGACCATAAATTAATATTAGGTAATTTAATGCCTCTGCATACTTGTGCACTTAGTGATTTCAACATTCTCATGCCACCTGTATAATCTGCCTATTTTGAGTCACTAGAAAGGCGAGTGGAATTTCCTTAACTTTGAAATCTTGATCACTATATCTCTTCCAGATGTAAAACCATAAAAAGATATGAGAAAGTGTAAAAATATCAGTTTGATTGTTCTGACATTTAAAATTGGAAGTTATTATAGACTTAATAGGGTTATATAGCAGATGTGTCAATCTAAATATTCATACATATAAATAAGTAAATAGGGTAAAGATAGGGACACTCATTGCAATTGTATATTTGTTTTAGATACACTCTAAAGGCAATGGATAGCATTATGATGTATGACAGAGCATGTGTGAACTGAGATCAGTCTGCAGTTTCACATGTACAGAAAGGTTTTATTTTATTTCTTAATGAATATGTGTAAGGATAGGTCCAAAATTGGTGTAAACTACCCATTCAAGCTCTGACTATCCTCATCAGCTAAGCATCTGCCCTCTACATGCTACTGTGGCCTGCGTCACCCAATGTATAATTTTACCCAAAATGATAGACATGCTAGTGCCTTAAAATCAATCTGCAAATTATTTGATTCTGGCTCATGAGATGGGTTTAATCTCCTGTTGTATAAAATGCCTTAAGAACCTGGCTAATAAAATACTACATAAGTGTAAAACTTCAACCACTTTTTACATTCCCACAAACGGATAATGATGTAACTTTTGAAGAATTCCTTCAGAGACAAAATGAAGGATGGAGACCACAATGGGGGAGCAAGGAATGTGACCACTCCTTTCTATCTCAAGCAGCCAGTTACAGACTTGTAAAGGGATCATAGAGTGACAGAAAAACAGTGTTAAATTCCCACACTTTCCACTGACAGAATATATGAGGTTAAAAGAAATTTAAGGCAGGAAAGAGTAAAACCCTCTGCCTTTTCTCACGCTTTTTCATTCTTCCATGCCCTGTATTTGCAGGTACCTGCACCAGGCAGGACACTTCTAACCCATCTCTAATTAATACTTCACCTAATCTTCTTCTAATACTGCTAATTGTTCACAAACACAATTTAATCAACACTCTGCTAACAGGCGAAGCTTTATTCTCTCCACTATTTTGTGCTTTGACACATGGAAAACTAAGGCAACTATGTCCCAATTGCTTTGTTTCCATGTAATTTAACAGCAAGACATTATTTTCTCATAAGAGGTGCTTTGAATTTTTACTGCTAATGAATAAATTAACTAAAAAGGTTAATCTGCCTACATGTTTATGAAACATTATGCAAATTGCTCTCAGAAAGGTTTAATGGTAATTGAAAGCGATTGAAAACCATGGTACATTTCACTCAATTTTAACTTTTTTTTTTTTTTCTAAAGTATACAAATTGCACTGATTTTAAATTTTACAGATGTGTAGGGCAAGAGATCATTTTTATAAATTTAAACTAAAAGGAGATGTCTTACACATTTTCAGCTTTACAGATTTCCAAGGTTATGAGAATTCACCTGAAAGTAGACTGATGAATTGTGAAGGATGTTTAAAATTTAATATTTTAGCTGCTAACCCAATTATATTGATTTAACACATATTAAAGAAAATTAAAAAATATTTGTTATACCATTTTTTTTGCCAAGATGATATAAGATCTATCATCCGCTCCAAGGTAGTGTGGGTTCATAAGGGCTGAGTCTTGCAATTGTGAGATGGCAACTTTCTAACACTTAAATGAATTGCTGAGTTTCCATGGCTCAATTCTACATTCAACAAGGGAGTACATTAGAGAGGCTCTCAAGCAGATGAGACGTGTTTAGAAGTACAAAGCAAGCCCCAAATTCTGTCTTTATTAACAAATGGCCCCGTCCTCTTGATTGAAAAAGAATGGAAGAACTGGGAGAGGGAAGGGACTGGGAGAGAGAAATGTAATATAGTTTGGTTCTCTAAGTGTTTATAAAAGGCATTCATAGAACACAAAACAAAAGGTCTATACAGAAAGGTTCACATTAAAAAAAAAAGAAAAAAGAGATAAAAAAGAGCTACTACTCAAACTGTGAAATGCAATAGCCCCATTGCTTAGGAAATTTTTATTTGCAGTCAAATCACTTGCATTTATTTCATCACTGAGTTCTCTCTTTAGCTTGGATTTCAAGACAATCTGAATATTTGTCCTGTGAGGGAATAAGATGCATTTCTTAAAGACTATAATAACCTTATTTGGGAAATTAATACTTGATTTGCCTAACACCTAAAATCTTCAAGACCTTTCTACAGACACTCATGATTTAGCAACAAAAACACCTTTTCTGCTTTTTTATTTTTCCTTTTTTTTTGTTTCCTTTTTTTTTTTGGTTTAGGCTTTCTAAAAACATATAAAAACACACATAGTTAATAAAGATTTTTTGTTAATGCTATCAATGTTCTCTCATGAATTTTTCGTGAATATTTGTCTTAATTTGCTATGATTTTGAAAACATTTCCTTGTTTTGATTTGATCATTTTTGTTTATTTTACCTTTATTTTTGTCAGACATCTTTTCTCTGTTTCTCCTTTTGTGGGCAGGAATTGGTGAATAGAAAAGGGAAATAAAAGAAGAAAAGGAGGAAACCGTGTAGCTTGTTGTGAACATATTCAATGTTGTGTAAAGCACACATATTTACATAAAAATGTATTTGAAAATTTTCAAGCGTCTCCATTTGCAGCTGCTTACTTCAAACATCCCTGCTGGGTGTTCAAGATCAGTCAGCTGCCTTGAATGGTACTCAGAGCACTGCCTTGGATCCCTCTTGGAAAGCAAAAATAGCGCAGAATGTGTTTTTTCAGTATATGCAATCTGTGCCAACTTCCAGCAGGTTGAATAGTGAGGGACTATCCTCAGTTCAAGAGCTCTCACCTTTGCATGGCTGCAGGGGAAATCAGCAGAGCCCTCGAAGGTAGCACAGTGCTGACATGAAGAGGCAATGGTTCCTCATCCTGCACCGGCAGCCTTGTGTGGGCAGCTCATTTCCTCTGTTGCTTCTGGTGGCCCAAAGCCTCCCAGTATTGCATTTCAAAACTTACTGTAACTATGTCATCCTCATTACTTCCACTGAAGGTCTGGCTTAGGAATTTAAAGTATTTTTTGTCATTTCATCTCTTAGAAGGCAGTACTTGTCATTGCCAAGAGGAGATCAGTTCCCACTTTCTACTAATATCTTAGTTAAGTAATGAAGGTTCTTTAAATTCTTTTATATTCTAATATATTTTTATTAAAAAAAAATCCTAGAAATGTAGGAGTTTGCTTAAAAGCCACTGGCATTCTTCCTCCCACTTCTCCTATGTGGTGACTCTCATAGCCAAATCTCCAAGATAATCTTTTTTCTGATATCTCCCATAAATGTTTTCATGGATATTTTATATCCTTTTCTTCTTGTACTTCAATAGGTTTTGTAAATCCTTGGTGTTGTCTGATTCCCCCCACGCAGTTATAAACATAAATTTCCCATTCTTTAGCCTCTGCTGGGTGCTTTTGTGCTGCTTTTATAAATTTCACTATCCTTTTCCCTGGTAATTCCAAAATGAGTTTATTTGAGCACAGGCAACTAGAAATACTTCAAAGGAAATCATAACAATGCATTCAGTATTAGTAACACTTCCCTTTAATTAAGTGAAGTTCATCATCTGGTGCATAACATTTGTAGAAAAACAAGAGAACTTTTAAAAATTCAGAGACTTGGGGAACTGATCCTGCTTTTTCAGCATGGGTAAAAGTAGATTGCCTGTGAATATAAATTAGAGAAGTCTTAGATATGCTCAGAGTCACAACATGTTGTTGTGGCAGGTGGTGAGTATTGTTGGTGCACTTCCCACTTTGGCAACTGCCTCACAACTTATCCAAGAAGATAGATGCAAAATCAGGGTAGCTGGGAATCAATCCCCAGCTTCTCATACCGTGAATAAATATCTGAAGGCTATCTTCACTACAAAGGACTTCATGTTTGGGGTATGAATAACCACCAAATATTTTTCCTCATAAAATTTACAGCAATTTCTATATCTGCCCAAGTCAGAAAAATACCATATGAGAAAACGTTCTTTTTGCAATTTTCTTCCCAGGACTAGTTTGGAGTCAAATGTTCATAGTTCCAAATTAGTGGTAAAAAGCAGCCAAGTATTTCCCCAGTTTCAAGAGGGAAAAAAGAAGTTTACTTTATTTTTTCTGCTTTAAATCTAGATTGCTTGACTGAGCATAGAGGAGCTTTTCACCTGGGCACTCCTACTCTTTTACAGCTGTCTGGGAATCTGGCAGAAAAATATTTACCTGCTTCCAAATCATGAGGATGATTTGTGGTTTGTGGTTTATACTTTGTCTTGTTACAGTAGGTGCAATATACTGCCCCCTGCTCTTTCCAAGGAGTCAATTGTGTCATTAGTCATCTCTGTAGCAATGTGGCCTAAGAAGCAGTTAAAGGTTTTAAAAGCAGCAACGCTCAGACCACAAGGGTTGTTTTCCCCCCCGTTGTGGTCTTTGGCACAGTTGAGAGGCATGAGATGACATGGCCACTTTACACCTGAAGACCTGGGCAAAGGATCAGACCAACCAACACACTGTTTCCACTCTGGAGAGCAAGGAGAGATCACAGAACCGGTTAGCTACCCCTAAAGCACACAGCAAACAAGTGACCTCGTGGCTGTAAGAACACTTTTCTTCCTGAAATGTTTCTGCTCCCAGTAACAAGAGAATCAGATGGCAAACAAAAGCAGTCAGTAAGGTTTGTTATGAGGTGATAAACAGTGTGCACCCTCAAATATTTCATAAGTCTGAAGTATCAGACTTTCCTCATCACTTCTGATCTAACTTTTTTGTGGTGGTATAAAAATGTGTAATTAATAAGGAAATCGTAGGTTTTGCATATAAGTTTTTGTATTGTATTGTATTGTATGTATGTTCTGTTCTTTCATTGGTTAATATTTGATGCAGTACCATATAAGGTTATGTTCAGCCTCTATCTCCTATGATTGGTTGTAATTTGCATGCTCCGCCTAAACCCCACCTTCTGTTCTAGTGCCTTCCTTACCCATGCTATTTAAGGCTGGAGCCATTTTGTGTAGGGCTTTTTTGTGCCCTTTTGTTCCTCCCTTTAAGCCATTCAGTTGCCCCGCTACTTTTATAATAAAATCACCCTACCAGCTGCACCCAGAAAAGTTGTGGAGGTCTTTATTCCAGCGCTGATCTCCGCACTTTTTAACTCAAACCTCTCAACAAAACCAGAAATTGAGTTGGCTAGGACTATTTACTACCAAAATGTTATTTTCAAAAAAATAATCTCGTTCTGCAATAATTTGCAGAAGCAGACAGAACAGTGACTGATTTTTCTGTATATTTTTGTGACTCAAAAAATGTTGAGCATTTAGATATTTTACTTTCCTCAGACCTGAGACCTCTTATGCCAGGTGATGCCCAAGGGAGAGTTTTTACCTGGTGTGATAATGTGAAGCCTGGCAGATTTAACACATTACTCCAGTGTTTGCCTAAATTATGTCTCATTTCTGTGGTTATTGGACACATTTCAGATAGTCTTGACCATCAGACTCTTTTAAACCCACATTGCTCACAAAGTTACCCAGGACAATATTATTGCAGAATGATTTAACAGTCTCCAGATAGAGCACATTAGCAAAAAGTATGATTTATATTTTTATAGGCTTTACCAGGGTGACTTGAATAAAATAAGAAGCAGCTCTTAGTTCAAGCTTTGTTTTCAGATTTGAAATTGGTTAGCTAAAGTTCTGGTAATTTTATTGGCTTTTTCTTATTGTAATTTTATTCATACTCATACGCTCACAGACCTCCTTCTATTTCAGCAGAATATTACTTGAAAAAAGACTGAGTACAGACTGACTTGAAGTTAAAACACTTTTCAAAGAGATCATCCATAAATATGCTGGGCACAGACATTAAATTTCTCGGCACATTTTGCTCCTCTTTGTAAATTATGGTAAATTTGAAGCACAAGTGGCAATGTCAAGAGAGAAATCTGGGTACCTAAAAAGGGAATCAAATTGCAATACATATAAATTGCCATTAAGAATACAGAATGAAGAACCTGTACAATACCCACTTCCAAATTTGGTTAATTCCTGGAGTTCTGTGGAGTTTCACCCTAAGGAGACAACTCTTTACTCTAGAGCTGACTGGGCTCTGGATGACAGGTGTGGTCACACCTAAATTCCTTCATTGTATGAGCAAACCCAACTCGGGTTTCAGTCACTGAGTTTGGAGCCTCCCATCTTTTGCCACTTTTGCATCTGACTCTCACAGAGTACTTTTATAACCACAGCCGTAATATGGAGGCTTTCCTTCCCGAGTCGCCTAAGAGTGGATATCTCCCACTTCCAGGAAGAAGGCAGGTATGGAAAATGAGTTCTAACTTAGGTTAGGATCTAAGTGACTGAGTTTTTGTTTCTGCTGTAAGACTTGAGCACTTATATATAGGTTAACTACTGAGGTGTTTGACTTAGTGGTAAATCTTTTCTTAACTCAAC
Source organism: Manacus vitellinus (assembly GCF_001715985.3). Classification (NCBI taxonomy): domain Eukaryota; kingdom Metazoa; phylum Chordata; class Aves; order Passeriformes; family Pipridae; genus Manacus; species Manacus vitellinus. Next base: position 24,525,701 of record NW_021940750.1, read on the forward strand.
CCTGAGATACAAACTGCTTGGACTGCTTAGTGTTCAAAGTCTGGATCTGGATCACACATTTTTTAAAAAGGGTTTTGAACATACCTGTAGCATTCAAACCTTGAAAATGGAGCTAGCTCCTCTTCTCATCCATCTTTCCAACTGAAATTCTAGAGTCAACTGTCACTGAGCTAATGATATAACCCATAATACTGCAGAAAACAGGTATGGCATAGGGATGTAACTTCCTAGAATATAGTTCACAGATAGTCAATGTATGGAATTTAACACTAGTGTAAAGTATGCAATTAAGCATCTTTAAAAATCTGATGTGCAATTAGCAAGCCTTTCACAGTAACAATCAATAAAAGTAAATGAAGCTAACAGTTCAGTGTAATCATGTGTCAACAAATCAAATGCAGACTGACATGCTATACCAGAGTAATTTATTTCTGTTATTGATTACAATGGAGGATTTGTCTGTTGACCTACTTATGCTTTGTTGAATTTAGTCCATAGAGATTACCAGCCATATAGTTTGACATTGAATCAAGTAATCATATTCCAAATGAGGATCAAAGAGTGAATTTTTATTTCTGAATACTTAAGTATTCAGGATCCCATTAGCAGTCTATTAATAATGTGGGAGTCACTGAAAATAAATTTGGAACTTTGAGTTTGTGTTTTCCAGGAAGTCAGAATCCCAGAACAGTCCTCTCCTGCTGTACACCTTGTGTTAAGACAGAGAAGAGATTTTTTTGTTTGTTTGGGAGTTTTTTTCAGCTGTCGTGTTTGATATTTATTATGAAGGTAGGTAAAGGAAAAACAGAACAATTCATCACCTTGCTGCTGAAAATTTTCAGAGCAAGTTACATATTTAGTTCTGATTTCTTGTGCAGTAAAGTTGACAGGCAGGACTCACTCTCCACGCACACTTAATGTAACAGTATGAAACTGGCCTAAGTAAAATAACATTTGGAATGAACTTTGCTATGTTGCTCTACACCCTTTTGCTCACCCTTTGGACAAGGGGTAGCATTTTTAAACTAAAAGAGGGTAGATTCGGACTAGGTATAAGGTAGAAATTTTTTACCATGAGAGTGGTGAAACACTGGCATAGGCTGCCCAGAGAGGTGGTAGATGCCCCATCCCTGGAAACAGTCAAGGTTAGTTTGGATGGGGCTCTGAGCAACCTAATCTAGTTGACGTCCCTGCTCATTGCAGGGGATTTGGTCTAGATGATTTTTACAAGTTCTTTCCACAACAACATGTTCTATGTCTTTTAGATATCTCCCTATTTTCTTTCATCTTATATATAGGATATTACCCTTTTCGAGCAGAAGATATCATCCATAGATATGACAAAAAGCTGTGAGAATGCAAAAAGTGCATATTGGCTATCTAAAATGAATACTTTGAAAGGAAATTTTTTCTTTATATGTTTTACAGAGAATGTTTTTATGTGGTTTTGTTTAATCACAGAGTTTCGAAAAAATTCTCAAAGGGGAAACAGTAAACTATATTTAGAATATCTCTTCCATATCCCAGTCAACTGAGTGTTACCTGGATTCTAGTTAATATTGCACAAATATTAGTCTTGCAGGAAAGTTTTTTATTTAGAATATTTTTCTCCTATGCAGCCCACTTGCATGAATAGAATAACATTTAAATGAGGGTATAGAACATATAGGAAAGCAAGAAGAAACAGAAGGAAGGACAATGCTAAGAATGCATGGCAATGCCATAGAACCATATTCTTGCTTTCTTTACATTTTAAGAGCACTGTGCTGAACTATCTATAGCTTGCTGTCTGGGTCTAGAACCTAAATGGTTTGTGGCTACTCAAGGATGAACTTGAATCATTTTTAATAAAATATATTATAAGGGATAGAGTGGAAAACAACAGAAATGATGAGATTTTCACAGCCACATAACAGTAAGTTATTTGATTTCCCTGAAATTCCAGACGCAGAGCAATTCCATTCACATCGTAGGATGTTGCCCTGCAGCATGTATTAGAACTGTCACTCTGCTGTTTCACTTCTAGTGCATTACATATGTGTACAATATAGTTCTGCTCCCTGAGGTTAAATTTTGCTCATTGTACAACCAAGACCCCAAGGGCTAACACACACAGCTGAGAAAGTGTTATTTTGTCAATTTTGCTATAGAACTCTATCCAGATATAAGAAGAAATTCTTGGTTTACTGTTCTTCTTGTCCATGTGTTCTGTCTTTGAAACAGATTATTTTAATATTGTTTAATGTAAAATGCCATTTCAAAGACAAGGAATTGAAACTTCATCTCTGAATAGCACTGTAATGTTGAATTTAAAAAAAAAAAGAAAGGAAAAGGAGGATGGAAACAAAAATCAATAACTTTTTCTAATCTACAGAAGTCATTTTCTTCATGACTGAGTGTTGCAGTCAGTAATAGAAACACTGATATCCAGATTCATTAACTATATGAGATTAGTTCAGATACACAGATTCAGCAGTTCTAATGTTTTCGACATAGCCAAAACCTCTAAAACTAAGATTATGGACTTCTGTGCACTGTATTAACCTAAATGGCTAGTTGGTACTAACCTAGCCCTCAGCTAGGTCCTTTTACAACTGTTTAACATATATACTACCTTCTGCTTTATGTCTTATGCCCCAGTGATAAACAGAAAGCATCAGACATTCCAGAATGATGTGAAAGGTTAACTTGTGCTACATCAACACAGGTAAGTCATAAATAATATGAAAGGAACATTATGGAAGGCATCCATCTTTAAGATGAAGGAGCAGCAGACATCTGATATGTTCAGCTGCAGTACAGATAAGGGAAATGTTGCATGTCCAACACAAAGGGCCACGAGATTTTCAATTTTTTTCTGTACAGCATCTGTTATTCTATTACTGACTGAACACAAAAGTTTTCCTATCAACCAGAAGTTTGTTAAGGAGTGTGCCTACATTAGCAGGAAGAATGGCTGACTTATTTTGTTTCAGACTTTAGTCTATAGTCCAAGTGTCCTAAACTGAGGCTTTGAAAGTTTTCCTTTTTTTTTTAACCCTTCTTTTTCCTTTTATCTAAGAGAGCTAACATTTTCATAAAGAACCCTGAAAGGGTGTGCTGAATTGTGTATTTTACATAAGATGTTATTATAGGATTGCTCTTTTGAAAACCAGTTAAGTATGAAATAACAAAGCTCACGTGTATCAGTCATTTTGGTCAGTGTTATTTCTTTGGGCTTCCAAAAGGTTTATCTAAAAATAATGCACTTAATTCCATAGAAAGAATTAATTGTGTTGTCATCTGAAAGCATTTCACATAGTCAAATGATCTTAAGGAAAAATCTTTTCACGTATCCTAAAGAACTATTGCTCAGGTAATATTATTCATCAGAGGCATACATAGGGGATCTAGTATGACAACAGCGTTGTGGTGGATCAATAAAATTGTTTTAACTATCTTACAGTCTCAACAACTGTTTGAAATATTTAATATCAACATAATTAAAGGACTGAAAGCAAAAATTTGTGAACAGACTGAGGATAGACTGTAGTATATAAAAAGATAGACTCATCTGTACTCCTAAATTTATTTCAGAGTAGTGTAACTTCACACAATTGCTAAGTTTATTAAAAATAATTATTATAAATAATTTACAACCTTCGCTTTCAGGAACCATGCAAGGTACTCTAGTGGAGTCAAAAGAACTTTTTTTTTACCTATGATGTGTTTGATGTGTCAACAAAAATTCCTCATCAAACATTACATCAAGGGGCAGCTTTTCATTACCTCAAACTTTACCTTCTGTGTTAAAACAACACACGTGATATCAAAAAACAATATGATACCAAATCTTGAATAGGTTTCCAACAGCTAAATGCATGTCAAAGCTCTTTGTTGTTATAAATCTATGGGAAGCTACACTATCTGTCTTGCAAAAAATGTTGGTGGTTACCTTTCCCTAGATTTCATTTGAGTAATCAGAATAATGGTTTCCATTAGAAGTTCTTTGATCCTCTAGTTTTAGATAGTAAATTTATAATTAATAAATTAATGGCTATCTCATCAAGCCATCATTCTAGTCACTCTTCTTAGTCTGTCCTCTAATGGACGGCATACTACTTGTCTGTAAACTTGTGCCTGGAGAAATATTTCCCCAGGCACAAAAAAGCAAGATATCTTTAGCGTGCACAAATTAATAATTCAGAACTTATCAATTAAACATTCAAAACATATCACTTATTCAAAAAGGATTCATGTTTGGTTTGGACACAGAGTCAGCTGATTACTAGAATTGACCAGATGTCAAAAGTTAATTTTGTAAAATGCTAGAAAGATAGTCAGAGTTATATTGAAGGATGTTAAAATTTCATCCTACAAAAAATTTTCTTTGCTATTTTGTGAAACTGATTATCAAGTTCATATAGATTTGAATCTCCACATTTGAATCTTTTCAATATAGGTTTCAGAATGACAAAGATATTTGAAGATATGCCTTGGAACAGCCTGACGTTTCTTAGTACTACATAGATTAAAAACAGGATTAATGTAAATGATGAATCAATATGGACTAAATCATTAAGTGTGTCTAGCTTTCTTGAAAGACATACTCAAAATTACTCCATTAACATTAAAATATGCATATAAAATCCTATTAAGAAAAGTTAGCTTAAGTTTTTTCTAATGATAATCCTAGCTGCTTCCAGAAAGTGACAGTTACTAGAGCAAATAAGAACTGAATTCCAGAATCTCGTAGCTGAAACTAAAAACGCTAAGGAAAAGCACTTGCATGGAACAAGGCACTAAAAGAACAAAACAGGTCCTTTATATCCCAACAAATTTAACTATTAAGTATCGAAAAGTTCACAAGTTAATTTATTAGACTCTCACTAGAAACGATATAATTTCACAAAGCTGTTCACTCTGTCAGTTCCCTCAGTGACTGCCTCGTAACATATTTTTTTTCAAGAGAACAGTCAACACTTAGGGAAAAGTTTCTTTGAAAAATACTACTGAAATCAACAAATCTAAGATCTTGCTTTATGGTGAACTTGCCACCAGCTGCCACGAGAAGATACAAGGACTCCCTGAAACAACATCTCAACCTTGGCCATATTGATCACCATAACTGGTCTACTCTGACCTCCAATCGGGAGGTCTGGAGACACGCCATATATAACGCTGCTGATGCTTTTGAGAAAGCACACAGAATCACTCTTGAGGAGAAAAAAAAACGTGGAAAGATTCATGCCTTGCAGAATATACCACCTAAGGAGTCTTTCTGCTGTGCCTTTTGCAACTGGATGTGCCTGTCTCGTATTGGCCTTTTTAGCCACGAATGTGCTTGTAACAAACGTGGGTAGAGCCCTTCCCAAATCTTCATTCGCGAAGCCCAGCCATGAATGAATGAAGGAATGAATGGAAGGAATGAAGGAATGATATCAGTCTGTTTCACATGGATTTGACACATTTCAAGGTACGTTATGTAACAAACCTTGGATATAACAACATTCTGTTTTCCAGTTCTTACTGTCAGTCTTTGTTGTACAGAACTATGTTGGACAAGAACTCTTACTAATGTGCAGAATATATAACTCAGGTTTGATCTGTGCATATGTTTTTTTCCTGGATCAGAGATCAGACGTGTTTGAGATAAGCAGGTCACTGGTAAAACATGATAAAATATTTTGCCCTACAATATTTTGACAATAATTGTGAATTATATATTTATAGTAAGTTATGATCAGGAGCATGTGAAAATCTCTGTCACATGTCACGTAAGCTTCTTAGACATTTCTCTTGCTCTGCACAAAAGGCACACCTCACCTTCAAATTTGACTTACTCTTGACTTCTGCTGAAGAAAGCAATACAAGAAAATACTGGAACATAATCTTCACGATAGAGTAGAATGCATCTGATCACAGGTATGCTGTTTAAATTCAAAAAGTGTCAACTGCCTCAGGAGAGTTCAGTTTACCAAGGAGTTCATCAAAGTGAGACCAAGAATTAACTTGTCCCCAGAGCTCTAGCCAGAATGTAAATCTTGTAAAATCTGTGAGTAAAAATCAAACCTCTCTACCAGACTTTTGTGTAGTTTTCCCAGTGCAGGAACAAAGAGAAAGATTGACCTTGATGAATCAGAGCAGAGACCACAAGATGTTTGGGAGATGGAGAAATTGACCTGTGAGGATGGACCAAGGAATCAGGGTTTGTTCAGCCAGGAGGAGAGACAACTGTGGTGGGGCAAGTAGCAGCACCTCAATATCAACAAGAATTGAAAAGTGCTGTCAGGATTATAAAGAAAACAGAGTTACTTTTCATATCAGTGCAGGGTTGGAGGATGAGAGACAACATAAGCTGAGACAACAGAGGCTAAGACTAGTTGTAAGAAGAACCTCTGCCACTATGGGGACAGTCAGGCAGCGGGACAGCCTGTTCGGTGGCTGTACAGTCTCCAGCCTTGACTTTTTTTCAAGACCCTAACTGGATAAAGTCCTGAGCCTTCATCTGGCCTCATAGCTGAGTTTGCTTTGAGTGAGAAAGGGATTGGACTAAGGACCTCATGAAGTCCTTTTCAGCCTGAATTATCCTATGAATGTGTCATATTCCTTTCTTGTGAAATTCAGGTGGACAATCGTTTTAGAAAATCCATTTCTGAAGACCATATGAGAGACATGATGAGCCACTCATTCAGTTAGGTGAGACAAATGCTGCCTATGTAAATTAAAATTCTAGTAGAAACTCTAGGAATATTAAACTTCATAATACAGATATTTAAAAAAAGAGTCTTTGTACACAGAAATAATCTCAATGTTCATTTGACACTTGAAATTCCTAAATTACACAGATGCATTATATCTAATTTAGATTACTTTACATTTGACTGCAAATGTATTGGCTTTTGCATGTGTTTAAACATATCCAAATCCCAAAGAGCTGACAATCTCAAATGTCAAGAAAGATGAAGTGTGAGTGAAAGGAAAGGTTATTATATCTGTTGGTACATGACTGAGGCACCAAGAGTATACATGAAATGAGATTGGTCCCTTTTAGACAGAGGGGACTGATCTCAATTCTGAAGCCCAGACAAGTATCTTAATTATAATCACGCTTTTCAGTATTACCTATGCCTTTGTAAAACAAACTAACTGCGCACTGGTAAATGCAGTGAGTTTCTGTGGCTGGATTTTGGTAGCAGGGGGGCTACAGGGGTGGCTTCTGTTAGAAGTTGTTAGAAGCTTCCCCTGTCCCATGCAGCCAATGCCAGCTGGCTCCAGGACTGACTTCTTACCGCTGGCCAAGGCCAAGCCAATTAGGAGTAATAGTAACGCCTCTGGGATAACATATTTAAGAACAGAAGATTGTTGCGCAGAAGAAATTCCAGCCAGGGAAGAATGGAGTGAGAACATGGGAATAACAATGTAGACACCAAGGTCAGTGCAGAAGGAGGGGCAGGAGGTGCTCCAGGCACCGGAGCTGAGGCCCTGCAGCCCGTGGTGCAGACCATGGTGGAGCAGCTGTGCCCCTGCAGCCCATGGAGGACCATCGGGGTGCAGAAACCCACCTGCAGCCCATGGAGGAGCCCATGCTGGAACAGGTGGATGCATGAAGGAGGCTGTGACCACTTGGGAGGCCCAAGATGGAACAGGGTCCTGCTGAAGACCCATGGCCCATGGAGAAGGAAGCCCGCACTGGAGCAGGTTTTTCCCGGGTAGGACTTGTGGCCCCTGTGGGGGACTCACGTTGGTACAGCTCATTCATGAAGGACTGCACCCCATGGAGGAGTGACCCACGGGACAGCAGTTTGGGACGAGCTGCTGCCTGAGGGATGGAAGGACTGTCTCCCATGGCAGGGATCCCACGGGAGCAGCGGAAGGACTCCTTTCCCTGAGCAGTGGCAGAAACAACAACTGACTGCAACCCCCATTCCCCGTCCCCCTGCACTGCTGGGGGGAGGAGGGAGAACATGGAGGGTAGGAGGGGAAGGTGTTTTTAAGACTGTTTTATTTCTCACTCTTTGGCTCTTATCCTGTTAGTAATAAATATAAGTATTATCCTCACTTTAAGTCTTGTTTTGCTTGTGAAGGTAATCAGTCACTGACCTCTCCCAGCTCTTATCTCTACTCATGAATTCTTAGCTGTTTTTTTTCTCCCTCCTGTGTCCAGTTTCAGAGGGAGAGTGAGAGAGCGGCTTTAGTGGGTACCTGGCATGTGGCCAAGGTCAACCCACTACAGTAAATTAATTTAAATTTAATATATCCTATTAAACTGAAATTATTGTCAGTGTGTGTGTGCATGCTCCCTGTATAATTTCTGTTGAAAGTTTTATGATGCACAAAGTTATATTCTCCCCTTTTGATATTAATATTTACACACAAAGCTCCTATTAATAAGGAGATATACATGTAAATCTCCTCCCCTTCCCCAAGTACTGATGGCAGAACTGATGCAAAAGTGCTCTTGGGTTTTTTCCTCATTTTTCCTGATCTTTTCCAGATGTAATATAAAACAAATCACTGGTACTGAAATAAATCAAAAGAAAATGAAAAATCCTCTTTATCCAACTAGCAACTTGTCTGTTTTGCTTTTTTCTGTGTTCACAATTATTTTTTTGTTTTCCCCAGGTGGGAAAAATAAAACAAAAAACCAAAACATTTCTTACCCCACCCAAAAATCCCACTTGAAGAATAGCTTTATGGTTCTTTCATATTTGTAGAGTTTATAATGAAACATCTCCTTGCACAAACTGTTTCCTCAGAACCATTCAAGGGGAAGTTCATGATATGCTCCAGTAGATTTCTTTTTAAGTTCCATTTGCTAAATATGACATTTCTCCTAAAACTCATTGATTAAAATCAAATAAAATCTATGGTCTGCAAGCTCAGTCATCACTTTTTTTAATTTCTCCAGGAACATTTCAGCCTATTGAGGACCTTAGTTTAACAACTGATTTTTATGATTTTTCTTTATGAGACAACAGCAGAGGACAGATTTTTGCAGCATAGCCACTGGAAATGTATACCCTTCTTTACTCTTGCCTCACACACTTGAACACTGCCTAGATATATCTTTATGAAAGCTTTGGAATTATGCAGTGCCTATAAATAAAGGGAAACTCATGAGATTCAGATTTATAAATATCTAGTCATGCGGGTAGACCAAACCCAGGTGGAATTTAAGTTTCAGTTGTGTCTGGGTCTGGTAATTCCAGAGCCTCTGTTGACCATCTAGTGTTTCCAAAGGGAAGTTGTAGGTGAAGATGGTCATGTTATATAAAAAGCTAGTGTGAAGGAAGGTTTGGAATATTGTGTAAGCACAACAGGACCTGAAAAAAAACCTCCTTGTAGATCTACCACATAGATCTTTCTGCAGTGACCAGTTTCATTGTGTGTAAGGTGCATAGATCTCCATTCCTGTCTGAAAGATTGTTTTTTCATGGCAGTGTGGGTGTATCATTTTATTTCATAATAGGAGCACTTTTCTAGTACATCTTGGAAATGTATTAAACTAAGCCATGAAGATGTTTGGAGAAAAGTCACCAGGGAACATAGCACAGAGGAATTGAAACTCATTCCTTGCTATTTCCCAGCATAGTTAGGGTCATAATGTGACAGAAGTTTTCCTTGGAAATGTCTTATTCTGCTACTGGACAGATAACTAGGTAGTTTCTGCAGTTGTGCAGAATGTCTGCAGGCTGATCACAGATTGTCTACTTCAAGCATTCTAGAGGCAAATATTTTTCTGCAAACTATATCTCAGCTACCTGTTGAATCCTTTTTTATTCTCTCAGTATCTTCAGGTTTACACTGACATTTAATCATTTGTTATAAACTGACACACAGAAAAAAGGGCCTCTAGAAGATTATTGTGCTGATAAACTCAGCTTTATTGAGAAAAGTGAACTTTAGCTGATTTGTAAAGTAATACTATACAGAAGGAAATTGAGTAAGTGAATTCGGCTGTCACTTGTGAATAGGAGTTTTGGTATCATTGCTTGAAGGCTGAACATGGAAATGCTCAATGCTGATTAAATGACCATAATTCCTCAAGGTCGTGACATGTCTGAGAGGGATGGAAAGCTGTGATCAGAAAATCTAAGCAATAGAATCTACAATGCAGTCGCATGCTCAGGAGGATTTTTTACTCTCATCCAGCCCACAAAAAGGATAAATGAAACAGAATAGGCAAGACAGATCTCTAGGCATTTAAAATGTCTAATTTCTGATTGTGTTTTGAGATAATGTCAGTTCATTTAAAGAGAAATTTGATTTGCTATTCTAGGTGAAAAAAATACTTTCCACCAATTACTCATTATGCTTGTTGGCATTTTTAGAAATTAACTGCTTGCAGTGGGAGTTTGGAGCTGGCATATATATCAGGTGATGTTTGCTATTGCTGCTGGCCTCCAAGCCTTCCAGGAATTCTGGATTTCCACCTAAAAACTACAGCCAGAAATTAATGTGACTCAAATCAAACAATACTGAATAGTCACACTGGCAGCTCTGCTTAAGAGAAGCTATGCTGCCAGTTAGGAACAGAGCCAGTGGATGATCACAGAGACAAATGTTGGCTTTAAATCTTGCCCTTGAGGACTGAATGAGTCCTTTTACCTTGGGAAGATTATGTATATTTTTTACACAAATACCAAGAGATTCCTAATAGCTCTTCTACTTCACATAGCCCAAAGGTCTAAGCATTTAGTAATTTTCTGTGATTAATTCTGAACTACTTCTAAATTACCTATTCATAAAAAATGGTGTTTCCTATCTTATTTGTCCTCATTTAACAGTACTGCTCTGATTTAGACCATGAGAAAAATCAGAATTATTTATTTTTTTGCACGTGTGTGTGAATGTGAAAATAGTCAGCTTTAAAAAATAAATTAGAAGCTTGGGAAAAGACAGTAGCATGGTCTAAATTTACAGGTACCTTGTTGATACTGAGTAGGTTAGAGTAATCACAAAATCTAAGCACCGGCAGCTCATTTGTATTTTTCAATCACAAGGCCTTGGTGGGTAGTGGTTTAGGGGGACACCTCAAAGAATGGAAAAAACATGTAGTATAATAGCTTACTGAAATGTAGGACTCAGTAATTTTTCCTGTCTTTCAAAGACTGGAAAAGCCTGCATAAGGAAATGCTTTCCCTTTAAAGGAAACTGCTTTAGAGCAGTTACTTTAGAGGTTAGTCCTCCCTAGAAGGCCAAGTTATAGAAAATTCTACCAAGTTCTTTGAGGCACAATTGATTGAGAAGTGTCACATGTTATACATGAATATGAATCTATCTACTTAAAACTGGTGGTGGTTCTCAAGCCAGTGTCTTGCATTGCTCTTGGATGGGATACCCATTGGTCTTGTTAGCTTGAGGAAATGAGACTTATTTTTCAGTAAAATACAGATAATGTTAGCTTGTAGGAAAACTTGCTTCTCTGCAATCCTCTTTCTCCTTTAAGACTGTGTTAGTTTAGAAATATGGAAAGATAAGGGGAAAGGAAAAAAGGTAACCCGATTTTGTCACTTGGATTTGTATATGTGCAAATACCTGTTCTCCAGAAAATTCTTGTAGTTTCTCAGCTCTTCATAGAGCTATCTCACCCAGAAACTCTACCCAGGCTATGGCAAAGAGTGTTATAAGCACCTTTCTGTATTTTTTTTCTGCTTGTTATTAGATTGTATGATCTTTGTAGGCTTTCTGCACTGCCATTTTGAGGCATCTAAATATTACCCACTCAAACACCGAGTGAAGACTATAGATATTTGATTTGGACTTTTGGATTCAACACCATAAATAAATCTATGTAGTTTTAAGTTCTTTGGCTTTAGAAAATTAAACAAACAAACAAAAAAAAGACTGCTCAGATGTTTGACAGTCACTGTAAGAGAGGTCTCTGACAGAGAAGCAAAGTGAACTAACAGCATAAACTGCCCCCAGGAACTGGGAGCACTAAGAAATGGATATCCTGGCCTTACTGCAATGGGAGAAGTTTCAGGACTGGAAAACATAAACACGCCAAGATCCTCCCTGCTATATTGGAAAGATTTATTCTGTATCTTATCTGAGGGAGGTGTGCAATTACAGTCCACCAATAAAATGGGAAATGCACCACACTAGAAAACAAATAATGATATATATATATCAATACTCCATATTTCTCTAGCTTCTTTAATTTTCAGGTTTTAAAAGGGCTTACATGGCATTCTTTAATTAAACCTCAGAAAACTCTCCTAAACTAATAAGTAAATTGAACCCAAATTTAGAAAGGGATAACTATGATCAAAATATTTGTGTGATTTACCAAGGTCATAGCATTTATCAAAGCAGGAAGAGAACCAAAGTCACTGAATCCTAAAGCAGTGCTTTTACCACTGATGCCTGCTTCCTGGTTTATTTTTTATCTGTTTCATAAGCTATATTGGAAATGATTTCAGGAACCACTTGAACCAACATTACACACCCTACAGAAATGTAGTCAAAATGTAATTTAGTAAAGGAAGTCAGCTGGAATGAGTCAGACCACAGTTCTAACTCAACTTAATTACCTAGGTTGTTTTCCTCTGTTAGCAAAGAGCAATGATAGGTTTCACAGAAGTCAGATGGAAACTGCAAAAATAGACCTTGGAAGCTGGAGTCAGAGAACTCAGTGGTTGCCACTAGATGGCAGAGATTAAATGCTGCCTGTTTCCGTGGGCCTGGCTCAACAACTCAGCTGCAGCAGGGGGAATTGCTGTATTGCAAATGACCCTGCACCTAAATTCCAGTGGGATACTGTAGTATCCAAGGCAAAATGGAAAATGATTCACAAAAGATTGTAATCAAAGCATCTGAAACTACAGCATGACAAACTATGTTGAACTAACATAATTACGTGTTTGGTATGTGCAGCCTAGACATGCACAAAGCTTGTACAACTAAAGCCCAAAGTGAGCTAAGTTGCACCCATGTTTTTTTAGGTGACTGTCTGAGGGCTTATGCCCAAAATATCTCAGGTTTCCTGTGTAATATTTGTCATGCTACTTGCATGTGGACACATGCTTTTCTGTAAAATTGTCAGCTTTATCTAGCAGTAGTCCAACCCTTAGTTTTGAAAGTGACCTATTTCCAAGCTCAAACTTCTGTGAAGTAAAGCCTTCAAACAGGTATTTTAAAAGGAATGAAATAAAAAACTGAATAAAAAAACAAATTCACACACACACAAAAAAGGATGAAAAAACCAAGAACATGCTGATTTCTTTTTTTAATTAAAAATCAACTTTTTAGAACTTAAATAATTTTGTTATCTTAGGGAAAGGGTAGAAAATGTAGCAGACTCTCAAGCTCTCAAGTCTTCATTTATATTTCTAAAGACTGTTGTTTTTTTACAAAATGCAGCTGTGCTACTAAAATTGTATGAAAAAGTAGAGCTTTTCCTATACTTTACTCCTTACAAGTGGCAGCAGCATTCTGAATCATAGTAGAAATAAGTTTTGTGATACAGCTCAAAATTTCTACCCTTTCTTCCATCCCCAATGAATCTGAAACTTGAAGATCTTCCATAAACCTATTTATGGACTAGTAAAATGCATTTCTGAGCTAGAATTGAAATATACAGAGTGGGAATCCTTCGGCAACTGGTGCCTACCTAAAATGGATAGAGAGTTCTGACCCTAAATCAAATGCAAACATTAACTTTTAACATCAAAGGACAAAATGGCATCTTCTTCTGGCCGGGAAAGTGGTGGGTTGAACATATTTATAGTAATTCATACCCGTCTTTGTGCTGGATTGACCTCTTCCTTCACACAATTGTGTCATTTTCTTTCTAGTTCTTAGGCTTATTCCTCAACAACACAAGTTTTTCCATCTCTCCTTGTCCCATTTGTACTATTACAAGAATTAGTTCCTGCAGAGCAATGGAGTGCCTGCTGAAGGATCTTCATGGGAGGATTTTGATATCTAACAAGGACAGTAAGTTTTAAGAAATTTGCTTAACACAATGGAATAATCATAACTATTGTACAATTTTCAGTCAATTTATCTATGTCCCTTAAGCTTGTGGTACCTCACTGATTCACCATTCATACAAATGAGAGGTGGACAGAGGAAATAAGGTGGCTGAGCTGACAGCGTCTGTGACAGCAAAACAGCAATGCTGCACCTGCTGGTGCCCGTGGGAGGGAAGAGCTAAACCCTAATGTTGCAATGGTAAATCTACATCCTCAAAAATGGTATTTCCACATGAATGAACAATCTGTAGGTGCAATTTATATGCCTACTTTAGACAATGATAAAACACCACCTTCCTTACCGACACTGAGAAAACATAAACCAAGGACTCTGCAGTAAGCATTAAATAACCTGAGCATTTGCTCCCAATCTCTCTTTTGGCTGCAAATGAAATGGTGAGATTTCTTACTGGTTTAAACTGTTGCTGTGTCTATCTCTTTCCCTTCCCTTACTTTCCCTTTCTTTTCTTTCATAAGAAAAGCAATAAATGACTGTTTTCTGTTACAATGTTTTGCCACAGTGATGTAGCAATTTAAATTAAGAGTACGGTCTTCTGGCTAGCTTCTGAGACCCATTGTCTGGATTTTTTTGCCAATATTCAAAATGTTTACTCTGGCTTGTAGTTTCACCCTGGATAGGTCACTTTATATCTCTGCTTTATCTGTATAACAATGAAGGTAGTAATATTTCCTGCATGCATAGGGGAACTATAATGCTTAGACCATTTGTTAGGAAAGTGCTTTGAGATCATCATCAAAAAGAAAACAGTCCTCTTCAAAATGACAGTGTAATTTCTTCCATTATTATTGATGTCTCTGGAGAAATTATAAATCAATAGCTGAAAGGGAAAGGGTATGAGAAAAAGTTCTAGGAAAACAAATATTAAAAAAAAGGAAAAAATAGAAATAACAACAGAATTGTTAAATGAATAAAGAAGGCTTACTTGAATTGTTAAAGAGAACTATCTGGACTTATGTGGGTGTTCCACCAAGGGGTCAAGAATAATATGAAAGGAGCAAAGACAAATTGGAATTGTGGAATACTAGTGCAATAAACCCAAATAAATCAGTTTTAAATGACCAGATTTGTGATCCTCCAGAGAGCACTGTAGCAAGAAATCCCAGTCTCATCTCTTCCTGCCCACACACATTCTTTCTAACAAGATCAAGAAGACACAGGGAGCTCCATGGCCTATTTGAGATTTATTCAGCTACCCGAAGGAACAGACCCATTTTTCATTTATTTTAACCCTTCTCCTGCCCTCTCCCCTTCCTGCTCCAAAAAAACCCAAGTAATATAGTAATGGCAGCATCTGTCATGCAGTACAAGATCTGAAAACCTTTGCTATCCAGGTGCTGTAGTTCCAGAGCACAGGGAGAGTTCTGAGATTCCAGATGCTGGGAATCTTCATTGTTATCATCATCAAAGTAATGTACATACTCCAAATCCCAGAGAATTTCACAGATATGAAGGTATCAACTGTATTTACCACTGAAAAGAACCAAGCTGTTGTTCACCTCTAAGCTACATTTTCACAAATGTTAATATTCCTATAAAAGAATAAATAAAACTAGGTAATATAAAAAACCAAAATCTTTGGGAATAATCAGGCTATCCAAGATGGTTTGTTTCTGTGAAGTGCAATCAGCTTACGCAATGCATTTTAATAAGCTTCTTTGACAGAAAATATTTTTTAAAATCTCATTTGACTAAAAATTATTCATCACTGTATTGATTGGCAGCAGATACGGTGGCTAATTTGCATTGTGTCAGCTGATGGATCAAAGTTTGAGTGAATGCAGGTACAACTGACTTAAGCCAAATTCCTCATTATCAAAAAAACCCTCAAAATAACTCTGACTCTAAGAACAAGAAATAAAGAACAGTTTCAAACTGAGACAAGAAAGTTTCTAAATTAATGTGTCCTTCTGTGTACAGTTTGCAAAATTACTTTTTCCTTATGTCTGATCTTATGAAAAACTATAGAAATTTCCTCTGTTGCTAAAGTCCAGAACTGACTGGTGCCGTCTATTAAAGGTGAGACTGAGAGATTTCTTCTAATTGCAACTAAAACAAGACCTTGCCCAAATTACTCATATGGCTTTGGAAATGCTGATTCCTTCCAGTTGTTTCTTTCTCCTCACTCTCCTGATATGTTGTTTTCCTTATTCATACACAGTATCTGGTTTGGACTGGAACTGCAAGCACTGAAGAAATCCTGCTCTTGTTGTATCGTGACGTGACTTTAAATGTCTCTGTCTCCTTGTGTCTCTGTTGATTTCAAATCAATTTTGGCAAAAGACACATTTTTTTTGGCAGAACTTTACCCCTCCCACTAATTGGATATTCCAGAGACAGTTTTGGCAATAGTATTATCTGGTAAATTGTATTATTCTTATTTTCTATGAGATTTATGTATTTCTTAATCCAAACTTTTTAGTTTATGGAAATGACAGCTAAACAAATAGGAACAAAAAATAACCCGGGTAATTATAGCAAGATGCATTCAAGGGTAAAATGTGTGGAAAAGGCTTCAAGTTCAAAGTCAAGTTTTGTAAAGCAAGTATGACATAGGAGAGATTAATTCAATATCAAGAATTAAAGATGATTTATTCACCAGGCCAAGAGGGAGACAGAAAAATGTAGCAGCTGTATGCTGTACTTTCAATGATTGTGAGAGAGCTGGACGAGAGAGTTAGCTTGAGAAAAGGGTTTATAGAAATCTTGTTGAGAGTAAAAATACAAATTTACAAACCAAAGTTTCATGTAATCAGAGAGTAAAGAAAGACACTGACGTGGCCTACTCATCAGAATGGAAAGCAGATCGCTTGCCAGTGTGGATTGCTGTATCCCACATTGTTATGTCTGATAGGAGTGAAATATGATGCTAAGGCATGTTTTGAAGAGCTCTCCTCTCTATGTCAATATATACTGCAGACACAATACATTGAGGTCTCAGCACTGTTGTTTCCTTCTCATGTCATACTTCTATTGCATTGCAAAAAGTCCAAGTAGCAGCTTTCACTTGAAATTTATCTGTTTTCAATGCCACCAGTCCAAGTCAAGATATCCTACCACCACCACTGTAGATGATCTTCCTACCCCTGTGCTTATCAGCTACATTTTAAGGCACCTACTAATTAAAAATGTGTCATTACAATCGTGGCTAAAATTAATGACAATAACAAAGTACTGTGATACATTCAAAATATAAAATTAATGTAGACACCAGAAATAACTTTAAAATTACATGCACACACAACCGGAACTACTCTACTCACTGAGCTTCAAAGTTTTGTTTTTTTAACCTTTGGTCTACAAGATATCCTTCTCAGAAGGAAGTTATAGTTACTTATATGTCTGCTCAGTGAGGCAGGCATTTAAGAGAATCTCTTTTTCTTTCTCTTGTTATCATATAAAAACACACACATCCTTCTTTGCAACAAGTTAATCTTTGAAAGTTCAGAGGTTCAGTGCAGATGCTCACCAAAATAAACCCAAGTTTCTGGTTTAAAGTTTCTAGCAATCCTGTGCGTAAAAGTTGCCTTGAACAATTTACAGTATTTAACATTTTCATTCTGTTCAGAAATACAATGAAGATAGCAGCATTTACTTTCAGCCAAAAGCAAAGCCAGAAAAACTGGATAAATCTCTCTGTGAAAGCAATAAAAGTCATAGAGTTCAGTCGTGTGAGGTGTTGGCTCTGATGGCTTCCTGTGAGATATAGCATTCCCTTGGTGTAGTCACTGGGAACCAGAGAACTTGAAGTCATTTCATCTGATTTTCAATTGCAAACATTGCAAATTAAAAAAGGTAGAAGTTGGTTTCATCTTTGTGTCAAGTTACTGAAAACCATGGTTTTAAATGGAAACTGAAATGGTATCATTTTTGTGATAAAACAACTCATTCTGGGAAAAAATGGTCTTGTCTCACATGAGCGCCACTTCTCAGCCTCCTTGAAGGTAGTACTTTTCATATATGAATTTTGTATAGAAGTACTTTTCACAGCAGTACAGCACCTGTGGATTTTAACTCAATAGTTTCAGTCTACAAATACTAATGAGAACTCATTTCTTTGTCTTTGTTTCTGTAGAGCATAGTGAGATGTTGACTGATATTTAATGACCTGGTTTGTGCTTCTTCAGTATAGTTTTGTACAGTCAAACAGCACTCGGTTACAATTTCTTAGTGATACCAAGATAAAGCAGATTTGTACAACATAATTGAATAAATAGCACAGTTATTAAAAAATATGACAAGGAAGACCCTGATATGATAAGTAAAATAAGAGGTTCAAGTATGCATAACTTTTTTCCTTTTTTCCTCTTCCCCCCCTCCATACGACACTATTCATCACTGCAAATTACTCCACACCACTTTGTTTCCAAGTTCAAGTTTGCACTTTATTAATACTGGGAGAAAAAGACAAATCTGTCTGTGGGGCTGAATTGAGGATTTGAGCAAAGTATGGACATGGGTAAAGGGAAACCGCTTCTTTTATTAAGAGGTCATTTTCTGGACAATATTTCAAGTGCCCAGCAGGAGTTTAATTTAATGTTCAAGGTCTGTTTGTAGCTTGTAATCAGTTCAATGCATTTTAAAGCAAGCTACAGCTTTTTACACCTAAATTAGGTAGTGTTTACCTAAAATCTAAAAAGAGATGGGAACTTAGATATAGCAGACTGATTAACTCACTACATGCCTGTGATACAGGTTTCCACCATATTTAACACAGTATTCTTGAGGTATAATAGTTATTGAGAGAACACTGGTCCTAATTGTAAATGTGTGCATTTTTTAAATTTATATTTGTGATCTATGATTACTGATACACAAATGTGGTCTTTTATTGAGTAGTAGAAACTTGAGCTCAGGCAATTTTTATTGTCCTCCATTTAAAATTCCATGAAGTAAAGAAGACAAGAGCTCAGAAGATTCATCGCAAGCAGATTTGTGTTCCTTTTATTCTGGCACTATGGTTTTAAACATCTTTTCCATTATTATAATCTAGCCTTTACTTTTCAGCTCTATCATTTCCCATCAGGGTAGAAGGCTGTTTGACCTCTTGCTATTTTAGTCTTTCCACATGAGTTGAACAAAGCATCTTTCAGGCATAGCAGTATATGGTTTTTTTCTGAACAAATCCACTGAGGCTGAGGTAATATCCTCAAAGATTCCTCAATCAGTCTTAAAATATTTAATTTATAACTAAGTTATTCAGTAAGCTTAATAGCTGCCAAATCTTAACAATAAATAAGAAGATAATGTTGCCTGCAAGATACTATGTACTAATCTTATTCATTAGGCTTAATAGACGTTTCTGAGTTACAAGTTTTTTGTGAATTTTATGTTAATTAGATGTAAAGATGGTATTTGCTTACTAATCAGTAAGAGACTTCTTAAAACCCATGAATAGGTTTTTAAAATTTATTAAATTACACCTGAGTATGACTTGCAGATTAATTTAAAATTGGAAAATTGGTTAAAAAATCTTCAAAGTTTTTGCTAGAAATTATATTCTACTTGGATGTTTAAAGTTACCACTTAAAATTGGATAAGGTAAAATTTAGTTTCCAAGCCTGTTTAGCAACTTAGTGAAGCTGTAGATGTTTAGAATATGAATCAAATATAAGGAAGAGAATATCAATAATGTAATTTTTGTTATTATCCATCACTGAGGTTTTTTTTCTTTGCTATAGTTTGATCCTCTCCTGTCAAAGTGATAACAAGTAGTTTCAAGTGTAACGTTAGGTAAAGTGTATACTAACAGTTTGACAGATATGTTTAAATAATTTAACACCATATTTAAAATTTAACTTCAGCAAATGTTTGTCCAGAAATATTTGAAAACACTTTGCATGAGCACTTAAATCAGTCTTACAGTCTGAGCATGCATGTGTCACAGCAAATCTATCACAGAACGTGCAGAGGTTCAAGGAAGAACGGATTTACCTTCCTTTTTTTTGAGGTCTGTTCAAGAAAGCTCCTTTTTAGAACTTTATCTTTTCTAGCACTTATCTTTCTTTGTTCAAATGCTTTTATGATCTATGTAATGCCCCTGATGTTTATCCCAAATGGAATTGTCTGTGTAGTGCCAGGACTGAGACTCAGAAAAATATATGGTTACTTGTTTCCTCCACACCCTCTTCAATCTGAAATTGAACCCTGTGTCATCTTTTAGTGGAAAGTTTTGGGTTTGAGTTTGTTTTTTTTTCTTTCTCAATTGACCACAGTGCATTCACCAGGCAATAAAACACCTTTTAAAAGAAACATATGAGGCTATATCCACTGAACTCCAGCACCATTAAATATTTATCGATACAATAGTGCACGTTACAGTGTGAAATAAACATCAGGCTCTGCAAATTTAATAGTTTCCAGTGGAGGAAATAGAAAAGAACAGAAAAAAAAAAAAAAAGAGAGAGGAAAAAAACCTCCCAGAGTTTCTGTAGTCTCAAGAACTTGCCTTAACAAATAAATAGTTCATGATGTGCCAAAACTGAATTGCCAAATGATTGACCACATCCTATATTGCACAAGGAAAAGGTTGCTGTTGTTTTTACAAGTGTGTTTCATTCAGCATTTGACTTCATTGTGTAAATACTATGGAGCTTGCTTTTCAAAATTAACCTTTATTATAGATTAGCTGCAGACAGGATTGCAGGGGGAAGGAAGCACAGAAATTAGGGAACAGGAGAACCCCAGAAAGTCTTAATCCCATATTTCCTGAACTGGAACTGCTGAAGTCTAAAAAAATGTTTTAGGAGTCTCAGAAGAAAGAAATACGTTTTAAAAACTGCTTGCATTTGCGTCTGAAAAGCAACAAGGAAAAATACCTAATGCTTTATTTTCAGGCATTAGGTGGAATTTTCAGGCTAATAGATAAATAGTATGTTACTAAAACTCTACAGCAGTGGTAAATTTTTAGGTTCATTTTTCTAATGAGAATATTCAAAGGATGTTTAACAGTTTTGAAAGGATTTTCTAAAAATCTTAGATGACTTAAAAACCAGTGCATGTTTTGGTGCAATTTCAGTTTCTAAGGTTCTTCAGTGTATTTAAAAATTACTTCTGAGAAGCAGACTGAAAAGCTGAATGATATAATCCAGCTTCCATTTTGCATTTTAGTCATACTTTCATGTTGAAAACCCTGCATTTATAGAATCATAGAATCATTCAGGTTGGAAAAGACCTGTAAGATCACCAAGTCCAAACATTAATGTTACTCATGATTTAGACTACCACTAAACCATGTCCCTGTGTTGCGTTTACATGTCTTCTAAATACTACCAAGGATAGTGATTAAACCACTTCCCTGAGAAGCCTGTTCCAATGCCTGACCATCCCTTCAGTGAAGAAATTTTTCCTAATATCCGAACTAAACTTCCCCTAGTGCAAGTTGAGGCCATTTTCTCTCATCCTATTGCTGGTTGCCTGGGAGAAGAGACTGAACACCACCTGGCTGCAGCCTCCTTTCAGGTAATTGTAGAGAGATGATAAGGTCCCCCTGAACCTCCTTTTACCAGGCTAAACTCTGGCTCCTTCAGCTGCTCCTCATAAGATTTGTGCTCCAGACCCTTCACCAGCTCCATTATCCTTCTCTGGACAGACTCCAGCACCTCAATGTCTTTCTTATGGTGAGGGGTCCAGAACTGAACACAGCATTAGAGGTGTGGTCTCACCAGTGCTGAGTACAGGGGGCCCTGGTCCTGCTGACTACACTATTGCTGATACAACCCAGGATGCCATTGTCCTTCTTGGCCACCTGGGCACACTCATGTTCAGCTGGGACTGTCCACCAGCTCCATGTAACTTCATTCACCACCCCTCTCTGCATCCATGCATCCAGTTTTCTACTCAGTAAAGTAGAAGAGTAAGCCCATCTAAACCAGGAGCAGCCAGTTTCTCCAGAAGAACCCTGCGGGAAATGGTATCAAAGGCTTTACTGAAGTCTAGGTAGACAACAACAACAGCCTTTCCCTCATCCACTAAGCAAGTTCACTTCTCATAGAAGGAAATCAGGTTAGTCAAGCAGGACCTGACTTTCACAAACCCATGCTGGTTGGGCCTAATCTCCTGGTTATCCTGCACGTGCCACGTGATGCCACATAAGATGATCTGCTCCTTAACTTCCCTGCCACCAGGTCAGATTGACAGGCCTGTAGTTCCCAGATCCTCCTTCTAGCCCTTCTTGTAGATGGGAATCAGATTTGCCAACCTCCAGTCAACTGGGACCTCCCTGGTGAGTCAGGACTACTGATAAATGGTGGAGAGTGTCTTGGTGAGCACTTCTGCCCGCTTCCTAAGTAGCCTTGGGTGGATTCATGAGGCCCCATTGAGTTGTGCAGGTCTTAGTAGTTTAGCATGACCATTTCACCTTGGATTGTTGGAGCTTCACTCTGCTCCCTGTTGTGAAGGACCAGGAATCAGAATGGGAATGATTTCAGAAGTGGAAAAAGATGTACAGCGATTGAAAGGACTTTATGATACAGACTTTACAGTTATGTATATACACATTGTATGTTTCCCCAGAATTTGTATCTCCCGGGCATGCCCAGGCTTGTCCACTTCCCTGCTTCCCTGCTGACTGGCTGGAGAAGCTGCAGTTCCTTCCCCAGTTCCTCCCATGTTCCTCCCTCTTTTGCCTGTGCCCCCATCCCAATTTGTTCCCCTGTTTGTGTGTCTCATGCTCCACCCTATGTTCTGGCCCTTTCCCCACCTGAACTGATAAAAAATCCTGTGCACCCTTCAATAAAACATTCCATCTGCACCCTACCTTGTCTCCTGAACCCATCCATGCTGTGTCATGGCCCCATCCCTCCTCGGACCATGGCACCCTGTCTCTCTGTCTTCCTGCTCAGGGGGCAGGTTAGCCAGAGAACTATTCTCGTTAGTAAAAACTGAGGCAAAGAAAGCATTAGGTACCTCAGACTTTTCCTCATTGTTTGTCACATTTCTCCGTCACATCCAACAAAGGATGGAGATTCTACTTACCCCTCCTTTAGTTGCTGGTATATTTATAGAAACATGTTTATTGTCTTTTATGTCAAATAACCAGATTGAATTCTAGCTGGGCTTTGGCCCTTCTAATTTTCACCCTGCATAACCTTATGACATCCTTGTAGTTCTCCTGAGTTGTCTGTCCCTTCTTTGGAAGTCATAAACTCTCTTTTTTCCCTGAGTTCCAGTCAAAGCTCCCTGTTCAGTCAGTCCAGTCTTCTTCCCCACAGGCTCATCTTTTACCTTATGGGTATGGCCTGCTTCTGTACCTGTATGATTTCCTCCTTAAAGCCTTCCTGGACTCCTTTGCCCATCAGGACTGCCTCCCAAGGGACTCTCTAAACAAGGTCCTTTAACAGGCCCAAGGCGGCAATTCTGCTATATCCCCTCCTTATTTTTTTGAAAAGTTTAATTAAACATTAAAAGTTTCTGAGAAAGAGGCACAGCCTCTCTGGAATCTGTAGTTTTGAGAAAACTAGAAAAAAAAACCAAATTAAAAGAGAGTTGTCATTACACTTGGGCCTGAAATATCAAAAAAGTGCATTAAGTTCCTAAAACTCAAGAACTTTTTAAATTCTTGGCGTGTTCCATGTTCTTCCTTCTTTGAAAAGTGAAGCATATTGAATAGTAATGAAATCCTGCAAATACCTCTTTTCCAGCCTTTTGACCTCACAATCTGCTCCAGCCAGGATGGATTTAGAAAGTGTGAGGAAGATGTGGACTGACTTATTTTCCTCTCCTACTTCACTATAGTAAATGTGTTCTATTTTTTGGTCACAGATAGTCACAGCTCACAGCCATTCCCTCTTTCCACTTTCTCTGATTGCAGCAGGTCAGGGCTGTAACCCAGACCATTTTATTTTTTTTTCTTTCTTAAGAAATCATGAACGTAGAACTTAGCAAATTATGTAGAATGGGTTGGTTGCTTATTATAAAGTCAAAAGTGAAAGGAAATTGTACGGTCCATTCAGGTAATTCCATGTTTTAATGTAGAGTTGTTACTAAAAAATTACTTTTCTTATCCTTCCTTTTCCTTGAGTGTCCGATCCTTGATATAAAACAGAACTAATAACTGCCTAATCTCACAGACTATGCATCACTATTAATTAATTAACACATGGAAACTGTTTAAAAAACTCAGTTAATGGAAGTAAGGGAACCAGTGGTTATTGTTGGTCACTTATTGTATATACTTTTCAAAATATATGTACTCATTTACCTGGCCTTTGGGAAATCTTTTAAGCAATATAAAGAAAATGAAATCATATATTATGCGTGTGCATATCTTATTCAGGTCCTAAGGTCACTGACAGTATTCAGAATAAATTAAAGGAGTGAAATTCTATGTTGGAAATAATAACAATTTCTACATTCTGAAATCATCTACACTGTGTTGATTAGCAAAACATGCTGCTAATGTTGTGCTTCACATAGGTTAACTACATATAATAGTTCAGATCCCTTCTGAATTATGAAGACTTCTTCAGTACGAGTGTTAGTTTTTGGGTTGTTTTTTTTTTTGTAGGTTGGATTGGGTATTTGCAGGGTAGAACTTTCATTTGTGATATTGTTCTTTGAAAATGCAGAGCTAGTATCTATTTCAGTTGCATATAACAACTTCCTCCCCTGGGTTCAGCTGTGATCCAGTGATAAAAAATTGATAATAAAGGTAGAGAACTGCTGGAAACTGTAAATAATGTTTGGTAAATAGTGAATGGATGTGAGTTCTGAAGACAACAAAGGAGATGATAGGAAAACTAACCTACTGGAAATGGGTTAAATAGTAGTTGATTTATTGTATATATTACAGAACAAGAAGATGAGGCTGCAGGATCAGAATGTATCAGTAAGAAGTGGAGCTTAGTCTAGTGGTTTATGGGATTGAACGCTGTGGAGAGAGCTCCAAATTTCAGAATGAAATCCAATACAAATTCAGATTTTGAGATGATCCACTTTGAACTCAACCGCATATTCAAATTGGAAAAGATACATCTAGTGATATACTGGATTAAGATTTCTAGAGCATCTGGTCAAACCTGACCTTCGTTTTTCCTAGAAAATACCCTGATTCTGCTTCTTTGCATTACAAACAAATATAAAATATAGATTAAAAAAATAAAATATATTAAAAAAAAAAAAGAAAAGAAAGAAAGTAACCTACTACTGCCACTGTGAACTGGCATTGTACTATTTTGGAGAAAAAAAAGGTATAATCTTGGTTACTGTCTTTAAAACTTCAAAACAGACTTAACTCATAATGTCAGAACGGTTAATTCAAAAATGTAGGTTCTGCTATAGCCTCTATATGACATTGACCAAATTTTGAGGAATACATTCAGTGTAGGTAGCTTGGTGTGCAGCTGCAGTGTGAGCTGCAGATTGAGCTCTGGGTGACAGGAGCTCCAGGCAAGAGGCCATGTACTGCCTACCCTTTGCACAACAAAGGGCAGGGGGCCCTGTGACACCAGCCAGGGGACCTGACACTCAGAGACACAGCAGGAGCCAATAACCCCAGACTATCCCACACATAGATTGTGAGGGTATGAAACCCCAGGTGTTCCTTTGTTTGGAGTCCTTCCTCAAAGGCACCAAATGTGAGCTGTTTTTTTGTTAATTTTTGCACAAAGTTTAAATTATTTGAAGGATTGAAATGTGTGAGACTCTACTCTGGTAAACCTCTGGTCCAGCTGGTAAGGAAACCTTGTCTGACTGTGAGTGTGGGATGCGCAGGGAGTCAAGTGGGACAGCGTTGACTCGCTGGAGATGCCTGCTGGGAAGGGGCTTCTGTCCTCGCTCAGTTGGTGCAGTTATGACTGCCAGAGTGTCTCCTGGATAGTCAGCTAGGAAAGATTCCTTAGCACGAATTATGCAATTTCTTTGTGTTTCGTTCACTTTCTATTTAAGTGGTAATAGTTCTAGTCATCAATCGTTTGTATATATTTTCTAGTTCAACTGAAAAAAAATTTGAAGATGCAAAAGTCAAATTATTCGCATAATTTAGATTTTTTTAAAAAAAAAAAAATTAAATGTAATGTTAATGGACTTTTGCTTCAACAGGTTAAGTCTTCTTTCTCCTTCATTTTCCCCATCACTCAGCATTTTGTACCACTTTAACCTAAACCTCCTGAAACTCAGAATGAGGATATAGGTTTTATGAATATAAGGGAGAAAAAAAATCTTCCTAATGAGAGTGGTCATTGGGAAAGGTTTCTGAGAGGAATCATAGAATATCCAGGTAGAAACCTAACTGGACAAAGACCATCTTAATGTAACTTTGAAGTTGGTTCTGCTTTGAGTGGAGGTTTGATGAGGATGATCTTCGGGGGTCACTTCCAATCTAAATTACTTCCTTATTTTGCTGTGCTTTCATGATTTTTGAATTCGTTTGCCAATATGCTCTGTTGTCCCACTGGTCCATTCCTGTAAGACCATTAATTTAGAAATGGTTGTTCTGGGAAGCCACTTACTAATTATAGAACTGACTTGCTCATTTTAACACAACTTTTGCTTCTCTAAACAGTGCTCACCTTCCTCTTCTTTCAGTGTTTGTCAGGTAGTGGAGGAAACGTTTATGGCCAAATTGACAGAGGAAGAAAATATCTGGGATATTAATGTTTTAAAAAAATTGTAAATTTCATGAAAAGAAGACAAAATTTTAAGTATCTGAAGATATTAGATTTTTAAAAGCTTAACAGAACATTTTGCATTGATTTATCACTGACTTTTGAACAATTAAGTGGCTCAAGATGTTATTCAAATCTAGAACAACTCCTATTAAAGAAAAAGGATGAAATGAAAAAAGATATTGAAGTTTTAAAAGATATTTGACATACTTGGGGAGATAAAAGCTTATAAATAAATAAATAGCTAGACCAAGAGGAATAAGGCAGAAAAAAAAATAAAGGAAAAATTAAGACAGAAAAAGGGTAGATTTTCTTCCATGTCTCAGAGACATGTTTATATTCTAACAGTTGTGTGCAGTGAGTACTGGGAGTGGAGAATTGCATTTTGAGTGAAAGAAACATCCAAGTCCCTCAAAAATCTCAAAAGTTTGTCAGACATTAAATTTTTTGCTTATAATTTCTTACACTAGGAGATCAAAGTCTGTATCATTGGAAGAGTAGTATCTCAGGTATCTTCCAGTCTAAATAAAAGTAGGAATAACCAGAACACAGTTTATATCCCAATGTATTTTGGATAATTTTTTTACAGGTTCTACTAGTCAAGAAAAAAAGTAAGTTTATGTGTTGACTTGCTTTCATTATGAAATGCTATATGTTACATGTAACACATTTTCCATTCCGTTTTCTTTACAAAGAATTACAGTTATTTCACATATAGTCTAATAAAGATACTTTTGGAAGACTGGCATGAGAACAACCTGTGGGAAGAACATTTATGTTGTGATTTTTATTCACTTGAGTCTGCCACAGAAAAAAGTAGTAGGAAAGTACTCCAGTTGCATCTATTTCTGTATAACATAGTTATCTAGAATTTCTTAATAATACCCTGAAGGTAGTATTGAACGTGTAGATGTCATCTGCCTTTGCAAGCATCAGATGTGGTAAAATCTATACAGTCCCTCTTTTCCGTCTCAAAGTGTAGCTAACAGTCCAGCTACTGTGTGGCCCATGGTTAATAATGGTCATTATAGTATTCAGAAGTAATATTCAGTCAGAAATAAGAAGACTGTCTGAGATTGCCACATTTTTATTTTTTTTTCTGGTAGATAAACTGCTTCTTCTAAGGTGATGCCACTCACTCATGGCTAGGTTTTGTGAACGAAGATTTGGGAAGGGCTCTACCCACATTTGTTGCAAGCACGTTGGTGGCTAAAAAGGCCAATATGAGATAGGCATGACCGGTTGCAAAAGGCAGCAGAAAGACTCCTTAGATGGTGTATTCTGCAAGACACGATTCTTTCTGCATTGTCTTTTCTCCTCAAGGGTGATCCTGCGTGCTTTCTCAAAGGCATCAGCAGCGTTATAGATGGTGTGTCTCCAGGTCTCCCGATTGGAGGCCAGAGTAGACCAGTTATGTTGATCAATATGGCCAAGGCTGAGATGTTGTTTCAGGGAGTCCTTGTATCTTCTCTTTGGGGCTCCTCTCTTGCGGCAGCCGGTGGCAAGTTCACTATAAAGCAAGATCTTAGGGAGGCGGTGGTCCTTCATCCTGGAGACGTGCCCTGCCCAACGTAGCTGTGTTCTCAGCAACATGGCCTCAATACCGAGGTGATGTAGGTGCATTTATATTACACGTGCATCATCACGGTTCAGTCTGAGCTGACTCAAAATCATTTGTAAAGGGTGAAATCTGAACTTTTCTCTAAATTCACAAATAATGTAAACTTGCTCATCTTCACAGGATGGAATGAGTTTGGGGCAGTGTTTCCATTTTAGTCTAAAATATGCAGTTTTTAATAATTTTTAACGGTGGCGGATATAGTCCTCAAACCTGCTAAGGCAATGCTAGATAGGAGAAACATTGAGGCCTGGTATTTTAGGAAGTGTAATTATACTATTTCAGGAAGTGCATAAAACCAGTAATAAAACTCTAAGCTCCACAAGCTTATTCACAGCTCTTGTGAGAATAGATTGTCTTAGAATTTTTTGTTCCACCTTTTCAGTTATTTATTCTATTTTTTTTCTGAAACGTGAAACAGTTAGAGATCTTGTGAAAGACACATTTTTGTCTCTTCAAGAAATTAAACAAGGTGAACAGTCTGGCACATCTAAGTCCTATTTTCAACTATACATCACATATAGAAAAAGGAGAATAAGTACAAATTTCCTACTTTGTTGTAACTAAATTTGTTAAGAGTGTGATGTTGGTCAATACCAAAAATAAAAGAGATTTGGCAAACTATGGCAGATTTTGAAGATTATCCTACAACTGACGTACCGGGAAGATTCTGCCAGATGCTATCGGGGAAGAAAGACAAAGCATTGAGACTGTCCACCCAATCCCTAAAACTTTTCCAGTTTTCTCAAAATCCAGTGATTTTTAGGTATTGTATATTTGATTCTTTTAAGTATGATTTTAAGCTGCTATATTAATATTTCTTGGATTTACACTGTTTTCTTTATTATTTTGAAGTGAAGGATGAACTTTCAAACATATCACGTGTTTTTTTCAATTATCTGTTAACCTTTTTGTATGGGTCACTTTTGAACCCTCTGAGGACTGAACTGTTCTGCAATTCTATTGTTAATTTTCTTTGATAGTAAAACATTATTATTTAGTGCTACAATTTGTTTACTTTCAACCAATAGTTAATGCACAAATAATTTTCCTATCATCTTGTGCTAGTCTTCTTTAATATAGAGCTCTGAGGAAAGTTTTCATATTCAAGCAAGCTTTCTGAAAATCTGAATATGTTACACTCAGGAAGAGTAAAGATTAGTTAAGTATGGATAATGGATTGATTCTTTGTGTTAGCATTCTGTACTACTGTTTATTCTGTTAAACATTATACTGTTTATGTTCTGTGTATTGTTGTTTATCTAGAAATAGTATCTTTCAGATATTTTAAGAATAGTAGAAGTGTTATTAATTCTTTGGGAAATGTGTTGCATCTAATAATCAGTGATCATGAACTACATCAGACATTATAAGAAGAAAGCATTGGTCAAACTAATATTGAGAGACATCTAAGCAGTATCTTAATGGCAATTTGGCTGTTCAACTGATTGGTTGAAGATATTTTAATTTTACACTTTAGGCATAAAGTGCTTCATATGTTCTTGTTGTCATCTGTAGGGCCTATATAACCCATCGTGATCATAATTGTTGACAAACAAGCTGCACTGAAAATAAGTCTGGTCAAAAACTTTGTGACAAAGCACACACATCAATAGAAAGCTGTATTTTTATGACATTAATACAAAGGGAAAGGCAGTTGTCAGTGGTGTTTTAACAAGGAATGTGAAAACAGAAAAAAATATTTGTCACTCTTCAGAGATATTTCTACAGGAAAATAAATTCTGAAAACGTTTTTAATTCAAGACTATTTTTTCATGGGTTCGTTTTAAATGGAATTTTTTTTAAAATTATCTTTTTCAATCAAAGCATATTCATATATTTATGTGTCACTTCCATGATCCAGCTCCGAAATAATTCTAAAATACTATTGTGGAAAATATAGGGGAGAAAAGCTTTGTATTATAATAGTGGATTTAGATATGCATGGGTATAGGCCTTTTACCCACTGTTGTCTGGTTTTAACATCAAGAAGACCTTTTCAAAATGCTAAAAAAACAGTCTTGATTCTTAGGGATGAATCTTCAGAATTTAAAATAGATGACATAGCATCTCATATAACTGTAATTATCCACTCACAAGTAGCAGATTAAGTAAGGTTTCCACAAAAAGCTCTTCATGGTGGTATATGAAAAATGAAGGAAGGAAGGAAGGAAGGGAAGATGTAGCAACTGACAACCATAGTCCACTACAGACAAACTTTCACTCCACAAGATACATAAATGAGAGTCTAAGCCCATATTTTTCTAGAGGGTTGTTGATGGGACATTTAGCTGCATCCATTCACAATGCACTTGAAGTGAATTAGCCTCAAAGAATCTTGAATTACCCAGGCTCCAGCACTGATCTTAGAATATGCTGCTGATTAGGGAAGTCTCTCGTAAATAAAAGATGATCTGGAAGAACCAAGCACTATCTGCATTTTGCAGATGCATATTGCATCCTCCCACCTTGTGGTGCCTTCAGATCTTCAGAGATAATGCAGAGTCTTCTCCACAGAAAGAAAGGAATGCTTTCTTAAATTAAACCACTCTAATTAAACAAAATACTTCCCCATGCAAATTTGATCCAAGATCAGTATCTCAAGATTTAAGCTGGAGCATTAGCAGCAAAACTTGCGTTATAACTTTGCTGTGAAGGATTTTCCCAACATGGTAATCTCTTAGTTATGTTACCAGTGTTTTTCATAGAAGTAACTAAAATTTTAGCAAACACCGAATATAAATAAAACTTACTTGATGTGTGCCTCACTCACTTCTGTTCAGATTCCCTTGTCCTCATCCAATGACAATGGCGTGTTTGCACTGTTTCAGACCTCCATTTCCCTGCAGCCTCTGTAAAATAGCTTTTCTGTTCTGACTTTAGCCAACATGGGAAATGATTGAGTTCAAAACGATAACCAATGTCTACTACACATCTGCTCACAATAACATTATTCACAGAAAAAGTAACAATTTATCTCAGCAATATGAGTATACAGCACAGTAATCTTGAAGAGGTATCTCTAAATATCAAAACAAAGTAAAAAAATATACATTTCTTCATATAATTTCTTCTTCTACAATGTCCCCATTTTCAGGACAGAATATGATGTTTATACACATAAATGCTCCATGGAGCATTTCCTTTTGCAAAGGTTATAGTCAGTGTGACATATTTTGGTAGCTGCCTAAGGAACTTTTTTACTGCAACACCTCACTATGAGAAGAAAGTATAAACTATCAAAGTGCCTAGAGACTGTAGTCTGAAAAAAAAGGGGGGGTGTGTAGGGGCAATAAGGGAAAACTTTAGTTATATAAAGCCATGAACACTCATGTTTTCATTTGAAAGTACATGAACAAGAGTGCTTATTTTAGCCACTTAAAACAACAATAACTAAGTCAGGAAAGATCATTATACTGGAATTAAGGAAACTATGCATTTATAAAAACAGTCTCCAATAACAAAGTCCCTTCTGGAGAAATGCTACCTTCTCTGCT
This sequence comes from Manacus vitellinus, assembly GCF_001715985.3. NCBI lineage: Eukaryota > Metazoa > Chordata > Aves > Passeriformes > Pipridae > Manacus > Manacus vitellinus. Next base: position 24,557,401 of record NW_021940750.1, read on the forward strand.
GAATGCTAAGTAATCGTTTTGTGCTGAGCTAATTATTAGTAGCTTGAAACGGACAGAGTTAATAAAGTGCAGCTCTATAAAGTTTTCATTGTTGCTGGTAGTTTTATTCTGCCCCTAAATATTTGGAGATTTTGTTTCCTTCCCCTGCAGTTTCTTTCCAGTGTATTTTTAGAAATTGGTACATTTTGGCCACTGTCAATTTTGTATAGAAAAACCAAGGAACAAAGAAAGCAACTGCCAACATAGGTCTGGAGTAAATCCCATAAAAGAATGAAAATCTTACAAAACTGTTTACTTTGTTAAAAACACACACACAAAAAAAAAACCAACAAAAAACCCCAACAACACCAAAGGACCTTTACAAAGGAAGGAAATAATTGTCAAATAGTGGATAAAGTTTTGCAATACCAGTGTTGCAAAAATTGCCAACATTGATAAACTGATGTTTCATATAACATCAACATGAAAACATTGGCCTCACTAAAATCTGTGCACAAGCAAATGTTTTACAAAAAATTACAAAAGGTTTTGAAATTCTTTCTAGATTCTTTATTTCTTTCTTTCTTCTTTCCTAGATGTTAGCAAGCAACCTGCATGCTTTAAGAAGAAATATTTTAGTAGGAAAATTGCTCTTTCATGTAACAATGCACTGGTACTAAATTTTTCATCACAAGTATCTTAGCTTAAACCTTTTGTTCATCAGTCTGTAACATAAGATATATAGCATATAAACTGTACTAATATCCATCTGAAAACAAGAGGCATGTCAATTTATGCTTTTATGAAATAAAGATCTAGTCACATATATGCTTCAAGTTAAAGGCATTTGACAGAATCATACCCGGATTCTAAAGTTAAGGATTTAGATGTTTCTTTACATTTTCAAAGGGAATCAGTGCATACCAACCCAGATGTCTTTGTTTGATATTTTTATTTTTAGGTAATGTATGCTTGCTGGAGAGATTTACATCTTGGTGTGTTTTCTGATATAATTGCCTTGCAGATATTTGCTTCTATTGAAAACATGCTTGTTCTGGTTTGGTGCCTAAATAAGAATTAAGGCTGTTATCCAGAGGCACATATGTGTGAAAACACCAGGCTATGTAATTTTCACATTGTAAATGTACTTGTTTTCTTTGTGCTTGTAATAAATTCTGTAGCTGACTTTTAAAAAAAGTCAGCTTTTCTAGCTATTTTAAATCTCCCACTTGAAAAGATTTTTTGAACTGCTAATAATAACACTACTCAGAAAAAAGGCCTCTCCATTTTTTAAAGATTCTACCCACAAAGCCTGGTAAATGGAAGCCTGCATATTGTTTTCTCAGAGATAAATTAGAAACAGGTACAAGTGCACACCCAGTGAGGTATACATCCAAATTAATGGAGTGTTTTATATATCATACCTTCTATATATTTAATATTTCATATATTATATATTATACACTATTAAACACTATATTATCTATTATATTACACTGGGCACAGGTACAAATTGGGAAAGAAATAGCTGCAAAGCAGAACCTGCAGAAAGGGATCTGGGGGTGCTGCTCGGCAGCAGCTCAGTGTGTGTCACTCGTGTTCCCAGGCAGCCATGTGAACCATGGCTGGGGTGCATCAAACACAGCACAACCAACTGGTCAGAAGAGATAATTCATCCTACTGTACTCAGAGTTGGTGCAGCCTCACTGTGTGCAGTTCTGGACCGCACAATTTAAAAGGATGTGGACAAAAACCTGGTGATAGGGTTGGAAGGAATGTCTTATAAGGAGCAGCTAGGACTTTGGGTTTGTCTAGTTTAGAAAAAAGAAGGCTGAGGGGAGACCTCATTGCTCTCTATATGTTCATGATGAGGGAAGTGAAGAGGAAGATGTTGACCTCGTCTCCTCTTCTCTCTTGGATCCAGTGATAGGATGTGTGCAAATGGTTCAAAGCTGTACCTGTACCAGGGGACATTTAGACTGGACATTTCTTTATCAAGAGGGTGGTCAAACAGGCTTCCTATGGAGGTGATCAATGCTTCAAAACTGTCAGTGTTTAAGAGGTTTTTGGCCAAGGTCCTTAATGACAATGCCTTAACTTTTGGTCAGTGCTGAACTGGTCAGGCAGTGGAACTAGATGATCGTTATAGGTCCTTGACAACAGAAATATTCTATTCTATTCTATTCTATTCTATTCTATTCTATTCTATTCTATTCTATTCTATTCTATTCTATTCTTAGTAGAGTTCTCTGCATTTCACCTTGGTCCCAACATTAGCTCAAATTCTAATACCCTTCTCCAGAGAAAAAGTACTTCATTTCCATCCTCATACAGTGTAGTTCCCTCTTTGAAAGTGTCTCTTTGAGTGGAAGAGTCTAGTAACTTGCAACTCAAAATATATGCACACATTAGACATTTTGGTGGCATAATACTGACCATTTTTGTGCCTAAAGCAGAATAGAAATAATCAGGACAAACACATGAAGTTGTGCTTGTGCTGAAAAAGAACATGGAAGATGGTTTTACAGGACAAAGGTGGGTTTCTTTGTTTTGCAAAGTCAAGCTAAAGTTCAGAAAGTAATCTTGTGGTTAGCAGTAGGAGCAATTTAACAATTTTAGGGGTTACATCCATACTTTAGAATTCAATAGCGTCTCTCTGTGACTTCTGTATATCAATGTCAGATTTTTCCTTGTGTAGGCAGGGAGAAGAGGTGTACAATGCTTAGATGTAAATCTGCTAGTATCAAAAGAGAACTTTTCTATCCACTTTGTTCAGCTTAGGATCAGTTCCTTCCAGTATTTTTCCTTCAACCAGAAAATGTGGTCACACCTTTAACCACAAAAGTTGGTACAAGTCTTGAGCAATGACAAATGGCTTTGTATGGCTGCTAGATTTGATTTGTATCACACAGTAATACAGAGATGGTGTTTAAAAATGTCATCACTCTTAATGAAGCCTGGTATCAACAAACTTGAGTAAACAGAGCCCTAGTGTGCTCTGCTGCTTGGAGGCAGCACTCTCTCAGTGTTTATTGACATGTTTGTCCAGTGTCAGAACTTGCCAACACTGGATTTCTTTTTAAGAATGATGAGAGTTTTAAAGATCTGTCTGGCAGAGGTTTGCAAATTCATTGCCAGTACAAGGAGAAGAATAAAAAAGAGTAAGGAAGTGACCCCAGGAGGGAAAGTTTTGAATTCTAATGTTTGGTTTCTAAGATGTGGTAGAAAGCTTGCTCCTAAAAACAGAAGCACAAAAGGAGAATCGAGCTTCCTTAACAAATATTTCACTTTTATTACTTCCTTCTCATCAATTCATTCCTAGCTTCTCTGAAAAAGATGGCACAAGTTTGCCACAAATTCTGCCTTTATTTACTAGGGACAGAGAATTCTTGAAAGCTCCTCAGAGCTCACTACCAATTAGCACATGGAAACCCTAAGAGTTGTCTGAGGCTTTGAACTATGAATATTTTGCCTTTTTTTCTGAGCCAAAAGAAAAGACTGCATATTATTATGGACTCCCAAATGGACAGCTGGGAGAGCCTTGATGAGAAAGTAACACCCGATGGTGCATTTATATTCCAAATGTATTTATTTTAGTTGACTGGATATAACTTTTTATGTGTTCACATTACAAAACTATATTGGCAAACACATTCTACCAGGAAGAATATTCTTGAATAATGCATTCCACCACAAAGGCTTGAACGTTTCTCAGCTAATCAACAAAAATGCAGATTCTGCCTTTACAGTTTACTTTGCTCTTTGAATATGTAAATCAAAGCCCATTCTCCCTGATTGTATAAGAATATAAGCAAGAAATTCAGGGAGAAGAAAGAATAGTATATTCTTTTTCATTTCTATTCATATAGAAATGACCCATTTCACCTTCCTCACCTCCAACCTCATCTCCAGTCTGTTTTTTTCCAGAAATGTCTATTTTCCTACCTAAATGCTCTGTCACAAAACAATAGCACTTTATCTCTTCTCCATATTCATTCGTCACTGCTGATCAGTAAACTTCTCCTCCTGGTGCCCTTGTGCAATGGGGATATCTATGTCTCTTAAGTCTATAATACAATCACAGCTGTCCCTCCAATTCTACATTAAAAAAAATAGCGAAGCTATAGATTTTCTCCAAACATCACTGTTACTTCTTCACAAAATTTCATGGTTTCTTTTCCTGGGACAAAAAAATTAATTTTTTTTTTTGTGAATTCATCTAATTTTACTCCTTCATCTTCAGCATTGTCCAGCACATAGTAAAAATCCATATGTTTACAGAATGGTTTACTAACAATTTTCAGGCAAAGAATAATTTGTTTAAATAAATGTTTAAACAGTCCCTAATGAATGAATTAGGACTTCAAAGAAAGCTTGTGAATAACTTCAGCTCTGCCTCTACTTTTTCTGATAGCTGCCTAGAAAGGTCTGAGAGATTGTTCAGCTTTCCAATCAGCCAAATCTGCATAACAGTTTTACTAAGATAATTGCTCTTCTAAAACAGAATAACAAAAAGGGATGTTTATTTTAAATTTGTTGTTGTTGTTTTTATCATTATTTCTATTATTATTTCTATTATTATTATCATAACTAAGACAAAGACCAGAGCTGCATTGTGATAAATAAATGGCCTCAACCCGCAGGGAATGAGTATGTTGTAGATGGGGGCTTTGACATCATTCATTACCATGGGTTATTGAAAAGTTAAAGTTGGGGCTGCCATTATTACAACTGAGACCAATGAAGGCAGTAAACCTTTCTGCTGTTCTTCAGTTGCTCAACGTTGTTGATGACAGGCTATCAAAGGCCTTGTCCCCTGGGTTAAATGATGCATAGGAACAAAACAAAAATACAGTCAGTCTTGAGAGTCTATGCTCTAAGATAAGATGAAGCAGAAACAATATACTTGCACATATAAACAGGAAAGTATTTTCAATAGAAACATTTATGGTCTAGTTTACAGTATCTTCTTTTTGGAAGTAACTGCCTGTTCCTTGTTGCCCTCATTGTGGATGTGCATCAGGTACTGCATCCTCAGTTGTTAACCACTCTGGCTAAAGAACAGCTTGCCTACATTATGATCCTGCCAGAAAATGATAAAAAAAAAAGTCTTTCTGTTTTACAGCATGAAAGACAGATGTTTCAAGACACTTACGGAGTGATTTTCCCCATGATTAAGAATTACAACAGTCTGTCCATGTAGAAAAAAGAAGTTTTGCTTGTATATACAACATACAGTATTTTCCAAGGTTTTGTGCTCTTCATGTCATATTCATTATTTCAATTTTTTTCTTAATAATAAATATGTACATATATAGTAGTTTACACCCTCAGGTACACTACATGACCATGAAAAATCAACACAATCAAGCTCACAGTCAAGCTCATAAGTGTATGCTGTTGATGGGAAGCATCAAGGACTAATGTTTGAATTCATAGTTCTTACACTAGGCGTATTTATATTTATTACAATATTCAATTTTGGAATTTCAGATTTCTTTTCTTCTGCAGGCTAATGAAAAGAAAATATTTCTCATTTTCCTACTCTCATAGTTATTTAACATCTTAAGGGAAATTAAATCTTTAATTTATACATGGTCAAATAATTTTGGTTAGAATTAATTCAATGTTGAAAGGAAAGAGGGAGGAGAAAACAAAAAAACAGAAACCCCCAACAGTTCTCTTGGTCATACAATTTTCAATCACTTTCAAACCTAAAAATAATAATTCTCAGTTATAAAGCACATAATTTGAAATTGGAGACAAGGGCATAAAACTTTAAAGGTACTCACTAGCTTATATGTGTCTGATTCCAGATTGCAGCTGTATTTGGTCTCAGTCTAAATGCTCTAGTTGATGTGAATTTATTTATCTTCTGTCAACTAGTCCACACTTCGGTTTCTGAATCTGTGGTAGCTGGCTTTGTCTTTGAATCTGATGTGGCTGACACTTTCCATTATTTTAACTTAATATCTAATTTCATTCTCTTGTGTTGCAACTATTGTTGTGCTTGCTTTTATTTGTTAGGTAATTTTAGGCAATTATCGTATCCTCATCATACCTTCATCATTAGTGTTCCAGCCTGTTTAAAGTATTCCTGTAAATCATTCCTTCCAACCTCTAAATATTTATTGTTTTCTCTAAGGTCCTTCCAGTTTGCTGACAGAATTTGGATGAGATGACTCAAGCTGAAAGAACTTATCTCAGGGACATCTCAGCAGTACTTGTCTTGCTTGGAAGTTCATATTGTAAGCCAAGTATTCAGGTATAGTTCATATTCATATTTCCTGCACACATTTTTGGTAACATGACCACAGAAGGAAGGGGGAGAAAGAGTTCCCAGGTGAGCAAAAAAGTGATTTTTACTAGTACTGATGATCATCTGGGATAGCAGTTGATACAAAATTGAGCAGTTCTACTTATGAGACATATGCTGTGTGATGTGCTATGTGTTCAGATAAATTTTGCAGTGAACTGCACTTATCTACCTTGTTTATCTAATGCAACTGGCTGCCTGCAAAAGTTCTGTGTGTCAAACTACATTAGAATGATTGTCAATGTAAAATTAATTGACAAGCCTGGCAACTGGCAGAGCTATCCCTTCAGGACTTGGAAGTTAAACATCTGTGTGAAGTAATGTTTCCTGGAAAGCTTTACATAACTGTAGAAATATTTTGGGCAAACACTTAATGTTTTAGCTGATGGAAGTTAGCAATGCAGAGAGAACAAGACATGGACACTTTGGAGGATGTGTCGGGTCATAGCTTGCTGACAGCCTCAGCATTGTACCAAGAGGTTAGAATGCTTGGGATATGTAAGCTTTTAAGGTCTATCTCCATGTGTGTATGTGATTGCATTTGGTACAAGGCCCTAGCGACCCAAAGAATTTGTGTCATCTTCCACTAGACGAGTGTTTACCTTGAAATACTCATTTCTCACACACGGGTAAGAAAGGTGAGGTCAAACTCCTAATCAGCAGATTTTATCAGAGAAGAATGATAAGAGAATGAAACCAAGAGTCTTCATTCTTTTGAAACTTTATTATCAATCTACTGCAGGGGCAATCCAACCATCTTAGCCAGGAAGCACCGATGGCTTCTGGATCTGGACTGATCATCCTAAGATTTCTTTCCTTTCCTTCACTAGAAATAGATTTTTTATGATGTGACCAATTTTATTATGAAGTAGAATATATAACATACATCATCCTTAGTTTGTTCTGATGCTGTTTTATAGCCAATGCAACCCATATATACTTTGCATTAATAAAAGAAAAAGAATACTCTCTTCTGAAAGCTCATTAGTTCAGAATCCTAGGTAAAGACCATGAACCACACATACCCTCAGAGAATTAAGCTCTGAGTCATAGAATCATAGAATGCTCTGGATTGGAATTAACATTAAAGATCATCCACCCCCTGCCATGGGCAGGGACACCTCTCACTAGATCTGGTTGCTCAGTGTCCTGTCCAACCTGGCCTTGGACGCTGCGAGGGGTGGGGTAAAGGGATGATGGCAGGAATGGGGCATGTCCTGTGAAGGCCCCTTCTTGAGCAACAAGGAAAGTAGAACTCTGTATGTTCTGCCCTTCTGTCAAAATTTGATGAGATCCAAATAATACTCTGGTGTTTATTTCTGAAGCCGTACAATAAGTTTACTGCAAAAAGGTATCTGAACCTGCAGTTCCAGTGTACTTCCTCATCCTTGCTCAAGTCAGAGACAACATATAACAAAAAAATGCTGATTTACAAATAATACACAAATTTATTGTTCTACTTTTTATACTGTTTCAAGTGTCAGAAGTACTGTAGAAGTTTTAGGGTGTGCTCACATGGAGTCAAAATTTTAAAGTATATATTTGAGCAGTGAGGACAATTCAGAGATTTTTAAGGATAAGCAACTTAATTTGAGTATATCAGGTTTTTTATTTCTTACTCATACATACTTGCTTACATTTACTAAGTCTGTGAAGGCTTCTCCCTAAAGGAAGACTCTAAATGTCCAGAGTCTCAGACTGCTTTTTTTTGGGTAAGTCTTATTCTGCTCCTTTCAAGTCTGTCTGTGGTCTTCAAAGATTGGCATGCGTTCCTCAACATTTGCAGTTCATTCATTTCAGCTTGCAGATCACTCAGCATCCCATCTTCCCTAGAGGAAGGCTTATAATGTGAATTCATGTGGGATAGGAAATCTTCCCATCATTAGAATACATATTTTTATGAAGGAAAAACAGATCACAGATTTATAGCCAAGACCTAAAGTCTTAAGTTAAATGTCTATGGGAATGCACAGTATGGTTTAGTTAGCAAAAAACAATCCATCAAGATTTATTTATTTATATCATATTATATTACATTAGTAAATTGTCAGTGCAAGGACAAGATCAATTGAAGTCAAGTAATTAAACCTACAAAAAATGGCTTTTTTTTTAAACTATCATTACCCCAGGGCTTAGCATTTTACTGGTTTCCATGTTTACAAAAATCATTGAATTTTAAACTCTTGAGCATATTGGCAGTAACTATGTGAAACGTTGTTAATTTGAAGCATGAAGTAGTGACTACAGTAGGGGTCACAACAAGAAATGTTAGTTTTATGCATATGGAGATTTCATCCATTTGTGTAAATGCATCATATATATTTGGTAAACCTGAAGGAATTGCTATTGTTTTCATTTTCAAAGCAACAAAATGCTTCTGCTAACAATCTTCATTTTTATTTATTGAATATAAAATAGGGCTACAGAGGAAAAAAGAGAAAAACTAAACATTTGCTTCCAAGGCTCTAGGAGTTTCTATCTAGTATGAAATTCATGGCTTTAACCTGTGCTACAAGGGAGATATGAGCATCAAGAGTATAAATTCAAAATAGCCTCCTTACATTCAACCTGGCTAGCAGATGTCTCTAAAGAAACCAACATAGAAAGTTATGAACGTATACTGGAATTTCAGTGAGAAGATGAGATATCCGCCACCAAGCTCAAAGAAAGCACCTTTCCAGCACCTGGAACATATAGGCTTGAACTGGTCTTTCTAATGTACCACCTTTCTACCAAAAATTGTAGAAGGATCACACCTACTTATTGGGTGGAAACTGCAGAGAAAGCCACTGAAAGATGGGAGACAGACGGTTGAAAGCATCTAATTATTCTTTTTCTGTGATTTAATTCACCTCCTGTAGAGCAAAAATGGTTGTGAATGACCTTGTTGTTGTTGGAATTGAAGAGGAAAGTAGAGTATTTTCATCTTTCTTTTTCAAAACACAGACTTACAGACATTTTCAGCAACAGCTGTTAAGCTGTCAAATAACCAGCAAAATGTTGAACTGAAAATAGAGGCCAATCTGCTAAATTAAGCCTTTTCTTTAGAAACTCAAGAATCTCAGAACCTAATACTAATTTTTTTAAAAAAACTTGTTGTCTCTGCAATGTAAGGTGACTTGTTTCCTATAATGGCCATTGATTGTGAAATCGAGCCAAAAAAACGCATCGGACATCCTAGGAAATAATCTGAACTGTCAAAACAGATCAACATTTGAATCCTGACTATTTGGAAATGTGACTTGCTGAGTGATAGGTGAACTTTTCAATGTTCAGAGGCTTGGAGTAGATCAACATGAAGACTGAAAGAGTGAAATTCTTGCTGTAGTAGAGTAATTTGGATTTTCCGCAGCCTGTCTAAACAAACTAGTATCTTGGAACCAAACTTAGACTTTGCATTTCTGAAATAATCTCACTCAGTTCATTTGACTGCTGCTCATCTGCACCAGAGTGGAGCTTTATCCTATTGTTTTGCTAAATTTGTAGACGTCATACTTCCTTACTCCCTTTTAACAACAACTATTCCCATACAGGCAGTAGATTACTCTCCTAAAAGAGCGCTAAAAGAAAATGCAACCAAAAATCATGGCATTTTTGCATCTTATTTATGATTCTTCATTGAGGACAGAAGGAGGAGAATTTACAATAAAGAAAAATAAATTTGGTTGGTTGGGATTTTTTTCTATGTAAAATTTAGAAAAAATTCTACTAATTTTAGGACACATGTCTTCCCTTTCTAGGATATTTGCCATTTGAGTATATTCTCTACATTTGAAATGCAGAGTCTTCCTAACTGATCATCCCTCTGATTACATATGTAGAACTTCAAAACAATCTCCGCTATTAGGCAAGAAAACCAAAAGAAAGTTGCCCCTACAGAAAGTTAGTGGAATTCACACTTGTGGCTGGCTCTACTCCTCTTCCAGTTCTCCATATTTTCATGGCAGAAAAACTGTGAATAGGGCAGCAAGGGAAATTAGAATAACTCTTCTGTAATACTGTCATTTTAGCCATCAGAGCACCCAGAGCATTACCAATACCTCCTGAAAGACAACAGAATAGAGCTAACAAACTCTCTTCCCTTTCAAAAGTGTCACCTTGGAAGGATGATGTACATTCTGCACACAAAATAAATATATGGAAAGTGAGTCAAAAACCCATATTGCAACAATTTGTATTCGGTATAAATTTCTGTTTTCACGATGAATTAAAGTTGCAGGCTCGTACATGGTTTTGGCAGGGCTGCACTGGAGTTTATCATCCAAAAATTTTGCAAGTATGTGCTCACACCTTTCAATAAAGCCTTATAGTTTATGTCCATTTCTAGCTTATTTCATCTTAATTAATGCAGTGCAATTAAAAAGCCTTTCTGTGTGAGTGTGAACGTATAGAAGACATGAGAGAAAAGTGTCTCTAGTACATGTTGTGGAGATGAAAGTGAAATTCCTGAGGTCATAGAGTAGTGTAATGGAAAAATGTCTGAGAGCTTTGGCATTATAACTGCTATGCAGCAGAAGGACATTTCTTCCAATAATTGAATATAAGACTGTTTTTTATGATTTCTTTAAATAGGTAGAGAAAGGAAAGCAAAAAGATTAAAAGAAGAAACCAAGAAGAGAAGATCTGGGAAAAAAAAAGTGGCAACTCAGTAACTGAGGTCACATCTATACGGTCACTGAGTTACTGACACATGATAGAGGATACTAAATCCCTGTGCTTAACTTATGGAAAACTTTCAGAATGTGGCATAACTGAAGATTAAAAAAAGGACAGAATTACCCACAGGACTATCTTACCAGTTCTTAATTCTATGTTAGTACTCTCATTCTTAAGGAAAAGTAACCAAAGTATTCCCAAAATTTATTCTCCTCAATTGCATGTGGTAGCAGACATTGGTTCACCTCAGCCTTGGCCTGTCTTCTCTTTCTCTTTCTCTTTCAATGAGTGCTTTTTACATGGTTTTGAGGGGCACAGTCTTGGTTTTATGATCATCTTTACTTCAGTGTAATTGTTTCAATGTGCTCACTATAGCTTTAAGACTTCAAGAAATAAAGGCTTTAGAGAATTCACCTGAATGGAAAGACTTGGTTCTGGTCAAAAATTACACACACTGCTGTTAATTTACATAAATACAAATCACCCCACAGAAGTGTTGTCCAGATGGTTTGTTTCTTTAGCAGAAATAATGGGGTGGATTGCAAATCCAGAGATCATTAAGATTTAAAAATCCATTTGCTTAAGAGAAAATGCAAAACCTGCTGATAAAAGCTTTTGCACAGCAACAAGAATACTGCTTTCAACCTTCTTGAATTTTTAATGCATTTGGGAAGAAGAGGGAGGGGAGAAAGAGAATTAATACAGACATTTTCAGGGTGAAATATTTCAACATTTTTAATGGACTCCAAAGTGTAAGCTCTGAAGCTTCTGTGTCTATCACAGAAGCAATACCGTTGTGTCATTTAAACTCAGAGAGAATTTTTTCATTGCCAAAGAAAACATTTTGACCACACAAAGTTAGGGAATATTTTAGCAGGCTAAAATCTCCATCAAACACCAAAGAATATATTTTTGAATTTTTGTTCCCTTTTTTGTTTACCATCAATTTTTAATGTTCAAGGAGAACTTCTACTGTGTATTTTCTATATTCTCTAACATGAACACTATCCAGAAGAATATATTTGACAAATGCATTTTCTTAAATACCAGCATACCTTTTATTATTATTTCTCAAAATTATATACTCTTCAACTGTCTATGTAAGCCTGGATGGTACAAATCAAATATCAAAACTTATATTTTCCTTGGTGTTGCTTGCTTTTCATCAAGAATTATTAGTACAAGAATTTATTACCTTTTAGCTTATGCAATGTCTTCACTTAATGGCTTATTTCTTATTGTTTATTGTGGTTTTTTGTGTTTTGGGGTTTTTTTTCCTCACTGCAACTATATCTCATTATAATTTGTGTATAATTTACTTTACATTTAAATCATGGTCTGTTCCAGAATTACTGCTTCCCGGCTACTTATATCATTAGGTATTATCTCTTATTCAGGTCACTGTACACCAGATTTTGCATAAGATGAGTTTTTTCTAGGCTCAATCTCATTTTATAATGTTTTAGACAATGATCCTCATCTGTTTGGGTTTATTTGATGTATTGCTGCGTTTTCACTGGTATTCATATAATTTGTGAATGTAACTGTTAACTTTGAATTTCTTTTTCTAAACTATTTTTATGTGTGTTAAATAAGACAGAAACCATTACTGATCACTACAAGTTGAAAATATTGAAAACTTGCAGGCAACTAAATTTTTTACAGATTTGGTCAGATGTTTCTGATTTTGACTCTTCCTACTGTTATGAAAGCAATAATTTAAAAGACTGACATAAATTTTAAATATTTATAGCTTCCTAAAATATTCTGTGGTTACACACACACACACACATATATATGTGTATGTATGTATGTATTTATGACAGTTACCTTGGAAAAATGCAATTCTGACAGGGAAAATGGCAAAATAAAGAGGTGTAATGTTTTAAGGTATTGACTGTTGGCTTAGCAGTTACACCTAAAAGAATATAATCAGGTTTATTAGCCATGCACTCATGTGGCTCATGAAATGAATTCTATAACACAAATCTGTGAGTTTGCATATACAGATAGATGCTCACATGCATTTGCCTTAAAAATTTAAGGAGGATCAGTGAAAATCTGACCTAGTGGTTGATTAACCTGTCCTCCTAATATAATGGCAATCATTTTCTCACCTTTAATAGAAGAGTATGAAGACAGGTTTTCTAGATATCACTTTGCTCAAAAGAGCTGGTGCCATAATCACCCTCTTACTCCTTTTTCTCATTTCCATAAGACTTTTTATTTATGTCTTGTTTACCCTTTTGGTCGAGATATTTATGCTACCAGACAAAATCCCAAACTTACAAAATCTCAAACTTACAAAATTTTAAGAAGGCCCAGCAGAGAGGTAAAATGTTCAAATGCCTCTCTGTTGCAAGAGTACTCACACCTTATTTTGTTGTGAACTTCATTTTATATTCAGTATACAATTCTCAGATAAATACAGAAACATATTCTTTCACGATAAAGTGATCTTCTAATAATTGGTTCATGAAAGAATATATGCACTTGTTAATGTTAAAAGTGTCCACAGTAAATAGGCTTTAAGTTTGGGTCATTATTTTAAATCACTTTTCAGTTCTTTCTTATAAATTTCTATTCTGTACACTAAAATAATATTATATCTGTCAAGTATAGGGTAATAGGTTTTATTCTGATGGTGTTTAACTGCATAAAAGGTGAACTGGATCTTTATAGTCACACTTTTATTCATAATATCAAATAAGTATAATTTTCACGATAAGATAGATAAAATCTCTTACCTGATAGGATAGATTTGATTTTTTATAGAATTTTCATCATGTTTGGATTATGCTATATGAAATATAAAAATTTTCTTATTTGTAGGAGTTAAAATGATGCAATTCTCTCCTGAACTTAATTAATGAGTTTACTCATGGCATCAAAATGAACTATTTATTCCAAACTGCACTATTTCCAACTACAACATTTCTGATGTATGAAATATTAAGTTTCTACATGTGTATATGTAAGTATACATAGGAAATAAACTTAATAAAAAATGCAATAATTTTTTTAGCAGGCCCTGCAAAGCAGCCATTATCTTAACTTCAAACATATTCTAGACAAGTCTTTTGAAAAAAGTTTTATCATCTTTCTTTCTTTTATAAGAACAAGACCTTCAATATATATTTTAACAGAAAAACTTGTTTGTAAAAAAACTTTTTTCTAAGCTAGAATAAGTGTATCCTGCAAACACGAAATCCTGCTGTTAAGTGTCATTAATAAGTAATCAGACATATCTTCCATCACTTCTTCCCTTTGCCAATCATGCTAAGCCCTGAAAGTTATGCTATGAGGGATCCATTTTCCTGATCATCAAGGAATCCATCTGATGATGAAGGGGCTCCTTTAATAGTTTGTGAAGGTGAAGTATCCTTGAAATGAACTTTGACATTACTGAAACTGTAATGTTTTATGCAATCTGACAGTGTGGAGCACAGTCTGTTCAGCCAATGATATAGTATGAGTCGTAAAATAAGAGGCTTCTCCTGGTCTTCCAGAATGTTCATGCTATTCTGAGCACACTCCCCAACTGCTTCTAACTAAAAGCAATCTTTGTTCTTGATTGCTTCTGCTTATTGCTTTTAAAAACACACATTTACCACATATTCAATATCAGTTTGGCAGCCTGAGTAGTTTCACCAGACCATGCTATAGAACACTGAAATATTCACCTTGCTCTATTAATATTACTTAAATCCTACTGGGAAAAAGACATCCCTGGTGGTGAAATATTTGACCGGTCTTCAAAATGTGCGTATTTATAAAATATCATTGACAACTCTTTATCACATAAAGGTTAACTTTAGTATTTATATTTCTTGGCCATCTGAGACGAGGTTTTATCATTAAAATGTGCCGAGTGCAGTATTCTAAGATAAAATAGAGCCCAATTACAGAAACAATCTTTCCTATTATTCATTTTTGCTCCACCTAAGACTAAAACAGTTCCTTCGACCTTCTTTTATTTCCGTATTTTCATAACATTTCATTGCTACTCCCACTTCTTCCATTTAGCAGGATATTTGTATAGCCCTTTTAATAGAGATATGTAGATTCCTTCCTTTTTCTGTAATGTACTATTTAAGTGCATAAGAAAAAAAATTGGGGAAGATATGAAGAGGATTTAAATATGAGAGGTAACATTTATACTGTTTCTCAAACTTAAGTTAAATCATTACAAAAATCTCATAATAAGTGTTATTAAATTAATTCTTTATCTTTCTAGCAGAAGAAAAAATCGCAAGTAGATGCCAGTAAATTAGAGGGACAATGCACCATATTCTGTATGTGTTTGTGTGTGTGGACCTTTAACAAGAGTTTTGTCTCTTTTCCTTTTGTGAAACAATCATTTCTTTAAGAGAGAAGATTGATAAGGGCTAAAATTCTTATTTATATTTAGAAAATATAGTCCCTGGTACAGAAGAATCTAGACAAATAAAAACCCCACCCCAAAACCAAATTAAAAAACAAAACAACAAACAGCAAAACAAAGAAAAGTAAAGGAAGTTAAAAAAAAGATGTATATTTAAAAAGAAAACATTTCTCTTTTGGGAAGGAAAGATTAAATAATTATTTCAGTAGAATATTCTTTGGCTCTAATTAAAGTTTTCTTTTGTTGTTTGTCTGTTGCTAGAAGTTATTTAACCTGTTGCTACAGTAACACAATTGTGAGTTGAGCCTTCATCTCTGTCTGATTCTGAATAAACAAAAATAAAATGCTCCTATGAAGGACTTAAGTGCAGACTTCAAAATGTTGAAGAAGTTAGCATAAAAATTTCACAAGTATTACATATGTGTGTGTGTATATATATATGAATATACATACATATATGCAGTGAATTCACTTAGGTCAAATTTTAGAAGTAACTATGGAAACTAGCTTTTCTCTGAAGATACTAAAAATCTGCTTGGACATGATACTCTGCCACCTACTCAAGGTAACCTGCTTTTGCAGGGAGGTTGGAATAGATAATCAGCAGAGGTCCCTTCCAACCCCAACTATGTGATTCTGCAATATTTAAAGACTATTTGAAGAGAGTAATTTTCAGATAACAAGTATAATTGAGAAATTTTTAATGAGATGGCAATTTATGGTTTGCTTAATTGTAACTGACATCAGTTCCACTGTTATACATATATTTACTTATCTTAGAGTATAAAGACACTGATTATCTCTCCATGGATTATTTAGAATGCAGGAAAGGGTACAAGGAGGAGAAAGGGTTAATCACAGTGTGAGAGTACTGTTACAGAAGTTCTCAAAAAGAATGAAGCCTGAAAAATAGACACAAATATATTCTATATTTAATGAACCATAGAGTTGCACTACCATTGCAAAGAGTGCATTGAGCCATGATATTTGTTGTTTAGATAAATTACCTTTACAATTTTGCTTTAAGTGAAGTTTGTTGCTGGCTTGTTTCTCTGTATTGTATTTCCATTTAGTTCAACTGCCATCGTCTATTAGGAAACAATGTTTTAAAAAATGATGGTAATTAAAAAAAACCAAAACTGATTGACAGGAAATCTGGAAATCTTCCATTTCTTCTGTTCCTTGGACACTTCAGTACAATCTTCCCACTACACAGCAACTAACACAGACAAAAAGGAAACCAAACATATGTTGACCACATGTTATTAGAGATAGAACCTGAAAATCAAACCTGATAAAGCATTTGGCACAATAAGAGGCATCAGATAATCTCTGGAAATGCAGATGGAATTGCCACGTTTCTATGCACAATTTGAAGCTTATATTAGAGCTTAAAAATTCGATTTTTTTTTGTGCTTCCTTTTAGAAGTTTACCTAGGATCCTTTCTTCTAATTTTATGCAGTATTTTAATGTTCTTGCAAATGTACTGTAGCTTCAATATGATAGATTCAATACCATTTACCAGACAGTGAGGCTTTAGTTACATCCAATATTCTCTCTGTAACAGTTCTCTGGAAACTCACATGAAATTTCCACCTTAACAGCTTATACCTATGCTGATGTACTTGATTTTTGCTCAGCTACATAGTGTCTGAGTCATAGAAACTTTAATAAAGTTGGCATCCAGCAAATATTTAGCTGAAATTAGTAGATTTAGCATTTTGTCTCATGCAGTGTGATTTTTGTTTTGGAGTTTAGCGTGACAGCCACCCAGAACTGAACTTTATCTGAGAAAAGGACAGCTGCTGTTTGAGAAACGCATTTGTAGTCACTTTTGAACATCAACAATTTGCACTTCAAAGTGGCACAGAAGAGAAGTCATTGTCAATTAGAGGGACAGCTAATATATACATGAAAAATTGTTGCTTCCAATCTGGGATTTTTAAGGGGAAAATATATTTCTATTTAACAAAAAATAAAATTGGTCAATACTGACCATTTTATAACAGACTTTTCATGGAGTCATAGAAAAGGTTGAGTTGGAAGCGACCTTAAAGATCATCTAGTTCCAATCCCCTGCTATGGGCAGAGTCAATTTCTATTTCACCAAGAGTTCCAAAGGGAACATTAAAGGATGACACAAAATTCAAACAGCAACCTTTACTGGTGCAATGTCTGAGATGGGTGGATTTCAAGGCATGTTCTCAAACATTTACGTACCTCGTGTTCAGTTTTACCTAGAAATGAAAAGGCAACAGGTGCAGGACCACAGAGTACTTTTTCCTGCAAAAAGAGTTAAAATAAAATATGAGCGTATATACTGTGGACTAGCTTCTGTATTTCTATAGTATTGAAATAAAGAAATGAAAAATGTGTGAAAACTTATAGTATTTTGATTTTGTGATAACAAACACAACAGTTGTGAGATCTGTAACTAATGAAAATGTCATGGA
Source organism: Manacus vitellinus (assembly GCF_001715985.3). NCBI lineage: Eukaryota > Metazoa > Chordata > Aves > Passeriformes > Pipridae > Manacus > Manacus vitellinus. The sequence continues at coordinate 24,575,190 of NW_021940750.1, forward strand.
CAAGATTTCCAAAGATAATTAATAGAGGTACTTCAGTAACTGGAATGCCAGACTATCGTTGAATCTAGGTTTATCAATCCTACCATGAGTTCTACTAAAAATATGTTCTAGACACATAAAAATCAGCAGAAATCTGTAAAATGACTTGTATTTCTGATAATGCCAAAAAAAACCCCCAAAACCACCAACTCAAGACCCTAAGATCTGCCACTATGCAAGTACCTCTGTATTTCTAGTATTTCAGCAGAAAACAAAAGCTTTTGTTTTGTTTTGTTTTCCTTCTAAAGATTTGTGCCTGTTTCTGGATGATTATTGTACAGAACATTATATAATAGCTGATATAGCCAGAGCAGTGTATTTTTATATGGGATCTATTTATCCAAAAGACTGTCTTTTCTGAAAAATTCTGATCAAAAAAATTTTTTTATTTCATGTTTCATACAATCTTCTTGAATAGTCAATTGGCTAGTTTTATAGGCCAATCCTCTGAGTTATTTCTAAATTTGAAAAGTTTGTTGACTTAAAAGAAAGAAATTGTCATTAGTGGCCTGCTGTGGACTCAATACTCCAAAATCAGGCATCCAAACGGATTCTCCATCTCTTCTGTGTCATTTTTGAATATTATTCTACAATTTTAAAGCACAAATTTCATAGAATCATAGAACAAGTTGGAAAAGATCTCTAAGTTCATTGAGTCCACTTATTGTAGAAATTAATTTGCTGGAATCAAGACACCCATGTTCAAATCCCTGTTTTCAAACACATACTAAAAAAAGGAGGAAAGGAAAATTCTGGATTTATCATGTGTTAGATAATTAAGCATCCTGAAAGATGAAAAAAGTTAGAAATGGAAAGGTAACCAAAGTGAACCTATTAATGACTTCTAAAAACTCTGTATGGCAACTATATTTCCTTTCAGTTATTTGTTCAAGATGAATTACTAAAACCAGTAAAAGCAATAGGACTTAAGAGAGACTAAAGCTATGTAATCACTTGTTAACTTGACACAAGGCTCTTCTTCCCACAGTTTTGAAACTTAGTCAAATTCTGCAAAATTATGCCACTTTTATGCTCCTTGGCTGGTCAACTGCCTTCAGTGTTGTTAACCAAGATCTTCCTGAAAACTTGCATGATTTTTGTTTCAGGACTCTCTCCTTTCCTGGTCATTCTTCACCTACGTAAAACAGTCTGTCAAATAACAGGAAATGTTCTTTTTCCTCCCACCCTCCATTTCCAATTGCTTACTCTTGTTCTTCCAGGGTTTTTTTCTACAAAAAATGTAGTGTACAAGAATAATTTACAGTCAAATTAGCTTTTCATTCCTTATTGTTTCAGTACAACTTTCTTACCTGTCAAATGAAAATCATTCCCATTACATCATGTCACCATAACAGTCCCAGCAGGGGCTCTAAAGCAAAATTGCTAATAAAGTACCATGAAAGTGGCTTGCTTTTGGGGGCCATTTTTTGTCTTTGATATCACTCTGGCTCTTCAGAGGCCAAGTTTGCTTGCACTTGTTTAAGTTGTAGTTTGTTGCAAATTAAAGAGCTAAAACTCTTCTAAATTCTTATCTGCTGCTTTTCAGTTAATACAATGTTTTCTCCTGGATTTGACATCTACTGGTAAGTGCTGACCCGCTTATATTCATCCATTGTAATTTTTCATTGCTTTTGCCCTCCTTTTTTAAATTCTTACATCAGCTACTTCATCATCTCTTTACAATCAAGCATCATCCACTTACCTTCATTTTCAAGGACCTTCACAATGTTGAAAAATCCAGCTATCATATCTTATTTATGATAAAATATCATCTCACACCTCAACTGGATGTGGCACTATTTGTTATATTTTCAAATAAGCTTCATGCTATTTCTCAGACAAGGGAGAAGTTTCTCAGAAATATTTTCAGAGCAGCTAACTTACCATATTTCATCTCTCCCCTTCAAATTCTGCATCATGATATTTGTGAAAAATGTTGGTATCAGTTTGTTAATGCATTCATTCCTACTACATATTGATTTAGACAATATTGTCTTACAATTTTCGTCTTTATAACCTCTTATGACTGGCTTTATACACTAAAAAAAAAAAAATCATGGCAGGAATTGTCTTTTATCCCTATATTTGAAATGTTTTGTAACTTGGATTATGGTTTCATGAAAGCAAAATTCAACTTGCTTTTAGTATGACATGAGAGAGTATTATACTTTCAGTAGATTGCACTAGATTTATGATATTTTTGGCTTTTTAAAATAGAAACTGAATGAATTTAGAAAGAGTTTAATCTCAACTTTGCTTACACGTTTTCACAACCACTGCTAGTGTTTTTTCAGTCATGCCCTTTCTTCATAGCTGTAGCCGAACATGTTCATTGTCTTAAGACTGAAAATGTTTGTTTCTTCCGGATTTTTCTTCATTTAGAATAAAAAATTGTACCTATTTCATATGCTAATTAGTGTTGTGATAATAAACAGATATAATAGAAGTAATAAAAGCGTGACGAATATAAGCAGCTTCACAACCGCCTTTAGACATAAAAGCTATAGAGAATGATATATTCAAGATACTTATGAACCAATTATTTGTGTAATGTGTTCATAATAGTTATTTTATCCTTCATTATTTAAAAATACAGCCTTGCATCACTTGATTTCTTGCAACTACAGCTACAAGTTGGATACGTGTTTCCATTGAGCTGTATGATGTAAAAGAATGCATTAGAAAAAGAAACAGTAAGGATGAATAAATAGTAAGTACATAACTCTAATATACATGTGCTGCATGTATATTGCACCTATCAGCAGGCACTGTCTGCTCACATTGCTGTGCCCAGCACAAGTTCAAGGTCTAATAAGCTGTAGCAATAAATTTGGCAAACAGGCAAAACTCCAAGCATACACAAGAATGTATTGACTGTAGTCCAAGTGATCAAACAGTATTTAGTGGGACAGAACACCTCATTAAGTGGTCTAAGTAAGATCTAACTGAAAATGAAAACATTGTGTGGTGGGGAAAAAAAGTGGTTTTCCCCCTGGAGTTAAAAAATGGTAACCCCGAGGGGGTGGTATCTCTTGACGTTGACCCAACCAGCACCCCTGCAAAATCTAAACATATCACACCAGACCGGAAAAGAAGGATGATGATGTAGTTGGAGGGGAAGGGGCCATGTTTTAGACCACAAGGAGAGAGAGAGAGGGGCCAGGAGCCCCCCTGGCGGCCTAGCCTCCCCTAACCCCCAGCTGGGGGCTGCAGAGACTTGGAAACAGTGTTAAACTGGACCAAGTACTGTAGCTAAGGGCTGGGGGAAGTTTCCTTGCTGTGAGTGAACAGCCAGAGATACTGAAAGTGGTGGTGGAGCACCTGTGAACGGAGAACTGTGTCAGAAGGCCAAGAAGATAAGAAACAAGCAGGAAAGACGGCATGCAGTTAAGCTGAGAGGCACAGAGCTATCTGATGGAGAGAGAGAGAGAGAGGACTAAGCTCAACAAAGACAGTTTTGGGGTAAGAACTGAATCAGATCTCCCCAAAACCCCTTTGAGACCCCTCCTAGGAGGAGGGGGTGGACTCCTACTTGATGGAAGTCCTAAAATGCAACATGCAGCAGAGAGAGAAGAGCTGAGAGCTCGGAGACGTCCTGAGAGCTGGACGGTCGGACGGAATGCAGGGGAAGTGGCCTTGCCCCTGCTGCTGCTGCCACACTGGCAGTTTTGAGACAGAGCAAAGGAGCTCTGATAGAACACTTAGGGCAAAGACTGAACTGAAAGCTGCCCTAAACATTCTGGTTCAGGGGAAGCTTAAATCCCCTGAGGAAGGGACTGTCACGAAGATCTCTGCAACCCATGATATGACGTGGTGGGGCAAACCTTTGTCCTGGTTATCATAGCCCATGGGAGTACTTGGAGTAGAAGGGCTGAGAGGGGTGAGAGAAGACCCCCTTGTGTGTAATGGAGAGAGATCCAGCTACAACAATCCAGCTACAACCGCTGCATTGAAGAAGAGAGACACTGATGCCCTGAAAGTGGAAAGGATCTTTCCTTCTTCCCTTCTGGACTTTTATTGGAGGGAAAAATGATTTGATCCAATGTAAATACTGCTTTACCATAGGAGAGATAGTTAGAATTGTGTATATAATGTATTATAATGTTTATTTGTGTAATAATTGTAATATAATTCCCTTCCTCTCATATTGAGTCTTGTGTCTGGAAAACCCCTCTCACACCGGGTTGAATTGTGGGAGGGGGGCTTGGACTCAGAAATTGGATTTTTGGGGGATCTCAAACCACGACACATTGAAAACTCTTCAATGTAAATTCTTTTAATTGGTGGATCTTTCTTTCTATTTTCTACCATCCAATGGGCCAACAGACACGTGGTTTTGGCAGTGCCTCACCAAATGTTGGAGCATTATGTTCTAACCAAAACCCACAAAAAAGTAACAAAGAATTTTATCACAGTAACATCTAGGTTGGGAACAGTTTAAACTGGATGTTGACAGACAACAGCATAGAATCATTCCTGCTTTTCTTGAAACTATCTGCGGAGATAATAAGACAGGATAGCAGAGAGCACCATGACTTTTTAGGAGCTACCTAGTAGGTCACTGGATGAATAGGGAATAGGGGACAGAAATTATATTCAGGATTCCTACTTTGTTTTCCTAAAATGGGATTTTGGTGAAATTTTATTACTTAACACCAAGAGATTAATCTATAACACCTATATTTAAAAGGTAGAATAGTCTTGGGGATTGAGTACCAGGAACCCATACTACCTGGGAATAAAGCTTCTGCTTTAGCTGTCTTGTTATTTGTCACTGTTGGATTAACTTCAGCCTGCTTAATACTCTTAGAAGTGTTCTGATGACCTATCATCTGAATCCAGTACAGTGCGTCACAGCTGTAGTCTCATGTTTTTTGCATAACAACATATTGGATGAAATATTCAATCTGCAAGCAGGAGTCTTGCTTTTATTTTTTTTTCCCTTAGACTGAAAGTGTTTGAGCCACCACCTTTCACTTTTTGAGAAAATAATTTAAATGCTTTTCTACAACACGAACAAGGATATTTCACATTTTTTTGTCTGAGGCAATATGGATCTAAGAATGCTGGAGCCAAGGGCCAGAGAGAGTGATGTAGCACTAAGCATGGCATATAGAATCATAGAATCATAGAATATGCTGTGTTGGAAGGGACCCATCAGGATCAAGTCCACCTCCTGGCCCTGTGCCTGGTCCTGGCCCCAAGAATCACATCATGTGCCTGACACCATTGTCCAAATGCTTCTTGAACTCTGTCAGGCTTGATGCTGTGTCACTTTCCTGGGGAGCCTGTTCCAGCACCCAGCCACCCTCCGGGTAAGAAACTTTTTCCTGATATCCAACCTAAACCTCCCTCAACTCTGCTTCATGCCATTTCCTTGACTGCTGTCACTGGTCATGAGAGGGAACAGACTTATCCCTCTTCTTCACTTTGTGAGGATATTGAAGACCAACTGGGTGGCAGTTGCTCTCAGTTTCCACCTTTCTCCAGGGATTATCACTGCTACAAAAGACAGATAAAACTAGGAAGTTCTTTTCGCACAAGAAATGAACAGAAGAAAGGAACAGCAAATGTTATAATAGCAATAATTCGTGTGAGAATAAATAAGAGCACAATAAAACCTGTGCAAGGTCTGCTATTGCTTCCTAACAAGCACATATTTAAATCCTGAAGATGCAGAGAACAGAAGGATCTATGTTCATAAATGTAGTTATTGCTGGTACCACCAACACACAGACACTACAAGCCTGTCGTGCCAAATGTAGTTCAGTAATTTTAGGGAAGTACAAAAGATAAACATCTCTACATACATGTCTGCATGTATATTATATCAGAAAATTAAGAACATTGTGTTCGAAGTAAATGAGAGATTTTAGGATAAGTCTAATAACTGGAATCAGATCACGTAAGAAACCTAAGGAGTGCTGCAGTCACCTGAGAGGCTTCTTGCATCTTTATAATACATAATTTGCACATACTTGAGAAAACAGACACTTCCTGGAAAAATATATAACATGATGGGTGAACAACTGCCACAAAGGGTTATAGTAAATGAGGTTACATCACCCTGGCGTTTGTCGCTAGCGGAGTTCTGCAGGGCTCCATCTTAGTGCTAGTTCTTTTCAGTGTCTTCATTTAAGCAGAGAGACCTAGACAAATAAGAGGTCTGGGCAATGACCAGCCATATAAAGTTTAACAAGGGCAAGTGCCTTATTCTACACCTGAAAAAGGGCAACCCTGTATGTGCGTAAAGGCTGGGAAATGAGATACTGGAGGGCAGCACTGCGGAAAGGGACCTGAGGTCCTCATCAATGGAAAGTTGAGTATGAGTCAGCAGTGCCCTGGCAGCCAGGAGGGCCAACCATGTCCTGGGGGGCATCAGGCAAAGCTTCACTAGCCAGTTGAGGGGGGGATTGTCCCGCTCTGCTCTGCACTGGGGTGGCCTCACCCTGAGTACTGTGCGCAGTTGGGTCACCACAATGCAAGACATAAAGCTATCAGAGAGTGTCCAAAGGATGTGATTGGGAAGATGGTGAAGGGCCTAGAGGGGAAGTCATAAAAGGAGGGGTTAAGGTCACTTGGTCTGTTGAGCCTGGAGAAGAGGAGACTGAGGGGAGACCACATTGCAGTTACAACTTCCTTGTGAGGATGAGTGGAGAGGCGGGCACTGATCTTTTCTCTCTGATGACCAATGACAGGACCCAAGGGAATGGCCTGAAGTTGTGTCAAGGGAGGTTTAGGTTGGATATTAGAAAAAGGTTCTTCACTTAGAGGGTGGTTGGGCATCGGAACAGGCTCCTCAGGGAAGTGGTCACAGCAACAAGCCTGACAGAGTTCAAGAAGCATTTGGACAATGAACTCACCACATGGCGTAGTTCTTTGGGCTGTCCTGTGCACTGTCAGGAGTTGGACTACAGTAATCCATGTTGATCCCTTCCAACTCAGGATATTCTGTGATTCTATGATAATCACATCTTAGAAAGAAATAAAATTTGTTTCCAGAATGAGTAAATGTAATCTAATGTTATCTTTATTAATCACATAATAGTGGCTTGTTTATTTTATCCAAGTTGTCTTTCCTGCAATGAGAATAGCAAACATTTCACTGTAGGAAACCCTTTATTTCATGCTCTCCTCAACTCCCTGGTCTTGGATGCTTTTCACAGTTTCCTGTTGAACACTGAGACACATAACAGGCATACTCTGCCAGAATAGCAAGCTAGGGTGGCTTTCTGATCAGAATTCAGATCAAGTTTGCAACAGTTGGAAATTATATGACAGTGCTATTTCTGCCAAAATATGATCATGTTTTAATTTATTTAATTTGTCAGAGGAGAGATGGATATTCTTTACAGAACTTTTACCTCTCTTTGCCTTTTTTTCTAAGAAAGTATGTTTTTCTTCAAGCATTTTCCACATTTTTAAGAGCACTGATAGTTCTCCACTTGGACTGTGTGTTTTTAAGTTATCCAAATAATAAGAATGTAAAAAAATACTAAATCTAAACTTTATATCTGGTTTCAAATGAACACCCATATATTTGAGAAGCACAGATGTGTATGCAGTAAAACAAAGGATGTTTCTGAATCTTCTATTGTTCTAATCCTTTCATTTCCTCCATAACAAACTTTTTTGTCTTTTTTTTCAACTATTGGGTTTACTGGCAATGCTCTGTTCATGCCAGGGAGTCTGTGCTGATTTATACTAGCTAAGAAATTAAACCTCTCTTTTCCAGTAACTGTATTCTGTGGGTCCATTTTTTTCTTTTTTTTTTCTTTTTTCCCCTCTTTAGTTTGCTTTTCTGAATTAATTTTTTCCTTTCTCTGAACGAACTTTCTGATACTGCAAATGCTGAATATTGTATTTTCTTTAATTGCAGTGCTAATGTCACCCTGTATTCCTTCATGACAAAGAATAGTGGTGTACTTTGTAGCGAGAGGCTTCCAATGGAGTTGTCAGAGCTGGGGCGTGTTCTGAGTGTCTTGTGACATTACATTGAAGTTATTAGTTCAGATGTTTAGACCTTTTGCTTAGTAAAACAAATTTAAAATTTTTTAGCCCTAAATCACCATGACTTTATTGCAATAAATACTAGTGTGATTCTCTTGGCATCTTTAATATTATTCTAGCATAAGCCTCTAACTCTTATTTTAGCAAATTAGGTCTTTTATTTTTAGAGACTTTTGGAAAGCAAGGAAACTGAGTTTGTGGAGTTTGTGCCATTTAATTAAATATTCATGAAGAAAATTTAGAGTATGAACATTCAGTGCTAATCTGTGGAGTTTTCATTTGAAGTCTCCTACCTATTTTTAAATATGTGTTCCTCATTTAATAAAATATAAAATGAATCAATGCTTCTAAAATCATGGTGGGTAAAAATTCATCAAGTCAAGTTCAGTTTGGTCCCCACTGAAATAAATGTGCATCATATAATCTAAGTCAAAATGTTTTCATAAAAATAAGTTATGAACTTTCTTACTATGTTAAACATAAATCATCACATTGACATGTTAAAATTAAGAATCTTGGGCACAAAATTAAGAATCTTGTTAACTTGGAGTCAACAGAAATGAAAAGTGAGATAAGATACTTTTCAAGTGACAGGTGTTGATAAAGGTTCAGTCATGTTTCTCTACGGATTTGATGACAAATTCTTTAGATCTCAGGAAATAGATTCTAAAAAGTTGGTAAAATGATAAGAAAACGGGATGGTTAAGTCGATAGGAGACCATTTTATTCCTTAAACATTGCTGGGGATGATATCCCACAGTTAAAAGTGTCACTTTAGAAGCTGCATAAACATACCATTTTCTGCTCCTCCTGTGACAATAACACTGGTGCACAGTGAAGTGTGCCATCTTTTCTGTGAAATGGTTACCACAAAAATAAAAACTGCAAATGTTGATACTAATCCCGTTTTTCAGATTATATCTGACACATCCATGTGGGTAACTAAAAATGTGTAGAAGGATTAGGATGCTGGTGAACATGCTCAGTCGAGATTCTAGTTTTATAACAAAATGCAAAGGAAAAGAACAATAAAAAGGGAATATTTTTATTTTCATTCTTATGTGGCTGTGACAAAAAAGAAAACTATAGCCTCAGCTTCCTCATATGTGCCAGCATCCAAACACAAAGTAAAGTTTGTATCAAAGAATAGGTTCCTTTTTTTTATGCTACATTATTTATCCACTGGCGCCTTTTAGGAATAACATTCACCATTTCTCTCTGTAAGAAACTCATCCATTTATGAGGCTTTATACTACCATCTAGTGTAATATTCTTTCTTTTTAAGAAAATATTGTCTTACACATAAACAAATCCCCAAAACCATAGTTGCTGATATTACTGAATATACTCTGCTGAAAACACATTTGTTCATGTTTTAGAAACAAGGATCATTCCTTAAGGTCAAATATTAGTTAAGTTTATGATTTTAACTAGTCAGCATCAGAGACATGTTTTATTAATTACAGAAACAAATTTGGATTATACTGAAATGGCTGCCCTCCACAATCTTTAATTCAATTAGTGAAGAAATTGCCTGTCTTTACCGAGATAACAGAGGCTTAATTGGTGCCCTTTCCTTCCTTCAGTGTTCTGTATTAAAGAGTGGAAGATTAATGTCTTCCAGGAGAGGATGCAGAAATCAAAAAGAAAGATAAAGAAATAAGCCATGTTTTAAATGTGGAGACCTGCTATCTGAGACTTGAATTAAGAAGCTTTCAAGTATATTTTGCTGTTTTAATTTTCAGAAGGCAAAGGAGTTTAGTTCACCCAAGATACTTAAGCACATTCCAGTGGGACTATTTAGAGTTTGCCTATGAGCTTAGTTAATATGCTGTGATTGAAAGAAGTAAGAAAAATTATGTAGTGAGCATATAACATACGTAAGGAGGGTTCTGGGAATCAGGATTTTATCTTCCTAATTGATGCACATTCAGACTGGACTACTATAGTCACACGAAAAATTCAAATTCAATCAATGGGATGTCTTCTGAAGTAAGATGCAAATAGAGAGATGGGTTAAGTTTGCTTGCTGACCTATTCTTTACCAACACTTCAACCAAATCTAATAAATATAATAGGAAACATAACATGAGGCCCAATCTAAGGTTTAGTTAAGCATTTGTTTGGCTTGAAAAATGTGGCCATTATTGCATAGCAATTAGATTAATTTAGATACATTCCATCTAGAATTTGGAGTTTAGGGAAAAGAAGAGAAAATAGGAAAGAAAAAAAAAAAGAACACCCAGAAAATTACCCCAAATCTCCATTCCTCTTCAAAATACAGGGGTAACATCTTCCATCCTAAATTTCAAATATCTGACCCTTGTCAACTTTCTAGGACTAGTATGTCATCAAATTTATCATATCTAATGATCCATCATTTTAGAAATTAAAAATTATATTTTTTTTTCTACAAGAAACTTCTATTTCCTGGCTGGGAGGGATGCCTGATCATCCTCAGCAATATCTGCCTTCCAAATGCAAATGTTCTTCCTTACAGCCTTTTGAAAAAGCTTAATTTGCTACTGCATGTCTTTCCTTGCTCGCTGCTAGTGGTGTCACTGATTTGTGAAAATTTGGAAAGAAAAATGCAAAACCTGAGTCCAGCAATCAGGCTGCTCATCATCTTCCTAATTAATTTCAAAGCATGTTCTGGCAATTTACTGCTCAAGTGAATTTATTCAAATTCTCATTTTTCACCAGAGAGCACACATGCCTGTGATAGGAGTATTTCCAAATTTTTATATCTTATCTCTAAATTTAGCATCTGACTTAGAAGTCGATGTATGTAGTAGCTTCTGAAAGGGAACTGGAAGACTGTGAAACTATATAAGATAATTTTTAAGCATGCAACTCAGAGTTTTCCATGAATTCAGTTTCATTTAATGCATCCCACACCGAGGCAAGTTCTCAGTATTGAGAGGGTGGCACCTGAAAACTGAAGAAGGAAAGGCTTACTGGAAAACTTTATTGACCTCCTGTGGTATTGGTCTAAAACAGAGATTGCATTTCGTACATGAATTTCTATACACTGACATTGTAGAAATGCTTGAAAACTGACATTTCTAAGTGTCAACAAAACAGCACAGCAGTTTTACAGCCATGAGTATAAATACATCCTGATTACTCTGTATATTAAGGTAGATAACATTAAAGATAATCTGATATATTTCAAGTCATTGCAAAGAAAACTAAATGTGGATATTCCTTCATCTGATGGTTTTCAGCAGAACATGTCGCTATTAAGCAATTTCTTTCCTTTTAAAAAGTGTTCAGAAGAGTAATTTATTGTGAACAAGGTGGATGTTCTCTCTTTAAAAAGGATTAATTCTAACCCTTTAATTATTGGAGATTATCTTTCTTTTAGAAGAACTAATTAATGCCGAGGATTTTCTTTCCAGCAAAACTTCAATTGGAAATGCTCTAAAATAAATGAAAATCACTCCTTAAAACATTTGGTATAACATTGACTCTGTGTTTTATGTGCCCAATGTAGTTTTATAACCTTTTCCTTACACTTCTATTTTACTTGTTTCTCCTCTTCACATCTTAATAACACCTTTTATACTTCAAATTATATCTATTTTTTAAATAGATTTATTCACTGTACTTATTTTAGTGTTCAGTATGTGACCTCTTTATTTGTTACTGTAACTATCAGAGGGCTCGTCACTAAACCAGATCTCTTTGATGTGGTTTCGAACTTGCATGACAGTTGTTGCTACTAAAAATTCACACACCAGCACGTGATTTCTATGGGATCTGATAGCATTTTGGCTCAGTTCAGCATCCTAACTAAGAGCATAAAACTTGAATTAGTCCAGCTGATTTGGTTTTCGTTCTCCGAATCATATGGGTTTAGCTTCCTGTGGCCTTATACCAAGCTGTTCAAACCAAAAATGATGATTTTTTTGTGACATAAGGTGATATGTACCAACACAGGTTTTTCAAAAATAATTATTGTCACTTTCAAAAAGAAAGAGACTGTATTTTTTAAAAAAAGAAGGCATGCAACATTCTGTAGTATCTTTTACTATAATTTCGAGAAAATCCCTATTTTACTATGAGTACTTAGAAATAAAGAATAACCAATTTGTAACTTCTCCTTTAATAACTGGTATTGTCAAAAGTTTAATTGATATACCCACTTATTTCCAGAAAAATATATATTGGAAATTTAAGTAATGAAGAAGTTAGGAAAAGAAACAGACATACAGTTTAGAGAGCTGTTTCAGGTGCTACTGCATTCACTAGCTTGTAATACAAGAACAACGGGGCACACTAAAATTAAAATGAATAAAATTCAAAGCTTGTAAAAGAAACATTTTTTACTCAAAATGAGAGTGTGCTTTGCTACATCTTCGCATGAAACTATAAAAGTTTTGTGAATGTTATTAGATTGGATTGGATGGTTGTACAGATATCAATGATATAGATATCAATGATATTCAGTTAGCAGACTTAACTCTAAAGAATGTTGTAGAGTATGGTTGGATGCAGTCATAACTAACAACTATCATCTGCTGTGTTCTGCTGAAGGATGGGATCTTGGGCCCTGCTGGATACATGAGAAGGCATGAGATGGATCTATGATAATTCTTAGGTCCCTGTGAAATTCAAAGAATTGTTTGTATCTGAAAATCACACCACAGAAGTAAAAGAAAGTTATATCTCAATATTAATAGAAGACAAATTTTGCACTCTATGTATGAGTAGACTTGGTTGCAAAATTGCAGAAAATCCCATAATTGATTACTTTTTTTTCTTCTGGAGAAAAAAAAACCAAACAAAAACAAAACCCCAAAACATTTTGTCAAATGAAGTTGTTATGTTGAAAAGTACTGACAGTTTTATGAACTTTTCCGAAATATAGCCTTGGGAAGCTGCATGGTTGCATGACATTTCATCAGGCGGGACATAGAAGAGCAGCATTGTAGAGTGTGTGATTTCAGAAAAGATCTGCTACATTTGCTGAGCGTATCTTGTGGATCCCCAGGCCTCCTAAGTTTCAAGTCTAGATTCGTACCTAGGCTGTTTTGTCACTTGATATATTTTAGCTGCCCTGTCCTGATACTCATAGGAGTATCAGTTTATGAAAAGTGTAAGATTACTGTGTTATGAAAAGTGTAAGATTACTGTGTTATTTTACCCCTCTTTTGTTCTCATTAAATACTTGGGACAATTTTTCCCTGAAATCTTCTGTTTTGTATTTTTTATCCACTTCTTTCCTTTGTTTCAGTGAATGCATGTACCAGTATATCTTAGTCCTGTATCACTCCAAATAACAACATCTTTTCTTATTCTGATGCCTTAAGCCTCTAATGGTTTTTATTTTTCTATTACCTGTAAGTTTTATAAGTAGTGGAAGTAGACTCTAAAAGCAGCATCCCTTTCCCTCTAGCACCCTTGTTTACACATTCCTTAACCCTCTTACCCCATTCTATGCTCCCTATATCACCGCTACCCCCGAATACAGCAGAAATGTTTAGTCTTTTGTCAAGGCAAGGCCCAGATTGTTGGCAGAACAGCATATCAGGGCCTAAACCACAGAATATGGTCAAGAATTAGGTAACTATGTACCCTTTGTGCTCTGATGAAGATGAAGATGGAATGAACAGAGGGTCCCAAAAAGCCCCCAGACCCATTCTCAGGGGGTGGACCCTGGGCAGACCAGAGTAAAGGCCACAGGGTGGACACATCTGGGATTGGATGGATGGTATTATAAAATGTAACATCTCAGGCAGGGCCTGGGCGTGCGTCTTGTAACATCTTTGCCTTGGCATAATAAACCCTTTCTTATCTCACCCCTAATTAACTGCTCCGGGAGATTTTTTCAGCACCTAACTCCCACGGCAACAACTCCATTAATAGACAACATCTGGTACACTTGCAAGTATTCAAAATTCTTATCTCCAGAGAAAATACAGGTAGACTGATACGGTGGATGTGCCTTTAATTTGCGGGGTCAATAAGCAGAGAAAAAATCCCAGCAAAAGAATAGGAGGCTATCTGTATGTTGACTGCTATGATGCAGAACTGTGCTATGTATGGTGCTATCAAATATTGGACAGAATTTCTCAGTCAAAACAGATTTGCCTAGTAATGTGCTCACTAGGTCTCTTAATCCTTTATTTCTGATAAAAGTTTGTCTGAAGAAAACTGTTGCTAAAGCATATGGAATCAAATCCATAATGAAATAAATAAGACACAGTACTTATCAGAAAAACACTGTCAAATTTATATATCAGGATGGTGAAAAACAGACCAAAAAAGTGTGTGCTTCATATAAACCAGTCAAATGGCAAGTTTGGGATGTGTGCATGTCATAGGACAGCAACGACTAACCTGCTTTGTGGGTCTGCCGACACTGCACACTTGGTTGTTAGAAACCTGGAAATTGGATACAGACACAGAGAAAAGGGGCACAGGGGGGAACTTGTAGGTGTTAGCTGCTGAGATTCTACAGAGCATGCATTAAGCTGCATGTTGTAATAATTAAGACATCTCTTTGAATCATTTTCCAAATTTAAACATATCCAGAGGACCTAGTGAGAGAATTAAGAACCAATTACATTAAAGCAGTGAAGGTCAACTGCATGTATGTTGGTAGCTTCACTTTATTGTCTTAACTTCATGAAGCCAATTATAATAAGGAGTAATAAAGGGTAGTTAACCTAATTCTGATTACAGAATCCCTCTTTTCAGTACCAGATGAGTTTCATTGGCATTTCCATAATAATCTTTATCTTAAGGACTTTATATTTTTGTGCTATGAATTGACTGAGAATGGAATTAAGCATCCACATTTCTCATATGTAGGATGGATATCTTTCACCTATTTAATCAAAGACAAAAAAATTACTCTGGAAACCTCTAAGCTGCAGATTCCAAAATAGTAACAGCAGCCTATGGACAGGCACCAAAATTTAAATAAAAGCCATCTACCATTTTAATGATTTTTTTTTTTAATATAACTAGATTTAACTTTTAATCAAAACAAAAAAAGGTCAGCAGCCACACTGTTAATATAGATGGATCTTATAGATTGTGTCTGGTTTTGGCATTCTAACCAGTTTATACAGCTCTCTCTTCAGATAAGCCTACATGACATTTGTTTACATCCTATCAGTGTACCTTTTATTTCTTTACACTTAAGTATATAGATTTGAAAAGAAGATATTGCATGCAACATATATAACAGTTATTTCATGCAGTTTAATTACTTTCACCAAATACTTTAATATCTTCTACTGGAAAAAATCGTGGATAGAAATTTAAAAATTAACACTCTAAATATATTTAATTTTTATGTAACTTTCAACTGCATAAAAACTTTCCTAATTTTCAGTAGATTTAAAGCTGGTGTTTGTACTACTTGTGCAATAGCATATAAACATATAAACCTGTTTCCAGCTGGTCTCTCGTGAAAAATAATGATGTCTTTCAAATATTTTTAGTACTTAGAATTTTATAGGAACTAATGCCTATAAAGACTATCAGACCTGTAAATTGTATTATATAATCAATTTTTTATACACACAATATTTTTATTGGATGGAACTAAAACTAAAATAAAAAAAATTGGTAAGAACTGGTGGTATATTGGCTACTGTTTTGTGTGAGGTAACAATTCATTCTTCTTTGCATGCACAACCAGCCAGAATGTTCTCATCTCCTTTTGTTTCATTGCTACACACTGAAGGTGAAATCTGTCTTCCATACAAAAGGAGAATTATTCTTCTTCAATTGAGCAGAAAAATCAAAAGAAGAATCAAGCAGAGTTTTAGAAATTGAAGAGATATTTCTCTTTTATATGTTTAAGTGGGAATGAGAATAATTTTGTGACTTGCTTCAAGTTTTAAACAATTTTTTTCTTTGAAATGCAAGCTAGTTATTTTTTAAATTCAAATGACAAAATTACAGATCTGATGACAAAAATCAACAGAAAAGCATTAAAGTAGTACAGTTTGCAAAATATTGTCAATATCAATTTCTTTCTCTGGATTGAAAAAATGAAAATGTTTATATATCTACCTCACATTTTGATGTACTATGCAAATATCATCCTTCTCACACCATACTCTGCTCATGTGTTCTGTATTTTTACTCCATTTAGATATGTTTTCTCTTAAATCAGGTTTCCTGTAGAAATATGCCTATGCTTTTCCTATTTGTTGATGATTATAGTTTTTCTGATTAGTGTCCAAATGCACTAACTTCTTTCCAAAATAATCCAAACTAATTCATTGTGGACAATGTGAAGATCAAATGCAGCAATGAACATTTCATTTCAAAATATAAATGAACAATTCTAGGGTTGTTCAGCACTTTTTCTTCCTGAATGAGGCAACTTTGATAGAAGCTAAGCTTCTTTGCAAGACCACAAAACAACATTCAGCTGCTGTCACAGTAAAGTAAAACAGAATGGAATGACTGGTGTGTCGTGTCAAAGCCCATTTGATAGATCTTTGTGACCATGAAGACTAATGGAAAAGTAAGATATGTAGCTTCCAGATTATTTTTTCATTTTATATTTCAGTATTTTTCATGTAATTTTCACAGAATCACAGAATATGCTGAGGTGGAAGTGATGCACAAAGGTCATCAACTCCAACTCCTGGCTCTGCACAAGAGCATCCCCAAGAGTCACATCATGGGCCTGTGAGAGTCATCCAAAAGCTTCTTGAATTCCGTCAGGCTTGGTGCTGTGACTACTTCTCTGGGGAACCTGTTCTAGTGCCCAATCACCCTCTGGCTGAACATATCTGGGCGGTTATTTTCTAATATCCAACCTAAACCTCCCCTGACACAACTTCAGGCTATTCCCTTGGGTTCTGTCACCAGTCACCACAGAGAAGAGATCAGTGCCTGCCCCTCCTCTTCTCCTCACAAGGAAGTTGTAACTGCAGTGTGGTCTCCCATCAGTCTCCTCCAGGCTCAACAGACCAAATGACCTCAGCTGCTCCTCAAAAGGCTTCCCCTCAAGGCCTTTCACCATCCTTGTTGTCCTCCATTGGACATATAGCTTTATATGTTTCTTGCATTGTGGTGACCAAAACCGCACACAATACTCAGGGTGAGACTGCACCAATGCAGAGCAGAGCTGGACAATCCCCTCCCTCTACCGGCTGGCGATGCTTTGCCTGATGCCCCCCAGGGCATGGTTGGCCCTTCTGGCTGCCAGGGCACTGCTGACTCATATTCAGCTTACCATAGACCAGAAGGTGTATTGCTATTTTTATTTTTACTAGTTTATAATACACATATTTATTGAAAAAACATTTCAGTGTTTTAATATAAAAAGTTTTTACAACCTGTATTCTTTCTGATTTTAATAAATGAAAGAGGAATTTTGGGAATTGTGGTTTCTGACACCCATCATGTAATAGTAGCACACCAGGAGTAAATATCCAAAAACTTTGAGTAGAAAATAAACCATGAGGCAAATAAGTTCTAAAACCAACAGACTTTTCAAAGCTGTAACTTCTACTCTTATAGATAGGTGAAGTGTTTCTTATCAAGCACACATAAATGGATATCTTAAATTATAGTTGATGACTTTGTTCTCAATGTAAATAATAAATTTTTCCTATAGTGAATAAACACTGTGACATTGATACTGATTCTTTTTTCTTTTGTTCTAAATAATCCCAGATATGCATGCTGTTATTATACAGTCTGTATGTGTCTATATATATGAATCAATTTAGACACCTTAATTAAAATTAGGGTGAAAAGATTCAGCTTTTTAAAAAACAATCTCTTCAAAAATCTAAGAGAAAAACCATATCCTATTGAAGTTGCGTAAGAAAATCTGTAAGGACAACTGGAGTTTCAATTAAATAAAAAAAAGGGCATAAAGCTAGCTTTCAGAACAGGGTAGTATTAACTTGATACCAGTGGGGCTAAGAGCAGCATGAATCTGAGAAGAAAAAGAAAACAAAACTAACTAATCACATCACCTTTTCTCCCCTGGTTGGATAGGATAGTTACAGAAAATATAGCAGATCTAGGCATTCACCAAAAGCTTTCTGCAATATCCAAAACATATAATTACTTGGCTAATATGTCAGAAGAAAATGGAAAGCAGTGGCATAATGGCCATATAATGATTAATACACCCCTCAAAACTCAGTCTTTCTGTTTCCAGTGACACATATAGGAAGATACCAAGATAGGTTTCACTTTCAGTCCTCAGCTTATGTTGCTGTGCCTGGGTTCACTATCCCATCACCATCCCTGCCTTTCTCTACTGTGTGATTTAAGATCTGAGTGCCAGCCTTAATTCTGAATTTCCTGATTTTTATGGTTTAAGTAATTCCCTTAATGTTATCTAAACATACTTTCTTGGTATTTAATATAAGGAAGCTTTGGTTCTAAAATAGAAAGACTTTGATCTGATGGGGTTAAAATTGTGCTGCAGGGGGAAGGGGGTGGGATTTCCATTATTTCCCAGCTCTTTCCCACTGTGTTACTTGTGATTTAATTTTCCTTTTTGTTTTCCTCTAACCAGCTACCAGATTCGGTATGAGGACCGCAAAGAACCCTGTCACATGAAGGCTAAAACTGACTTTGCCAGACTGCCTTCAGTGATACTTGCTTTTAGTTTCTTTACATGTAAGTGGAAAGAGTGTATCTTCATTACTAATATGCAAACATTATATTTAGCCATCTTCCTTTCTCAATGCAAAGTTAAATGTGATGATCTCTGCTACAATTTACTCAAATTTTGGTTTAAACATACTCTCACTGACATTATACGTGTGATGTACGTGTCAACGTAAATGATAGCAGATATCAGATCTGACATGTCCATATGGTACCCCTAAATGATCCAGAGCTCAAGTTTGGAAATTACAGAGCAACTTCTAGAAGGCCAATAGGCAGTACCTGTTTGGAAGAGATCATTTGTGTGGATGCAGCACTGAGCAAATGGAGACAAAATTTGGCCTGGGTTGGGGTGTTTCTGTTGAGATTATAAAGAGCAGATCCAAAGTCATTTATGGTGCCTCTGCCCCTATGAGGCCAAAAGGGCTAAAGTGTTAACAAATAAAGCCTGGAAATATGTAACAAAATGTTCCATCTGAGAGAACATGAGGTAGGGCGGATTCCGTACAGGATAATTTCTAAAACACATTTTCAGTAGGACCTAAATGCTGTATTTACAGCTTCCATTGATGAAAAGAGCTTTCTGAACTCCGTGGAAACATTGAAAAAAATAATTATCACCCTTAGTGATTGAGTGACACGAGAGAGATTAAAAAAAAATAAAAAAATCACTTATTTACATGTCAAGACGTCCATCACAGCCTGTTGGTATGGGAACATACTGCCTTTCTTTAGGAAATGAGAAAGTGCTAAGACAAAATATCTGTTCACTGAACACTGGATGAATATGTATTGTCAGAGATGTTACCCTGAATTTACAGCAATGAGAAAACATAATCCAGTCTACTGTACCTTTCTTGTTCTGCTACCATAGATGGAAGAAGGTCACAAAAAAGGACTCAAGAAAAGGTTGACACATGTTCGTAATCACCAGAAAACAGGCCATGACTGCCAGTCACAAAATGTGCAAAAACTGCCAGAATTAGGGGAAAATGAAACAGGAAAGGTAAGGTTCAAAATTAACAAAAATACTTGGTTAGGGCCACCAAAGAATGAGGAGTTTCTCTGTAGGAGGTCAGTACCGATGCAAAGCTCATAACAGAAAGAAATCTTACAAAACGCAGTGAGAAAGAAAAAGCAGACACTGCATTTGGTTTTTCCAGGTAGGAATGAGATGTAGGATTATAGATGGCAACACGCTTAATTATAAAGGCTTATCCATCAATAGTTGCCTTTGATAAAAGTAGAATCTTATACTTTGGGGTTGACACCAATATCAGATACAAACAGAAAAAAAACATTTTATTCTATGAAACTTAGTGTTCTTACAAACTCTCAGTAAAGGAGTCCTGAAGCAATATCTAGTTTGATTAGACAATCAAGAGCGGTCATCACTCAGTTGATTAACAATAGCTCAGAAAATGAATTATTAGAGTTATAAATGTTTGATAGCTGTGATCAAACTGTGGATCTAGACAAAACACAATAACAGGGATACTGGGAAAAACCTTTAATGTTTGCTGAAAGCATTTTTTAAAGTATTCAATGGCTAAACCCACTTACAGAAATCTAGATGCTTTTTCTTGTGAGGAAGATGTTAAGCACTGCTGTAAATCTAGCTCCTGGGGCCAGTATAAGGCTGCGTGTTGCTCACTTTAGCCAGCAATATTTGTTTTCCTCATAGGGAACAAAGTACTTGAATTAAGTCACACAGTCACAGCATTGTAAATTTCTGAAAGAAACAATTGCATTCGGATAACAAAAAGTCTCTAATCCCAAACTTTCAGGGAATGACAAAACTGTTTTGCTGCTCTCAAAGACAAATTGTAGGTTCTAATGAAAAAAACAGTAACAGATATTCCCTTTTCTTCTCCCTAAACAATCACTAAATTTTGTGAAATTACTTTTGAACTGTTGCAGTCTTGTATCTAAAATAGTTATACTCACTGCATTAAATTGCAGTTGGATAAAAATACAAAGGTCAATGTGCCATGTACAAAGAAGCCAAAAAGTGCTATTAGATTTTTGCAGTGTATACATTCATGCATATTTACACCCCTAATATCCTACCTTGTATTCCTGCCTGACTTTGTACTGTGTAAGGGTTCCCTCTACTGGCTGAGCTACTGGTCCTGATTTCCATTTCACCAGTCAGCTTGCTGCCTAATTCAAAAGATTTCAGGATCTGAGTGACAATTTTTCTAGCAGTTTCCCTGAAACTCTACAACTGTTATATTGAATTCCTTTGGAACTGAGGAGCCTTCATAGAAAAAAGCTTATGCATCCCACCAGTATAGAGCCTAAAAATGCTTGGAGTCAGTATGGTGGTGACAGAGGGTTCCTACACAAAGTTGATCGATCAAAGTTAAATTCTAAAAGTAATTAAATACACAGGTTATTGACATAACAAGAACAATTCAAGAAGCGGGACTAAATGTATTAACTTAATTTTCCAACCTTTTAAATAGGCCAAGTTACATGACTTACATCATAATACTTCATAGAGATAGGGTTTTCTTTAAGCTGCTCCAAAAGTTATTCTTATCAGTCTTATTTTATCCTGCTATCTGCAAGGATGCAGATTTGCCTATTTGCAATAGGTGAAAGGATCTCAATGGAAGATATTAGTTCATTATTAGTTCACTGATTCTTCTCTATTCTTCTTTCAACATCCACTGATAAAATCCCAGGATTTCCTTACTTAGTAAAATTGGTTATTTGAGCTTTATTCACAGTGGGTACAGTACTCTTATAGATGACTAATGACAA
This sequence comes from Manacus vitellinus, assembly GCF_001715985.3. NCBI lineage: Eukaryota > Metazoa > Chordata > Aves > Passeriformes > Pipridae > Manacus > Manacus vitellinus. The sequence goes on from NW_021940750.1 coordinate 24,596,616, forward strand.
TTCCTGAATCCTCCCCAAAAAATGTATACCTTTTTTTGCTTAACTTTGAGGAAGCTAAGGAAATCCATCATGCCTATGCCATTTTTACCTGAAAGTGAAGAAATCTTTCTTGACTCCTCAGCAAATGCAACTGGACTGACTCCTAAGTTCTACAAAATCTGGACTCTGTTAGAGGAAGGCAGTGGCATTACTAAGGGGAAAAAGGGGAGAAAACCAGTTTAAATATCAGAGAGAAAAGCAACAGAGCAGACTGCCATACCCCTCTCACTAGGAAACTGGAGACAGAAATCGTAAAAGGAAAGGTTATCCTTCCTCTTTTTCAAGCTTTCATGATTAGTAGAATGCTCAAATATTTCCGTAATGAAACCAAATCAAGACATGTTCATAGAAACACTACAGGACATCAATATAAGATTGTATGCCCTATTTAGAGTGGAATAAGTATAATACTTCTTTTTAGAGGAAAAAGAGACAGATATTCTGTTACTATTTTATCCTTGGCATCAGGAATGCCTTTCTCACTGGAAAAAAGTGAGGGTGGCGCACAGAGTCAAGATTGCTCTGAGGTATAAATTTTGTTGCCATGAATTCATTAGAGAACTCAAAAAAATACTGGAATTTGAACATAAATTTTGAATGCAGAAAGGCAGCCTTCTGCCACAGTTCTCTATGGTCTAATTTGAATTGAAAACAAATATTCTCAGGAATCTAAAGCATCAACCATAAACAAGAAGCTTACAGATTAGTCTGTACAACTTAGCTAGAACAAGGGGGATCACACAGCAATAATCTCCCAGCTTCCAGAGGACACTGGTTTAATTGTGTTTTGTTATTTTTTCAAAGTATAGTAAGTAAAGTCTGACTAAAATATACCTTTCTTTCTTGAAAGACACCTAGGTCAGAGTATGCTGTTAAATATACTGACTGAATTTCAGAAGTGAAATAAAACATGAACTTAAAAAAGTTTATCACTGGTCGAGGTTATTATTTTTTCTGCTTTACTTTTACAAGCATAATTTATGCAGTGAAAGAGTTTTATCTACTCTGCTTAAATCGAACAGTACCTAAGATACACATTCTGTCATGATAATTACAAGGTGCTCCAAACCTGAAGCTTCTCCATCTCTCAAGAAATATATTTTTGTTTCTGATAAGCTTTATTATTAATCTCTCTTGTAGTGCCTAGAAACCCAACCAAACTTGGAGTCCTATTGTGCTGGTTTAATGCAAACATGTAATAGCAGTGGTAATTTACAGAACAGTCAGTATATGACTTAAAATTATAAATACAAATAATTAATTGTAAAAATAACATAAGCATTATTGCTGTGTTACACAATGGGAGAACACAGGAGCAAGAGAGATGAAGTGAAATGTGAGGAGAGTGCTGAAGTGAGAAAGAAAACTCAATTGCACATCCTTCCTACTGGACCAAAGTCGTATGCAAGATTGCTACACAGACAAAACACAGCTGACATAAACCACTGGGTTCTTTTGCACAGTTTGCACAGAAAAAACATTTGAGGCCAACACAGGAGCTGAAGTCAAATTTCTCAGGACACAGTCCATTAACACTGTTGTTTTCTTAAAAATAAACTTTTATGGCCAAATGCTTTTAGCTACATACCCAGTTACTTGTTCTGTTTGGACATCCCAAGTTATAAACATCAGTAAACCCTGGCTCCAGCTGGTATACTCTAAAAGATACATACATACATACTCTAAAAAATTACATACAGTGAAGTCAGGAAAAACTGTGGTTTTCTTCTGGCCCACCATACATGTACGTAGCAAAAAAACTACCAGACTCTCTGAGGGTCACCTGATCCAGCATTACTGGAAGTGTACCCAGGGATATGGTGTGCATTTTGGTCTGGAGAAGCTGTTCCTGGTGAACCTGAGGCAGGAATGGTATTGTGTACACTTTGGAGAAGTTTCCAATTGGCAGCTGGTCACTAGTGGTGTCCCCCAGGGATCAGTGTTGGGCCCAGTTCTGTTTAATATCTTTATCAATGATCTGGATGTGGGGATTGAGTGTACCATTAGCAAATTTGCAGATGACACTAAGCTGGAGGGGAGTGTTGATCTGCTGGAAGGTAGGAGGGCTCTGCAGAGAGACCTGGACAGGCTGGAGAGTTGGGTTGATTCCGAGGGGATGAGGTTCAACAAGGCCAAGTGCCGGGTCCTGCACTTTGGCCACAACAACCCCAGGCAGCGCTACAGGCTGAGCACAGAGTACTGGTGTACTCAGTGCTGGTGAGGGCACACCTGGAGTACTGTGTGCAGTTCTGGGCCTCTCAGTTCAGGAAGGATATTGAGATGCTGGAGCAGGTCCAGAGAAGAGCAACGAGGCTGGGGAAGGAACTGGAGCACAAGTCCTATGAGGAGAGGCTGAGGGAGCTGGGGCTATTCAGTCTGGAGAAGAGGAGACTCAGGGGAGACCTCATCACTCTCTACAACTACCTGCAAGGAGGTTGTAGCCAGGTGGGCGTCGGTCTCTTCTCCCAAGCAACCAGCAGTAGGAAAAGAGGTCATGGTCTTAAGCTTTGCCAAGGGAGATGCCTAGATTTAGGTTGGATATTGGTAAGAAATTTTTTACAGAGAGAGTAATCAGACATTGGAATGGGCTGCCCAGGGAAGTGGTGGATTCACCATCTCTGGAGGTTTAAAGATAAGACTGGATGTGGCACTTAGTGCCATGGTCTGGTAACCACAGTGGTGTTGGATCAAGGGTTGGACTTGATGATCTCAGAGGTCTTTTCCAACCCGGTTGATTCTATGATTTAAACATACTAAACAAAGTCCTAGGAGAGCTGCAGTATGAAAGCCTGCTGTGATCTGGCAAACTTTTTATGTCCTTTTTTGGTTTTGATTTTTTTAATGGTTATGTGATTCATATTGAAGAGAAATTAATGTGTACTGGGTGATGGGCAAAATGGGATGTCAAATTAGATGAGATATGATAGTCAGCTACATTTAACAGTTAACAGTAGAAAATATTGCAGATCTTTTCTTAATATTATTCATTCATCTGCAATGTAGTCAAATAGTGAACACATTTCATTTGTGAAAAAATGTATTCATCAATTTGTGTGGGGAAAGCAAGGATCAAATAAACAATTCACAAACATTACTTAGCTATATCAAGGGTAGAAAAGGATTCTTATGTTGAGGAAACATATTGCCACTGAATGCATTTTTATAAAACAAATAGAGTACACAGTGCAGATAATTAGGGGACTGTCCTCTGGAAGTGGCCTTCACTCAACAAACACAAAACCTTGACATCTGTACTGTCTTGGTAAATTTAGGCTAATGCTCACAACAAAATGAAATAAAAGTTATTTATGAGAAATTAAACAGAGGACAGAGCAAGTAACCTAAAACAGATCTTACTTTGAACAAATGTATTTTTTGACACTCTTCCCAAGATTAATTAATCTGAAGGAAACAGTGATGGTGTACTGCTGATGTTAACCACAGCAAACAGATATGAAACCGAAGGTCTCTTTTATCTCTTTTTGACAGCAAAATCAGTCTCCTTGTCAGATTTTGTTTACCTTTGTATTGACATCTCCAGCAATGCCTCTGTATCCATCAGTGTCACAGGAACCCACTCTGACCAATTGCATTCATTATCCTTACAACTCATTTTTTTTATTTGATGCATTTCACTTTTTTCCTATTAGATTTAGAAAAAAAATCATATACCAGAGCAGATTTTGATTAAAAATATAAAGGGAGAAAAACTGCTACATAGACCTTTCACATGCATTTACGTACATGTTTGCAGACCTCTCATCAGCAGAAATCTCAAGGAGATGTATAAAAGTACAAATGTGTGTTGTAAACATACAGATGTTTCTCACACTCACCTTTTGAAAAAAAACTTTTTCTTTCTTTTTCATCCATATGGATGGATTTAAACATAAATTTGTACACTTTTCAGAATTAAGGTCATAGAATTCATACCCCATTAATGAACATAATTAGGAAGGAACTGAAAATTGTAAGCCATCAATGAATTTAAAAATCACTTGTAACAGAAATGTAGTTTTCTCAGTCTCCAGTCACTAAACAAACAAATAAACAAACACATAAACAAACACACATATTCTTTGCAAATCACCCGTCCTTAAATGAAAGATAGTCCAGTTGCAAGTGAAAATATTTTCTCTCAAACTCAGTTGTCATTTTTTTTAAAACAATAAATAAAGCTATATTTTTAAAGGTGTAAACTCACAGGAAAATAATTAATCTTTTCTTTTAACTGAACTGCAAGGCAGAAAATGAACTTGTGAATATTATCTAGAACATACTCTTAGTAAGGACCTGCTACATCTAGTCCTTAATTCTACCACTAAAAACAATTATCTAATCTCTCATGAAAAACAACACATCCAAAAAAAAAAAAAGCCTCCAAACTGTTTATTCACAAAGATTCTCAGAATTCCATGGGATGTTTATTACAGTTTGTGGTAACATTTTGCAATTATATACATTGCTAATCTAAATTTATCTCGGTTCTGATACTTAATTTCTTACATAAGGCATAGAAATTACTACTCTAATATCCCATGTTTAACTTTCTCCTTTATATACTAAACCAGTACAATTCTTTCATCTTTCCCTCCATTTCATACTTATCCAGTCTATAAATAGCAGCTTACAGCAGGTAGCCACTAGGTTTAAGCTACACTAATGTTAAATACAAAAGCACAACTGGTTTCTGTGTTTCAATGAGATCCATAATAATAATTTAAAATACCATTTGTTTCACATCTGGTTTGATGTCTGCTATATGCCAATCACTTTCCTGCAGGGCTGCTCTCAAGCCAGTTATTTGCCAGCTATTTGCCAATTTTAAATTGTTTTGTTGTTTTTTTTTTTTTTAAGTGTAGCACATTATCCATTTAAATTTGTCTTGTTAATAGCAGCTTATTTCTCCAGTTTCTCAAGATCATGCTGGAGTATAATGGCTTTCAGTTCCCCTGCATTTCTTCTGAGTTTGATATCCTGTGCAATTTCCTGGTGTTTATTATCCATTTCCTTAATTAAAATTTTGACCAAAGCTGCATGACAAGTACATGCATGAAGAACAGAATTACTGAATGCTTGAGGTTGGAAAGGGCCTCTGGAGTTCATCTGGTCCAATGCCCCTGCTCAAGCAGAACCACCTAGGGCATATCCACACAGCTTCTGAGTATCTCCAAGGATGGAGGCAGCACAATCTCCCTGGGCAGCCTGTACCAGTGCTTATTCACCCTCACTGTAAAAGAAGTGTTTCCTGGTGTTCAGATGGAACCTTTCACACTTCATTTTGGGCACACTTTCTCTGGTCCTGTCATCGGGCACCACTCAAGAGAGCCCCTTTTCTTTATGTCCTCCATTCTTGTGTACATTAATGATATATACACATTGATGTGACCTCCCTGAGCCTTCTCTTCTACAGGATGAACAGCCTCAGCTCTCTCAGTCTTTCCTCATAGGAAAGATGTTCCAGTTCCTTAACCATTTTAGTCGCCCTTTGTTGGATTCCCTCCAGTAGCTCTGTATTTTGGTGTACTAGAGAGCCCAGAACTGGACCCACTACTCAAACTGTGGTCTAATCAGTGCTGAACAGAGAAGAAGGATTACTTTCCTTGACTTGCGGGCAAGACTCTTCCTAATGTCCAGGGTGCTATGAGCCTTCTTTTAGATGCAAGAACACATTGCTGGCTCATGTTCAACTTGGTGTCAACAGTGACCTCCAGATTTTTCTCTGCCAAGGTGCTTTCCAGCTGTCTTGCCCCCAGCATGTCCTAGTACATGGGCCCCTGCTTGATCTGTTCTTCCAGGTGACCTACTCTTTCAGGAAAATCAGGTCTCTGTGAGCATTTTTAATTTTTTTTTCTTTCCCACATTGTTATTCTATTAAACCATATTTTCCTCATTAGTTAATGACAGCATCACATGGTGGGTATCAAAAACTCTTGCTAACATGGAGATATAAAAGATACCTTTAACCACTAGGTCATTTACCTTCTCAAAGACAAAGTAAAATTAACTTGACTTGTGTTTGACAAATCCAGGCTGCATATTTCATATCACCTCATTATACTACAGGTGCTTATAAATTGATTGTTTAATTTTTCTATTATCTTAATGAGTATTGAAGTTAGGCTACCTGGCATATAATTCTCTGGATCCTTTTATTTGCTTGTGTGTGAAATTCCATTGAAATTAAGGTGAAACGTGAACAGCTTTTGTTATTCTCATTTATCAGTTTGCATCTGAAGACTCTGATCTCAGGTAACACCTAGAAATGTAGAGAGACATGCATACCTTCCTATTGAATGCCTTTATCATGTTCTCTTACAGAGACACTAAGAGCACACTGTGGTCCACACTTGATTCTCTGGAAAGTCTCGTCATATAAAAAAAATGTACAACATTTTTCAAACATTTAACTGCACAGTTATGGTAGCAAAATAGGACTTCTTCAGGAAAGAGATTTTGGTCAGTTTGGGAAGGACTAGGCATCCAAATCTGGGCAAAGTCAAAGCCTGCCTCATGCCTGCCTCTAAACTGTGAGAAAAAATCTGCCCAGCTGCCTCGTGTCAGGCCTCAGATTCCTGCCTGCCTCCTCTACAAAAAGCCTTGCACCGGTGTATCAGGGGTTAATTACGCTGATACTTTTGGTCTGTGTTCAGCCCAGCCATCTGTAAAAGTTTCGTTCTTTCCTTGCCAAGATATGAGAAAACAAGCACTGATAAACAGGTACTTTGTCCTTGAAGGGAGTTCTTGTATAAACTATATTTAATTGGTGTTCTGTGATTGGCTAATTGTTCTCCAAGGTCACTTGAAGGAGAAATTGAAGACTATGATGATGAAGGGAACCCCCAGACTCATTTGTCAAAGACCCTCCTGAGTGCAGTACGCAGGCACAGGGAAAGCCACCCGTGCACAGAAGAGATGCACTTACATAACCAGGGGGTGGGACTGAGAACCTCTGGCTGGGTGGTGTTGGCCACATGGGCCTAGGTTGAGGTCACTCAGTTAATTGTATAAAAAGCAGATAGCTCTTCCTTGGGAGTGAGTTAGCTTCACATCAAGGACGAGGTTGCCTTTTGATGGGGCTGCCTGCCAATTTGTGAGCTTACTGACTCTCCAAGGATGCAGCTTCTGCTATGGGTAATTATAGGCATGCTAGGTTGGTAAGATAACTTTATGGGCAACAGCTGGGTAACTGGGGAGGTCATGCTGGGGGCTTATTTCTCTCTTCCTCCCTTTTGGGTTTGTTCGTTTTGTTGGCCACCTCTTGGTAATAAATTTCAGTTTTGTTGAGCTTGCAATGGTGCCACGGTTTCAAGATTTCAGTATGCTAGAATCCTCCCTAATACAACTGGCAAAGACATTTTAATGCCATAGAAAAACTCAGGGAGAACAAATAAGTCATTTATGACTGTATCAAGTGTAGTCATCAAGGTGATTGTAGTGGGGTGGCTGCAGAGAGAAGAACCCAGGTGCTGCCTTAACTGGAAACAGACAGTGCCAGGCAGCTCCAGCCGACCCAGCACAGGACACCACTGAGCAAATCAGTCAAGCTGGTGGTACCTCTTGGAAAACATATTTAAAAAGTGAAGAAATACTGGACTGGTAGAGGATGAGGGGAGAAAGAGTGAGAAAAAGCAGAAGGAACACCAAGGTCAGAGGAGGAGGTGCTCCATGGCAAAACAAATACTCCCACAGGGACTGCAGCCACAGAGAACCTCACTGGAGCAGAAAAGAGTGAAAGGGTAGGAGTGGCAGACTGCAGTCATGAGTCCAACAGTGCTTGTTGCTGCAATGAAGGAACTGAGTGAGAGCTGAGTCAAGAAAAGAGGCGACTGGAGTGAAAGACTAAAGCGCGGAATAAAAAGGTATCTGAGGTGAAGTGGTACTGGAAGTGAAATTGAGTTTGGCAAAGAGGGGAAAAGGCTTTTTTTGGTGTTTTTGTGTTTGTCTTTTTTGTTTCTTAGTTTCTCAATGCCCAAACAGTAATTATACAGTGATGTTAGTTGGAATAAATTCAGTTGAATTCCCCAAGTTTTGCCCATAACATCGCTTGGTGACTGATTTCTCTGTCTTTATTTTGACTCATGAGTTTTCACACTTCTGTTCCCTCTATTTTCTACCCCATCCCAACAAAGAGAAGGGAGTAAGCAAGCAGCTAGAGAGGGTGGGGAGCTGGGCTGCCAGCTGGGGCCAACCTACAACAAACACTCTATTTGTGATCATGGGATGATACCATATGATCATAGTATATCTAAATGGCACATGTGGAACACATACATATGTTTAATGTTATTTTATCCATTCGTAACTACAGAAAAGTACATCATCACTCACACCCTGCCCATGGAGTTGTACCACCCAAATTACACTAATGCCCTGAAACTTAGCTAATCCATGATGCCTTGCTTTTGCCCCCTCTAGCAGTGACAGCCCAAACACTTTGTTGTGGTATTTATGCCGTAACAGAATCCTTGAAAATACAGTGTAGAGAACAATATCTGTCTCATTAGGCTGATAATTGTATCAGTTATGATCTTGTGAGGCAAGACAGCCACATTACACTGTCAGATAAATCAGTTGCTGTATTGGTACGGCCATCCCACCTGGACATGAAAACATTGCTCTGTTTCACAGCATTGTGGTAAGCTGAAGGAAACAGCTTAGACACTTTTTTTCATCTTGTAAAAGCAGAAGGTTTAGGAAAGATATCTCTGTGTCAGATAGGTTTTCTGTGACACCAAATTCCTTAGGAATAAAAGTGCATATTAATCCTGATCTCTGAAGTGCCTGGTGTACTTTGTGGGGCATATAAATATCACTAAGATCATGTTGTCCTAGTCACTCCTATTCTAGAGCTAAGTACTGAAGCTTACATTGAATGGCTTGTTGATGAGCTCTAAATGTAGTCTAACGCAAATTTGCCAATAAGCTGAAATAGTTCTGAATGGGCTGGCATGGAATCTAAATGTGTATTAAATTTGCTTTGATAATCACAATGTAAGCATACTAGCTTTCCTTCATTTGCTTTCAAATTGAGAATTGCTTTCTCCAAACTTAGTGGCAGCATTAAAGTATTTAAAGCCAAGTAAGCTGGACAGTTTTCAGGCTTCTTGTGAATGATTTAAAGATTACACATGGAGACAGAGAAATGTTGTTTTCTCATAAGTCACCTATAAGAAAATTGCATAAAAATGTTCTACAGAAAGTCTGTCCTAAAGCAATATAAACGGGCTGCTGCTAAGCCGCAGGCTGTAGCTGATAGCGTATGCTTATATGTATTTGTGTGTTCACATGTTTTTCCCCAAGGAGAAACAAAGACATTCACCCTTCAGTTCTGTCTAGGTCTTAATTCAAGCAACTGTGATATATTTTTTGGCAGGAAAATGTGAAATGGAAAAGGACAGATTGTTTACTAAAAGAAAGCAAACAGAAACAAGATACATTTATACCAGGCTGAAAATGACAAAGATTTGATGATATATGAGCTCCTCACATTGTAAAAGTTCAAAGTAGCTCATAGTACTGTATCTTAATCATGTGAACTGTGCAAATAAACAGCCAATTCAGTGGTAACCACAGGGCATGATCTGGAAAGGTTAGACTTGGCTTTAGGGTACTACTTGATTAATAGGAAAGCAGAAATCTTTCTCTACAGTAGGTCTAAATAACTTTTTCCCCAAACAGAGCATTTTTCCCACATGCACAAATGAATTTTGTGGATTTACTTTTTTTTGACAGAAGTTAATCCTGCAAGTGTGTTATGGATACTCTCCTGGCCCCTGTGCGATTAAATAAGGTCTGGGAGTCAAGGTGGTAGCAATGATCCACCAGTGTGGTTCATTGTAGAGGAAAACAACACCTGCTGGATTCTGGGTTTCTCAAACTCTTTTAATTTCTATAATAGGTTACTACTCAACATGACCTAGGAAACTCTCTTCTTTTAATAAATGTCAGTTCTGTTTTGCACATTTATACGTAGGCAAAAAGCTGCATCAACCAAGTTCTGTGCTAATCTAGTTTAGGCTGAAAACATGATCCAAACAACTTTATTCAATAACTTTTGCTCTCTGCTGTCCATCTCTGTTGACAATCCCACACATTGCTGTATATTACCTATTCACACTTTAATGTCACAGTTGCATTCCCCTGGGAGGAATGCCATGTGAGCCAAAGCCTACATGTTTCTAGTTTCACAAACCGGCAATCAAAATTAGTTTAAGCTGTCTTTGCATATGTTTGTAAAATGCATAGCACAAGAAAATATTCTATTAGTGAGAATATTAACATTAAATACATGAAAGTTTTTTATCATTTCTAATGCATGAAAATGTATCCGGTGGGGATATTCATAAGTTATCACAGAAATATTTGCCAAAACCTGTCAACAGAATCCATTACTATTTGAAAGTTACAGAATAATTTGGATTGGGAAGAAGCTCTGGAAAGTATCTGTGCCAAGCTCCAGACAGGTACAATCTTAATCTTCTCTTTTACTGCTTCCTCAAACTTTAAAGGCTTTGTATACATACATGCACATGTGTATATGCAAAGAAGACTCTTACTAAAGAATCACAAGTGGAAATAATCTTAATTTGAATTTTCCCAGCAGTCTAGTGCACAAAGTAGAACTGACTGCTTAGACTGAACTTAATCCTTTGCTGTGATCATTCTAGACACTGGCTACGGTACAATAATGAGATCAGCTGGAAGATTCTGTTGTCTTTACCAGAGGCAATTAAATGATTCAATGTCTGTAATTTCTAAATAAGGCATTTTTACACACACATAAAGCCAAAACAAATATCTAACACTTAAAAATAGAATGCAAAAAAAATGCTGAGAAAGACACAAGAATCACAAATAAATGTACTTGTATTACAGAAGCTTGGGCAATATGCTGCAGCAAATAACTCAGGTTTCTGTATTTACTGAGAAAATTATAGGAACTGAAAAATAAAAGGCATGCATAATCTAGTTACAGCTAACTTGTTCTGCAATGTCAGCAGTAAAAAGTGTGAACGCTGTAACAGACTGGCAAGAAATTAGAAACATTTATGGATGGACCTGACTGCTGACATCCACTACTGTCTTTGAAAGAAATATTAGTATTTTAGCAGTTGAATAGTTATTTTTCAGTCGTGTAAGGAAGAGGTTGTTGGATTCAGGAAGAGTGCAACAAAGGTCATGCTGAAAATGTGGAAACCAAACTCATTTGTTTCTCCTCAGGCAAATCACAGTTCAGGCTGACCAGCTAATTACCCTAACCTTGACCCAGGAGGCAGTCTGACTTCTCAATAACTTACAGGTGATTCACTCTTTTCCTCTGGTTGAGCTGTGTGTTTTCCCTCCTGAAATTAAAGCAATCCATTTGGATCAAATTATGCATGACAATTTTGGGATGTAAGTTAAGAAATGAATAGGAGCCAAGCAAAACCTATTGCTTTCTAGCAGCACAGACTGAGGTTTCACAGGTGAAAGGGTTTATTTCTCCTCTTTTTTTTTTTTCCCCTCCTCCAGGATTATCCTTTGCTTTTTTGTTTACACAGTTGCAAGAATTGAAAGAAGCTGGGACCTCAGATGTTTATCGGAGTGAAGTGATGACATACAACATCCGCAGAAATGGTAAGATATGAGATGTGACTCTGGATGCCAAGCAGGTAGTAATTGGGAGGCTGGATAAATCAGTAAGTATAAAAAAAAGCAGATCTGAGCATTCATCTGGAATGCAAACTGACCCTGAAATGGCAAATGTTCACATAAGTATTTTTAAAATAGTTACAGGTGGGTAGCCTTCTTGGTTTCTGCCTACAGCATTAATAAGGTTTACAAAATGAGGGAACTTCACCTGAGGAATGAATATAAGCAAGAAACTAAGTTGATGTAGTTAGAATATGTAGGAAATTTAAAAGACCCCCACCAAAAATAAAAAACTGTAGACATATCAGTTCTCCAAAGGACTTAGTAATATTCTTAATTTAATGAATACAATGTATATCTGGTGAATTTTGGCAAAAGCAATAACAGCAGCGCTTTGTCTAATAAATGTTTAGAAATAATTTATTTTCTTGAACTGCTGCTTAGTATGAAAAACTTCTATGAAATATATGCAAATACGAAGATTCCAAAATAATATTGCAGAAAATCAGAAAATACTTTGTATGTACTTTTACAATCCAAGAAGAACCACCTCAATTAGCTTTTTAAAATAGAGTGGTGGTCACATCATTCTTGATTATGCATCCACATAAGTAGAATCCAAATTTTATTTTAATAAAATGTCTCTGTGCATTACATTTTATACTGTGTATCTTATTTATTACCCATAAAAAAAGCCCCCACCGTTTGATGAACTTTTTGTTAGTAAACAAATCCAAACTGCTAAAACAGGTTGATAATCTTTACTTTTTTCTTTTACTGTGAAATAGATCTGGTAAAGGACCTTTATACCACCCTCCTGAAATGTCTAGAATTTGGTATTTCTTAGCTTATGAAAATCACCCTCGAGCTTCTATTTAGGAAGCTTGAGACTCTTTTGTATTTTCATTAACCCCTTTAAGCCACTTAAATGATTTAACTGAGTAAATGCTCCTTGAATGTTAAGCTACTGTAGAGACTGCAACATTTAAGCACTTAATCTTGTAGATTTAAGATGCAGGGAGGCATGGGAGTAAATTACAAATCTTTTGTTTTGCTGTCTCTAATATATGGTGATTAGACAGCACTAGAAGCACTGGTTGTCAGCTGTACTGCATAATTAGGAATCTAGACAAAATATAACTAAGTCTTTTTAGACTGAAAAAAAAAAAAAATCCAGGTAATAAAATGGATAAGCTCAGCTTTTGGCTAGACTCTTATTTTGTGCAGATCATCATAACACTAAACGTAATTGAACTACATTGATTTACCTAATCTAAGAAGCTACCCCTTCATGTAAAGGTGTCTCTTACTAGCAGAATAAGCAAATCAGTACAACTAAACTAAAATCAGACTTACCTGAAAGTCAAGGCAAATGTAAGCTTAAGCTACAGAGGCTCACAAAACAAACAAAACTACAAAACATCGTTTACCCTCTTTGAAACAGCTTTTTTTTTTGCTAGGATTTTAGATGGATTTCTTGCAACACTGATTCAGACCAAAAAGCAGAATTTATGGAAATATAAAAAGAAAGCCTCAGGTAATGGACAAAATACAAGTACTATAAACTGTATATAAAATATATATTATCTAAGAAGTGAGTCATTCTTTGTAGGAAAAGATATTATCCCTTTTAAAAGGATTTTTTTTTAAGTTTGACTTTCCATTACTCCTTTGTGGAAAAATAAATATAGAAATTTTAAAAATATATAAGAATTACAGCCTTAGGTAAAAAAAAAGCACGGAGGTCTCTGATCCTGCAAACAGAATCTACATTAGGGCTTTCCCTCAGTCTGAAGAAAATTAGGCAGCTCAGCATAGGGTCCCAAACTATATAACAGTTTACTCAGTAGGAAACTACCTAAACCAGCCTACAGATAAACCCAGAAAAGCAGTGGTTTTGCTGAATGGTGAACTCAGTGCTACTGAGATGCACTTCTGTGCACCAGATCTTCTTGCTGTATAATGTATCTTTCACTTCTCCTTCTAAATGGAACATGAGTCACTGCTTTTTGTAGGAGATAGCTGGAGGAGGATCTGTTACTGTGATCCTTTAATTTCATACCAGAGCATCAGAGACCTTCTAATAGGATGTGGGAGTCCAGGGCACCAAACCCCACATCTCACCTCCCGTAGGGGTGTCCTAACCAGCAGGCTGAAGGCACTCAGTGAGGAGGAGCACTCTTACTTCCAGCCACTTCTTATGAAGCTGTTCTGCTCTGTGTCAAAAAATTCAATATTCACCATGACTGTGAGAGCCTACCCCTGTTTCTTGCCTCCCACACACACCTCATTTCCTCTGAGAGGAGTGTATGTTTTTTAAGTAATTATTTCAACTCTACAAAAACTACAATTAGCACTGAAGCCAATGAGTTTGACCCAGTGTTCCAGAGCCCTTTAGAAGCATGGTAGATGACATTTCAAAACAGCTTAACCTCATGGTAATGACAATAACAAAATCACAAATACAAAAATTCATACTCGAACCCAAGTCTTTCAAACTGACATATAACCTTGAAATGCCAGGTACATGGGGAGAAGAGAGAAATATTCTATTCTTCTATTCCTCTTTTATGTAACAAAGTTGCATATAGAAGCTTAGTACACATAACTAACAGAACTTCTGTCTATCATAAATCCCACTATGCTCTAAGCACATTTAGGTATCATCAATCTTCCTTTGTCAAATCTTGAAGAAAGCTTTAAACTTTCTCTGGTGTTAAAACAAAAGTTAACTGCTGTCACCTGAACCTGGACTTGAAATGCTATGTGGAAGCTCAGCAGTAGCTTTGAGAATTGGGAGGGGCTTTGGGGTCCAACCTCTAACCTTGCCAATGTCTGTAAGTGCCAACAGCCACTGTCCAAAGATCTTGTTCTTCTCATATTTCATGGAGTGAAATGAAAAAGGCATCTTGGAACCTGTGTGTAAATGCAGGTGTCTTTCTGGAGTTTCTAATTCCAATAGACTAAGAAAAATGAGAGTGGCATTTTCTGTAGGCTGTCTTGTTACTAAGCAATGCTGCATTGATTCCTTGTCATTTCCTTAATTCAGTTATTTTTATATATATATTTTATTCAAATATTCCTGATATCAACTATATCTAGTGTAGTAAAGCAAATTAAGAATCATTGCCAAAATTTCACTGTCTTTTTTCTTATTCGAATACTTTAAAGAGCTTCTTCATACGTAAAAGAACAAACAACATGTAAGAGAAAGTAATACATTATAGCTGTGTGCTTCTTGCACTCACCATTCCCATCAAAGAATTTCTCATGAAAATCAGTTTCTAAGAAATTGTCAAAACAGAGTTGGAACTGATCATTTCAAATGAATACACAGCTTGTTTACTGAAGAGTCTGTGACTGAGACCTGCTAACAGCAGTTTATGTAGACATGCAAGCAGCCTTGACTTTAATTTAACTCTGGAGGCACAGGCAGTCTTCAAACCTCTGCAAACAACAAACTGTGAAGTCAAATCAACAAGCTTCACATCAGATCAATACTGAAAATGTGATAGAAATCAGTGTGAGCTATATAATTTCAGAAATAGATCCTGGCCTAGTCTCAAGTGCATATTGATCTTTTATAATGGGGTATTATGTCCTTTAATTACTTTGCAGTATTCAAGCCTATAATGTTATCTATTTAAAACAGCACTTTCTTATTTATCCAGCCTTAAAGCACTTTTATCTTTGTGGATTAAAATTGTGTGTGGGACAAACACTATATTTATATGCAAGGCTTACAAAATTATGTTTTCATTTTTCTAATAAGTTAATTTTTTATTTTGTGATACGGTAAGCAGTTCAAGCATTTGTGATGACAGCACTAGAGATTAATTCAGGGATTTATTTTAGTGACTTGCCCTTTAAATTTTCTTCTATGCAGTACATTTTCAATCAAGACATCTGGCAGACCCCTTTGGGGCCTGGTACGTATAAAAGTGTTCAAGTTTACAAAGCTGAGAATGCCAGACAGCAGTTTATCTGTCTCTTGATAATTGTTCAACCATCAATCAGACCATGTCCTTGATGCACACCATTTTATCATACTTAGCCAGACCCAAAGCTTTTTATTTTCTTTTTTTTCTACTTCTATAGTTTTTTTATTTATTTTTTGCTTCCCATCTGACTAAAAAAGTAAACAGGACCTGAATTCTTAACAAGACTTTTAATCCTTTCTCTGGTGTTGGTATTCTCAATATATATGTCTGTGGAGTGGGTGTACCTTTTCAGAGATTTGAGGTTTGGTTTTTTTTCCTTTTTTCTGTCAGTCGGTGACTTACCAGGCCCTCCTACCCCAAACTGTATTGTAGAAACTACACTTTGGACTCTGCAAAGGCCAGGTGAAAATGACAGGCTGTAAACAAAATAATGAGAGCATTAGAAAATTAGAAGGAATAAAGTGCAAAAACTCTCTCTCCACAGCTGGAAGACCATAGCGTAGCAAAGCACTTATGCCTAAAAATATATCGGTTGCTGCAATGAAACAATGGCCTTTACTGTAAGATGTAGGTCTGTGCAGCATGTTAAGTGGTAGAGAATGAGCATCACCCTTTCATTGCATGTAGGAATACAGATTATTTTTTGGGCAGTGTAGCAAAAGGAGGAAAAACATCAAATCTGCATTCTCGAGGAAAAGGCAAATCTGTCAACACAATGTGCAATTAATACCAGCTCAGAGAACTAATTGGGTGCACAGATATATCTGTCTCTGAGGCAAAAGTTGCATCAATGTTATTTTATATGAAACAGCTAAAACATCTTCTCAGCAGCTCCTCTGATATTGGCACATTTGCTTGGCAAAGATGTATTCAAACATGTCAACATGAAATTTTGGTATTAAATACATAGAGGCAATATTTTCATGTTTGTGTTAACACCTAAGTACATTGACTATCCAGGTTATCTTACTGCTGTATTCTGGTGGCAGGGTAATGCCACTCAAATTAGTATCTGAAATGCAATCTTAAAAAGATTGGGACAAAATCTGTTACTGGGAGCTAGCAGTGAGGTTCTAGCTGACAGATTTTAATTTATTTTTAGCAATATATTAAATACATTTTGTAATGCAGCAATTCTGTATTAATTGCTGTGAGAAAAATGTTGAAAGAAAATTAAACAATCAACTAGATTTAAAAAAAATATATCTGATCAAGAATTTTTTTGTATCCTATAAGGCACATGTGATTCTACTAGTGCCTTCCTCCTTAAAAGTTAAACTGCAATTTTATGCCACTAAAATTAGAGATACAAGAATATAAAAAAAATAATAACATAGACTTTCATGAAAGTCACTAGTCTAAGCACCATGGTCCCCCAAAAATCTACTTAGTCCAAAACTCTGACTTAATATTTTATTCTTTGTGGTAAGCAAGCTGTTAGCTAAAGAAAAATTCAAGCACCTCAAGATACTGTCTTAGTCACAGTGTTAGCCTCTAGCTAAAAGAAGACACAACAATTTTGACAAGTTGAGGCACAGGTGAAGGCAAAGGTAAATCAAACAGAAGGAATAATTTAAGTACCAAAGACAGAGATATAGAAATTACCTTTCCTTTGGTACAATGAATACAAAGGATACTTTGGTCTTTTTTAAAAGAGAGAAAATTGTAGTCAGTATTCTCAATGCATGTAAAAGAACAAACTACAACCTTGAGCCAAGTAATAGGGATCGTTCACCAGATCTCCACCACTTCCCCTGGTTCCTGCACTCGCTTTTCTAGGTATGGAGTCCCAGATGTTCCAGGGAGGTGTCTCTGAACAACTTGCTTAGTCCAGGGAATGGTAATCCAGCCTGAGTCACAGGGGGCTTAATGTCTTAATTCCATAATGTCTTCAGCCATCTCTCTACCTCTTTCATCATTATATTTTTTAAAAGTCTAATTTCATACATAGCTAAAAAAGACTAAACCTGCTTTTACAATAACCTTTATTTCTTTCATTGTTGATTTCTCAGGAAAAGGGATTGGAAATTATTCTATACAGCTGATTAATTTTTATCTGTGTAAGAGTGGAAATTAAGAAATAAATGGGAAGAAACGTATGTAAGAAAAGTAGCATGTAAGAAAAGTCCGTGAAAAATCCTGACTTTCCACATATCTGCTTCTTTTGTTGACTGACTTTGTTTTATTTATAGGAAACCAAGGTAATGTTTTTAATGTATTGATATATGTAAAGCTGTAGGTGGATATATGAAACTAGAACTGCAAAAGGACTTGAGCTCTTAGAACTGCTCTCATAGGCACTTTGATCTGAAGTGGATTCATGCATTAATATTTCCTGGGAAATTCTGTCTCTGAACTTGCTTAATGGTACTTCAGTATCAACATACCTGAGCTTATATCTGCTCAGCTAAGATGCTGCTAAGAATCTAACTCACTTCAAAATCCCACGAAGATTCTCAAATGAATCTTTTTCTGGATATCTTACTTGAATTCCTTTAAGCCAATATCCTTATAAACATATGTTTTTCAAAAAATTATTCTGTTTTTGGGCAAAAAGGAGCCATTGCCATTAGATTATCTTTGTTTGGAATCATGTGCTGAATTCTTGGTTGTCCTTCACCTTACTTTTCTCATATTTGTCAGCATAACTGAGGCCATAAGCACAACATTCCTCTAATGAATCAAAATTGTCTGGATAAACTGAAAAACTTAGAGACCTTACACAGAATGGGACTGAGTTACAATGGCTGAGTGAAAAATTACTTTCTGCTATAAAATACAAAGAACTTTGATACAATCCACCCTTTTTCTCAACCATATGTTAAAATATCTAACAACGGTCTGAACATCTAAACATAGCTTTTAAACATATGAATGTATTCAAATGTATTACATTCATAATCTAGTTTATGTCCAAGAAATGGAACACTCTTTATGTATAAGTGTATATAAGTAAAGTCACATGTTTGTTGATAGTATGATGGAAATCTTAAGTTTAATTAAAGAATGATCATTAAACAAAGAATCATAAAGCACGTAGAATAGTTTAGCATCCTTTAACTGCACTTCTTAAGGCCTGTGTTAACATACTATGTCTGTGTTTCTCTACAGTACATCATATTTGTTGTAAACATCTTATTTTACCTGGAAAATCTGCTTGTTACTTCTGTGGAAAACTCTAATTGCATCATACAAAGATGAGGAGAATTAAAACTAACTAGATAAAGACATCTGGTCAATTAGAGAAATTATTATTACAGCTAAACCAAATAAAACAAAACTTCAAGTATTATGACCTGTTACTAACAATTGCAACACCATATTACAGGGCTGCATGATTGCTCATGCAGTTCAGTAATAGGTTTATCAAAGCTTCCAACGCTGGCAGCTTCAGTGGAAGGTATAAAAAACCTGAACTAGGAAGATGTGAGATAATGATATTGCCTCTCCTGCAAAGATATTATCATTTCCTTAAGTAACATTCATGTTACTTCTAAGACATGGCAACCTTGGATGTTAATATTAGGATCTGTCACATTTTATCAGTACCTCCATTCCTGAAGTCTTATGGGACTGTAACTCTTGATAACATCTAACATTTAAATGTAATTATGGTTTGATCTCTCTTAGTCAACTGACTGTGATCAGCTCTTGTATTAATTGGTTCCCTGTGCTCTTCCTGTGTGCTCCAATATTCTGTTTTAAAAGTGCACCAAAATAAGCAAAGTTCTGTACAAGTTATGTGTCTATATATAAAATACTATTTGACTATATTATATATAATCAGCTCTACCTGGTTTCTGATATCATCGAAATAATAGAAGATAGCACTAGTACAAAATAATTCATCTGATGTAATTTTATTTTTATGCCTACTTAAAAGCTGCAAGAACATTAACATAAAAGGAAATAAACTTACCTTCCTTGTTAAAATATATCCACAGAAAGAAAGCCAAGCTTAATCACATAATTTTGTGACAAGTTACTTAGATGAAAATATTGCCATTTTTTCATCTGTAAGTAAAAATTATACTATGTATGTGCAAATTAATATCTTGATAAATTATTATAAAAATAGAAAGGTAGGATATAACATAGAGTTTTGTGTAGCTAATGAATCAACAATGTAGTTTTACTTCCAGATAAATGGGTAGAAAACACTGAATAGAGTCTATGAGCACAGCTGATGAGCAACATTCAGACCACAGTATTGACAATTGTAATAAACATGTTTATGTACAATTAAAGGATTAATAGAAATATATTTACTCATTATCTTTATTGCCTTCCCTTCTTACAATTTGTGTAGGAATGGGATAAGAAATGAAGTTAGCTCTCAGAGAAAATCATAGGGTTTTATTTTGTTAAGGTATACCAGCAGGCAAAGCTCATTTAGGGCTTAATGAAAGCAGTGATTTGAAAGATTCAGTAACTTTAGTGTAATGCATGCAAAACCTAAACCCTAGATTTTCCTAATGAAGACACTAAATGTCTGTCTTAGTGTATGTAAATCATGTCCAAAAGATAATCCATCCTTTCTTTTCACTTTTTACATTTGAACCAATACTCAAGCAGCAACACAGAGAAGCTACATTTGATTTTGTGAGCACCTCCTGGTCAGATTTTTCATTCAGTAAAACTGTATAAAATCAAAATCTGTAAGACTGTGATTTCTAATTTGTCTGTATATGTAATTTGAATTAGTATTTTAGTCTATAGCAACTTGAGTTTTGTTTATCATGCCCATGAGTTAGTGAGCAATATATATATATATATAACTACAATAGCTATTCCATTAAAATTAACTCATCTTTGTTCTCAAAAGGAAGTTTGAACCAGAATGCTGTTAACACACAACTGTTCAAAATAATTGCAGTAAAATGAAAACCATTTTGTCACAGTATGAAAACTGATGGACAGTTGCTTCGTGAGTGTTCTTTTCATCAAGCCATTGAATTTGGCTTTGAGTCATGCTGATTATTTCTGCAAGTTAAAGCTGTTAAGTGGGAAGAAAATCTCTTAAACATATGGCAGTTCTGATTATTATATGAAAGCCAGGCACACCAAAGATTTGGAGAACACATTGCTCTAAATAGACTCGAAAATGAAAATTAAATACCGGTTTCAAAATCCCTACTGGAAGGAGATACATCTTTCCTGAGGGCATATGCCAGAATTCAAGAATCATGTAAACATTTTTGATTTCACATTTATTAGAAACAATGGCTGAATCTCTGTCTTTATAATAGATAGCCCGTTTGGTAAGCTCTGACAGCCACATCTGCTGAAATGAGGGTAGGAAGGTTTGGGAAGGGAAGGTTTGGGAATGGAAGGTTTAGGAAGGGAAGGTTGGGAAGGGAAGGTTTAGGAAGGGAAGGTTGGGAAGGGAAGGGGAAGGGAAAGGGGAAGGGAAGGGGAAGGGAAAGGGGAAGGAAAGGGGAAGGGAAGGGGAAGGGAAGGGGAAGGGAAGGGAAGGGAAAAGGGAAGGAAGGGAAGGGAGGAAGGAAGGGGAAGGGAAGGGAAGGGAAGGGAAGGGAAAGGGAAGGGAATGAAGGGAAGGAAGGGAAGGGAAGGGAAGGGAAGGGAAGGGAAGGGAAGGGAAGGGAAGGGAAGGGAAGGGAAGGGAAGGGAAGGGAAGGGGAAACATGCTAAAACACTTCTTACTGTTACTCTCTATGGAAGGACTTGTGCCCGTTGCCCAGAGAACAGCCTGTGTATTTCTTTCTACACATTTATTTTATAATTCCCATTGACCAGGATTTGTTTAATTTGTGATTAACCTGGAATTATGCCTAAATATGTTTAAACTCTGAAGATTAGCTATAAAGTATAACTCCTTTAATTATTAGAATTTGAAATGTGGGATAATATGAATAGCTGAAATCCCAATAGCAACAAAGTACCAGAACGGCAAAAAAGTCCTGTGTCTTCCAAAAGTATTTAAGCCTACCAGAAAAGATACTTGGGCATACAAGCATTGAAAGTTTTGCCTGGAAGATGAAAACCAGTCCAACAGAATTTCTAGTGATGAAGGAAACCTGGTTGGACCTTAACAATGAAATAACTTTTTGAGATAATGCTATAGGACACTATCCAAAAAGTAGAATTTCAAACTTTATTAAAGTGAATATATGCAAAAGGCTACTCCCATGCATCTGAATTTTAATAATAACCTGAATAAATACTGACCAGGTATATATGGGAGAACTAATCAATAGAGGCAGTGGATTTTTATTTGTTTATATAATTACATAATACCATTGATATTTCAAATGCTTGAGATCTTACTAAACAAAGCTTACAGAGGAATTAAATCCTTCTCTTTGTTGGTAGGTAAATGTCCAATTCAATCTATGATCATAATTTACACTAGCTGCTTCAGTTAAGAATTTTTGCTCTTGGGTGTTCTTGAGGTTATCGAAACACAGATTTCTCTAACATGACAGGTTCTGTGGATTTTTTTGCAAAATTTATTTCATATTGCTGAAGATTTAAAAAGAGACAAATTGAGTGCTATAGAAATAGTCATTTTTAGGTGTCAGAGATTATCTGTTATTGCTTAAGGCATGCATTCTATAGAAAGTATATTTTTTAATGTTTAAAAGAAAAGAAAAATCTGTGTCGTGAAGACAGCATCATTAACATTTCAGAACAGGATGTAACAAAAATACACCTTACAAGAAAAACAGCGGGAGGATAACAGGTTAGCAGAATGTAATTATCCATTTTGGAAGATGGCCAGCACAACTAATTTGGAACATGTGTCATCCAAAGGACAATAACCTGTGCTATTAGTGCATTTATAAGACAGGTCTAAACTGGTTTTGCATTTCGTGAGTCATATGAAGTCTTTATGGTTGCTCTTTTTTAAAAAAGAACACATCATAGCTTTTTGTAGAAATCATGAATTGTTTAGGCTTAGGCCTTTCATTATTTTCAGCCTACTGAAATGTTTTATTTTGACATTTTTTCACCTTTTATTATATCAAAGGAATATTTACATGAAAAGGAAAGTGCTGTAATCATGAAATATTGAAATGTTTCTTTTTTTAGATCTTTAGAAATATTGCCAGAAATGTTCAGCTTTTGACATATTCTTGTGATTATTTTTCTACAAAGGTGTTGCTTTGGAAAACCTCCGATTGATTCTTATTCATAGAAGCTGTGTTTACACCATTTTAACTCGCTTAAAATTCCCAGTTAATATAATTTTAAGTGACTGCAGACGTCCTCCTGGATTGTCTCTACCCCTAAATTACTAGTTCACACTGTTTTAAAGGAAATAATATTTTCTTTTATCACACTCTTTTGTCTTTTTCATTAAAAATTCATATTCTAATTCCAAACTAGCTAAATTATGTTCTGCACGTGAAGGTGGTTGCAAGCTACCTGTTACTTTGTAAAAAAAAAAGGTCATGAGGGGAAAGCAGGCTGAAAATAACACTGGGTTTGCAATGCTGCTTCAGAATAGTATAAGCCTTGGTTTGGAAATAAACATAGTGGCAAGAGCTATGATGGGCTTGCTTCCTTTGCTGTGGCTGAGGCTCTTATTGGTAACTGCCTACTCTACCGATGAGCTTTACTCTCCGTTTTCACTTGCTAGCTAGTCATCCAACTCTAGAAAACAAGCAAACAAACAGACAAATAAGAAAGATGTCAGCAGGATCCACATCTTCCTAGTTGTTATTTGACAGAGACAACCTGCTGGAAAGCACTGGATCTGATGGACTGTAATGTTGTTCAGTTGCTCCCAAGAATGCAGGGACGACAATGTGTGTGCTGTCTTTGTTTCCTGTCCTTTCTAGGCTTCCTTTGCTTGCAATCCACATGTAGCTTTCTGATTCTGGAAAGATCAAAGACAGGAATGGCAATCAACTTTACTCATCTTTTTTTTCAATACGCAAACCCTCGTACTTATGCATGGTTTAAGTACACATTTGCAACTTTTGTGATCATAAGTTGAAGTCTTATAAAGTGTTTCCTGCTGAAATGTCCTGCTGGCTAGAATTCAACAGCAAATAAATATTGCTGTCCTCACTAATTTGAAACAGTGTGAGTTTTAAATCTTTAGCTTCAGGAGATTTATTAAGATTGCAGTTTTCATCACCCTCCCTTCAGTCTATCAAGACAGGTCGAAACTGCAGAAATCATGTGTTTCAGAATTATTACAGTTGCTGTAAATTCCTTTTCTATAATTCCTATCATAAAATACAGCAGGGTAATGGTCAGTCAAAGGTTGAACTTGATAATCTTAGAGGTCTTTTCCAACCTAAATGATTCTATGATTCTGTCATGAGAGCAAGAACCCTGAGTTATAAATAAATGCAGCAGTTATCCATTAAAAAGTTTTAAGCTTAAAGTTAACTAGCTAGTTTGACTGATAATGTCTTTTGACTTTGTAAAAAGCTGACAGATTCTGATCCACAGCCTTGCTTACTGAGTTTTGAATTACCATTGCATCAGTATAATCAATTTCTTTTAAATTGGTGAACATTCTTTGTAGCATATTTAAGAAGGTTATGTGTCTTCGTTGTGTACATGAAGATTTTCTGCAAAGAAAATGCACTGGTTTATTACTTCACATATTTTTACTACTTTCTGTCAACTTCATCTTTTTTTTAATGTATTTACAACTTCTGTAATGTTCCAGAGCAGTAAAACATTGCTCCATAATAGAAGGCATATATTAATGAAACTATTACTTTTGTTGTAGAAAATTTCAATGTTCTTTGTTAAGCAGATTTATCACTACAACCTTATCACTATCACATGCACTTTTTTTTGAAGAAGTACTTATAAAGTGCTTATGTCCATCCATTCATTCAGGTTGTCTATAGACAGCCTGGTCCTAGGCAACCAAAATACTTTTAGGTAAAACTGTGTTAACAAAAGAGAAGGTTAGGAAAAGAGTTCAGAGAAATTCACTGGGGCCTTTTACCGTAGATGGAAGAACGTTATGCAAATGTTCTGATTCTGAAAAGTCATCATCCAATTTTAAAGGCTTTTTAAAAAGAACATGTAGTTTATTTCAGAAAAAAGGACATCTTTAAACCCTAAATTTAAATAATTTTAAAATTATAAAATACAAATAAATTTAAAGGACAAATATGTCTACCACATCCATTCATTGCTTCTTGTTGGCATTATCTGTATATGCCTTAACTAAAGGGACCTTTGACTGGCCAACTGCAACAAGACTATCAGGCAACTTTTAATTGTAGAAGAATCTTCCTTCAATGATATATCGATGAAAGAAGGATGGGGAGTGTGGATGACTAGATGTGAGTTTGCTTTAGCTAGGACAGGACCATTCTATTACTCTCCAAATTTAGCTCTCAAAAAGAAAAAAATCAATTGAGAGACCAAGTTATAAAGTTCCATAAAGTAAACATAGGTTTGTTTTATTAATCATTTATTTTGTGTCACAAATAATTCCAGCTTATTTCTATAGTCCCAGGCTTTTTGGAATTATCTCATAAATGCATTGGCAAAGTCTCCTGCTACTCATTTGGGCATAACAATTCCTTAAGTTATTATTTGACATTTCATATGATAGGATATAAATATTGAAAAGTGCTAATTTTTCGTGAAGTTATGACCAAAAATAAAAAAGTCAGCTCTAGTAAAACTAAGAGTCAAATAGTTTTTGATATAGAGGTAGATAACAAAGTCTTCATAATTCTTAGCTAGTGAACGACCAAGGGTCATGTAGAGAAATAGTTTATCTTCCATAACCCTGTTCCATGGTTCATCTTCAGGATGTAAGAAAATAATGAAAAACTTCTATCAAGTAATAGCTAAATAACACTTCTGCACTATTCATTATGATACCTTGTCACCTCAGAGCCCATTTCAGTAGCTCTGAGGCAATTTTCCTCAGAACATTTCCTTTTAAAGACCTCCTATATGCGAAATAGGATTCAAAGGACATTTGTACTATTTCCAGTACAATTTTGCATAAGTTTCCCTTGAAACCATGCAATGGTTTGCAATCTAAAACATGCATTGTTTTTCCCAGATCTTTATTATATTGCCAATATTCATATTTTATGCATCCAGAAATAAAAACTCATTGTGTCCAGTTAAAATAAATCATATCAGTAGAATATTTTAAAAGGTACTGAGGCCATATAAGGTTTCAACTCCAGTTATAAGCCATATGGTGAAATTATGTTATGTAAATGGCCACTAATGTCTAGAAGTTGTTTGTTTTTTCTTGATTTTTTTTTAACTATTGTATTTCAAGGAGATTTGAATATAATTCTTTAATTGATAAATGTATTTAAACCCATTTATATCATTCTGCTTATTTATACAAATGCATGCACAGATACACACATATATGTTTATTACATTCCAGTACCAAGAATGTTGTTCATCTAAGATATATTATTGCTGAAATTGAGTAATTAAGTGCCTTGCATGTTTAGAATTTTCTGTCAGCATAGATATCTGACTACAACAGGGAAAAAAACAACCTTAGAGTTTTTTCACTTTTACCCTCCCAATTCCCCCCCATCCCACTGAGAGAACATGAGTGAGTGAGTGAGTGAGCAACTGTGTGGGGCTTAGTTGTTGTCTGGGGTTAAACCATGACAATCCTTCCTAACTTTTCAGTTAGTTGCTGTACATACATGCATAATAGTGTTTGAGATGCACCAAAGCATCCAAATCCAAACCCTCACAATTGGTAGAAGTGACAAAAGATTGAGGGGAGTCCTGTGTCACCCTGGAACAACAGCTGGAGGTTAGCAACAAATATTTCAAATGGCGTTACACATCCACATGTAGGCATCTACATTGAATCCCACATCTTAATTTGGAGATGAAACACATCCTTGAACTCAGACAAACTGAATCACTCAGTACATTTCATCCTTTTCAGATTAGTATCCTTCAGTAATGAAACTACATGAACTACCACCCCAGACATTTCTCTTTTTTTTCTTTTTTTTTTACAAATGAATGATAGACATGACATTTGTCTGAATGAAAAATAAAAGCAAATTTTGGAATATCAAAAGTTGTCTTGAAATAGATTTTTCTTTCTCTGCTCTTTTCTAGCTAGAAGGAGGATTCAGGCACAGCAAGCACAGAAGGTGGCTTTGTATGAAGGAGAACAAAAACAAGGTCTCTGAGGCCATCGTCAAGCTGCTGCTATGATTTATTTTAGTGCTGAAAGTCTCTAAACAATGAAGCTGCCAACTTTTTCTGCAAGCATTTATTTAACACTCCCAATATCAGAAAATTAGTACTTGTTATTTACTCTGAATTGTAGGTAAAGGATTTGGATGCGGAAACAGTGGGCATAAAATATATGAAAATGTTCATGATTTGTGTTACTTAATAAACTTTCTACTCAAGTAACTCCTTCAGTCTTTCCTAAAATAGTATTTCTTCCAGACTCCTGGTGACAAAAATTATTCCTTTGGATTTTTAGACAATATTGTGTTACAAACAGTGATTTTCTTCACATTTGCTCAGAAGTTTAAACTTTGCAATCATACCATAGCGAATTGGAGTATTTGATTTTCTCTGGCTAAAAATAGGGAAATCAATACCAAACCCAAAATCCTATCAAGGACATTAAGTTTATTTTTCACTAACTGAATGATTTAAAATCTAATTAATTATATCTCTATTTATCCTTTAACTGTTTGTTAAAGGAAAACATTAGTTGAAAAATAACTGCTTTTGTTTGATGGATTTTTTTTTTTTTTTAAATTTCAAGTGATATTAATTAGGGGCTTTGATATGCATTTTTGATTGATATTTTTTCCAGATTTTGGCTGTCTTAGGAAGTTGTAAATTAGAAATATATTCACAAATACAGCAAGATTTTGCTAATGTTGGGCAGTTTGGTCATCATCATAGGAGGAGAACTCTGGACTTTAGAGGTTTCTTATTTTTTGGTGGATTTTTTTTTTTTTGCTTTTATTTGATCTACCTCATGGTGGGGGAAAAGAAAAAAGATGTGAAAAGTATTAACACTAGGCCTGATTTTGATCTAATTTAGAACAAATATTGACCCAAAATAAAATGTCTTTAGCAACGTGAATGAAAACATAGTGTTCTAATCTACCTGAAGGTAGGTCAGAGAATACGGATTTCCCTCTGTGATGTTTGATTACTACAGTTTGAGTTAAACTTACAGTATCAGTTAAATTCCTTTTGAAATGGTAATGCTGCTGACTTTTAGAGAGTTATGACTGAGGGTAAATAGGAAAATAAACTCATTCAAGTTTACCATCTATAGATGCAACAGTCGAGATTCAAAACTGCAGAACAATAACCAGATCAGTTTGTACTTGAGGTGAAGGTCTGTACTTGGATGTAGACAGCTTCAGTTAGCTGTTAAAATGTAAATGTACATCTTTATGTGTCTTCACATCTCATGTCTATATGTGCTAGACAGTGAAGCAGAGCTTGAAAATCACACTTCAGTTTTTGCTTTTGTTTTTGAATGACAGAATTACTTACCCAGGTTTGTCAGCTGATTTCCAGCAGAGTGATTTGGGGCTGTAGTTTTATTCCCTAAGCAGCCACCCATCCATTTTCATCTCTCTGCAGCTCCCTCTGTTACCATCAAGTGTCTGTTTTGCTTCATTTTCATTCTTTGTGGGAATTTCTACACATCTTCACTATCCCTTTTCTTTGGATAAGCCAAAGTGGACATCACTGGCCATAGATATATTCCATCTTCATTTGCTGTCTCAAGGATGCCTAAATGCTGAGTATGATACAGGGGATTCCATGCTCTTCAAGTATTTAGTGTTATACTTTCATAGCTTAAAAAACATGGCCATTTCCTCTCTGAAGGATATATATTTTCATCTTCTGACTTGGAGAAGTCTCTCTGTGCATCATCTAGCAGCACAGTGTGACACAAGGATATTCTGATCCTATTTAATATGCTATCTTATTGCCCGAGCAATGAGTGCCACATGACAAAGGAATAAAACCCCAAAAGGAACCTAAACATACCATTTGATATTGTTAGATTCTAAATCTCAGATGGGAATACAATTGGTTTTAGACACTTTAAAACTGATAACCCTTGCTATATTAGTTATATCAGTGATCATTGTCATGCATGAATTGTGAATTACCTCAGCTAGGAGCTGGGGTTGTTTAACCTGGAGAAGAGGAGGCTCAGGGGAGACCTCATCACTCTACCTGCCAGGACGTTGTAGCCAAGTGGGTGTCGATCTCTTCTCCCAGACAACTATCAGTAAGGCAAGAGGGCATGGTCTTAAGCTCTACCAGGGGAGGTTTAGCTTAGATATTAGGAAGAAATTCTTTACAGAGAGGGTAATCAGGCATTGGAATGGGCTACCCAGGGAAGTGGTGGATTCTCTGTCCCTGGAGGTTTTTAAGATGAGATTGGATGTGGCACTTCGGGCCATGGTCTAGTAACCACGACTGTGTTGGATCAAGGGTCGGACTTGATGATCTTGGAGGTCTTTTCCAACCTGACTGATTCTATGATTCTATGATTCTCTTGTAAAGAAGACTGTAGTTGCTGTCTCAAACTGGATTCTGCAGTAATGAAGACTGGGGCTAGACAGTGCTTGGAGAAAACCTTCAAATGGTATGACAAACAAAAACGAACCACAAGGAAAGCATAGAAGATCAAAGAACTTGGAAAAGTCAACTGCCCTGACCAAGAACATGCCCATGGTACCAGTGGCTATTTCTGTTACTGTACTAGCCTATAATTAACAACTTCCAAGGCTAGATGTTGTATAGCCTCTAGAGGTTGGTGCTTAATAATTTTCACAGTTGAAAAGTTTATCTTAATACTTCATCTGAAAATATTATAATAACAACTGCTACAGCTAAATATTTCTGTCCCATTCATTAGGGAGATAAAAAATATGTTGTTTGTTTCTTCTTAGCAGCAAGTTTGTACTTGCCTGAAGAGCATTACAAAATAGCTCTCTTTGTTGGCTTTCATATAAACCAAACTCTTAACCTTTTCCCATATATTGTGTTTTCTTGATTTCTAATTTCTGAGTGGTGTCAACAGCAATGGTGGAACAAGGCATTAAACATTAACTGTCTTAAAAACTGCATATTTCTTTTCAGATTTAGTCGATGCTGTTAGGAGTTTTCTGTACAATCTGAGTATTGTATTTCTGAGTATTTCAATTTTGTGGAACATCTTTTCCTTCAAAAGAAGAGATGGAACAAAATTTAGCTTCAGAAGGATCAAAACATTTTATTTTCCTAATTTATCTAATATGATTGGGGACTTTCACGTCTATTTGTTTCGAGATTTTTTTTATGGTACGGTCACTTATAAATATTGTTTTATTTAAATAATTTGTTTTGAAGTAGGATATATCAGTTATTATCAATCAAAGAACAAAATGTGAATTAAAGTGTCTGACATAATCAAGTGGAAGTTTGTCTTCTAAAGAGTCACTCCCTTCACCTGTGTAGATGTTCAAAAAATACATTGCAGATGCATTTCATTACTCTTTTAATGTTTTATTGTTCTGTGCAAACAGATTGCTCAGCCTGATTCATTTGGGAGATACTGAACTCCCAAAGCAAATAGTCTTAGGTACTCAGGAGAACCAGTGTTACAATTTCAGATTTCAGAACTATGAACTACACAGTCACAATCAACTGCTTGCCAAAACAACAAAAAGGTGCTTTTTTGCCTTTAATGCCTCTTCACTATACTGTTCAATAAAAGCAATTTGTGCTGTCCATGGTGACCTTTATGTGGTATTACATGGTTTGCAGAGGAAGTGTGTCTGATCAATAATTAGTTCTCAGGGATGAGGGCACCTGAACTCTTGGATTCTTCTTTTACTGGAATACAATTATAATGTTAGGTGATGTAGGACTGTACTCTGTTATTAATTGATGTCTTGTTTAGAAGCATATCCTGAATGTATTCCTGTATTCCTGCTCTGAATATGTTGCTAATGAGAAAAATATCTAAATAAACAAACAGTAGCTTATGTTTTTGGTAGTTTTTAATTACTTGTATTTATGATTAATTACAAAAACCATGTCACTACTTTAAGAGAATTATTGACTGTGAGAAAAACAAATAAAGGATGCAGGTGTGCATTCAGAAGTATTTCTGCACTCTCACATGCATTACTGTCAAGTTTCAAGATTTTATATTATAGAAATGTTGCTGCTTGTAGTAAATCAGTTCATTTTAATCTACTGGTTGAGGTAAGGACTTAGATGGAATACTTGAATGTCAGTGATATAAAGCCTATTTTGGATTCAACTCTTAACCTTATTATTAGGTTTTCTAAAAGGTCTCTCACACCAGTATTACCCAGTAGAACTTTTTCATGAGTTTACTAATGGTACATCCTAAAAACTGGACCTTAACACTGATTTTGAGAAAAGTTCTTTTTCTACAGCACAGTAAACATGATCCCAAACTCTATGTAGCTCACTGAAGAACAAATTCATATTTTTTTCTTAAAGCCATGTTAAGTTTCCTTTACTAAGGTATTTGGCTTTATTCACTGTGATGATTTAGGAGGTAAAACAGACTTCATTTATTATAACATGAAATATTTCAAAGTTAAAGTAAGAATAAAAGCTTTGTTTTCAATAATATTCTTATATTAAACCCTCCAATTCTACCATTTGGAGATTTTTGAATTTTCTCACACATGAGAATGTGGATTAACTTATCTATGTATTCACTCTAACTCTGCTGAATACCTTATGCTTTTGCTTTTCGGCCAAGAAGAAAATGTTCCAGTTTGTTTAAAATAAGGAATTTTTTTTTTGGAAGGGTAAGCACAACCCTCCTTTATACAGCATTTCTTGTGTCTTCCTGTTTGCTTCCAATACCAATGAGGCTTGAGTCACATTTTCATCTAACTATGCATTAGAAATCTAGTCATTGCATATCATCTGATCAGTCTCTAGCTATGTTTTTATGATGTTCTGCAATAAAAGTAACTCCCTGATCTGACTGAGTTAACTAAATCTAACAGAAGATGCATAAAAGCAGGCAATAAATGGTTGGCATTTGATGGATTTAGCTGTGGAATTACTGTAAATTCTACTAATTTAAAACTAAATCAGTTTTACTGTCTCTTACAAAACTTTGAGAAAATGTTGGCTTAATGTTGTGTAAATTGTTCATTTAAATCCAACTATAGAAAAAAATCTTTGGAAATATCTTTGTAAAGAAATTCCTTTAGAGAAATAAAAAGAAGTCAGGTCTTTTAACTAACTAACCAACCAACCAAACAAAAAACCCCCTAACAAATCCAAACTAACCAAGCAAAGACACAACCACCATCAAAAAACAAACAAACAACCAAACAAAAAACCCCAACATAAAAAATGAAATAATTAGCCTAAAAAAATAACTTTTTTGTGTAATGGTACTGTGAGCTTTATGGTGGCATTGCTAGGAAGACAGAGAAGGAAGAGGATAGGAAAAAAACAACTGTGAAATAAACACCTGAAAAAGAATTACCAAATAAATACTTGATCCTTTCAGGGAGAACAAAGGTTTCTGCTATCATGACTAAACAGCAAAGATTTGATCTTGTAAACTTAAAAAATCTTATTTTACTAGAAGTATGTGATTTTCTATAGTGTAGTATTCCTTAGGGCAAATTTTAACAATAATATAAAAGAATATATGGGACCAAAAGAAAATATATTCATTTTTTTTCCAGCCTTTCTACTTTCTCCATCATTTAAGCTTTAAAGAAAGAGTATATTTCAAATTGCACTTACCTGTAGCAGCAAACTGGTTATCAGTGCATTCACTGTCCATAGCACCCTTTCCACTCACGGATTCAGTTGGCTAAGCTGATCAGAATCAACCATTTTTATGTACAAATATGTACCATTTTATGTACAGAATTTTTCAAGCATTTAGTGCACTTTCAACCAACTTTCTTCAGGCATTTAAGATAAACATCATATTTCAGAAGTCCTCACTGAAGCAAAGCAGAATGTATGAACCTGTGTGATGACACAGTAAGAAGAAAATTATTCTGATAAGACAGGAACCCCAGGCTCAAAGTAAAAATTACTCAGCCTTCATCTTCCAGGTTTCTCATAAATTTTTATCCTACTTTATATTTTCAGCTTGTTGTCAAATACCAGATCAATTAATTTCCATATTTTGTTTTTCTTTTCAAATATGATTCAGATGAGAGCAAAAGTCTGAGAGTAAGTAGGAAGTTTAAATTAACATTTAATAAAAACCTTCATAAAATATTCACCTGCGGTTTAAATCTTGAAAGGAAATGGAGGTTGGGTCTCCCTATGTCTGAAGCTGCACATATATCTTCATTGACTAATATATACATAAAATGTTGAGATGAAATCTTGACTCTTCCCATTCAGCAAGGTATTTGACCTTTCATTTCTCGACTTTCACATCTGAAAACAAGAAGAAAATGATGCTGCCTCCTCTTTTTTTGTGTATTAATTTGAAAACTACTGGAGTAAATTATCATCTAAACCCTGCAGAATATCTTATGTTATATTAAAAAACACGCAATGAAAGCAGAAAGCTGGCCAAGATAGGTACTTGTGATAACCAGTTTCTAGTATTTGAGCACAGCAGCGTGCCTCAGGGAACCCTGCTGTGCCTCACTTCTTAATGTTATTGTTCCTGTTACACAAAAGATGCTGCCAAATACATCCATATTCTCCAAAATTTCTTTTCTTTTATGCGTCCTAACCTTTAATTAAACAGGCAATATATATAGTTAGTGCAAATGGCTGAAATATTGAAATACTTCAGGTAATGAAATACAGATAATGAAATACATTGATTTACTTTATCATTAAGTGACCTCTCACTGCCTTGGCTACTGCGAACCTTACATTTCCTACGTTTTTAGCTGTTTAAGAATCTGCAACAGGTTAAATTGGAAAGGTCCTTAAGGAGAGAAAAACAGAATCTTGTCCCTGTCAGACCTCAACAATATTAAATTTCTCTTCTGTATTTTGTGAAACTGCTTATTCCCAGACATAAATGATAGTGCCAGGTCCTGCACTTAAGTCACAACATCCCAATGGAACAACACAGGCTAAGGGAAGAGGGACTGGAAAGCTGCTCAGCCAAAAAGGACCTGTGGGCACTGGTCAACAGCCAGCTGAACATGAACCAGCAGTCTGCCCAGGTGGCCAGTGTGTCAGAAATAGTGTGGCCAGCAGGACCAGGGCAGTGATTGTCCCCCTGTACTTGGCATTGGTGAGGCACATCGCTAATCCCGTGTTCAGTTTTGGGCCTCTCACTACAAGAAAGACATTGAGGTGCTGAAACACATTCAGAGAAGGACAACGAAGCTGGTGATGGATCTGGAACACAAGTCTTGTGAGGAGCAGCCAAGGGAGCTAGGGTTGTTTAGCCTGAGGAAAAGGGGTCTCAAGGGGAACCTTATCACTCTCTAGAACTACCTGAAAGGAGGATGTAGCAAGGTGAGGGTTGGTGTCTTCTCCCAAGCAACTAGGGACAGGACAAGCAGAAATGACCTCAAATTGCACCAGGGAAAGTTCAGATTGGATATCAGGAAAAAATTTCCTTGCTGTAAAGGTGGTTAGGTATGGGAGCAGGCTGCTCATGGAAGTGGTTGAATCACTGCCCTGAAAATGTCCAAGAAAACATGTAAATTTTTGGTTCTTAGGGACTTAGCGTAGTCTCTGACAGTGTTAGGTTAAGGGTTGGACTTGGTGATCTTAGAGTCTTTTCCAACTTTAATGATTCTCTGAGTCTATGATATATAGAAAGGGTCATGTACTCGCTTTTCAATGAAATAGAAAATATAGAATTCTTGGTGGGGACAGTTACTTTGTTTGTAGTAATAGGTAAAATAATGTCTTTGTTTTCTGGTTCCTTAAGAAGAGGTTGAAATTTTGGACTCAGACGTGCAGAGGGCAATGCCAAGAGTTTCCCAGTAGTTATGAATCTACTGTAGCTGCAGAAAATATAGATTCAAAAGATAGCCATACACTAAGTAGCCCTCACAATAAAAGTAAGTAGATAAACAGAAGTATCTACCCCGGTGGATTTAGCCTGCATTAGAATATCTGAATATTTGAATCTGCTTCTCAGATGAGGAAAAAATCCCCAAACATTAAAAAGATGCACAGAACTATACAAAAAATTAACAGGATTGCCCTTAATTTATAGAGAAAG
Source organism: Manacus vitellinus (assembly GCF_001715985.3). NCBI lineage: Eukaryota > Metazoa > Chordata > Aves > Passeriformes > Pipridae > Manacus > Manacus vitellinus. Next base: position 24,631,389 of record NW_021940750.1, read on the forward strand.
GTAGAATGTTATGGCTTTAGGAGGTTAAATCAGATTGGATTATAGTAAAATATATTAAATGAAATGATAATAGATACTAGTTTGGATATGGAACTGTGTGTAAAATATCAGTGTAGCCATAAGTATTGCTTGCTTTCCTTTTTTAGGGTAAAAGCCCCTGTCTTGATGACTTATGGTCTGATTTAAATTTTGTAAAGGTTTTTGGGGAGAATATACTTATACTGGAGTAGCTGTTACTTATATATTTGACTATTCATGCTTATTACTTTCAAAGTTAACATCAGGAAACTGAAAGCTGGGACTACTTTTACAATATACCTTTATTTGAGGTATTGAATTTCAAGAGGATCCTTTAATTATTTTCCTGGATTATAACACCTTTTTTTGTTTGGATGCAGTGTTTTTACTTCTGTGACAGCTTTTATGAGCCACACTTATTTTAGGCTTCACCTTGGAAGGAGCCATATAATATTCTCAAGCTTTTATGTACATACTTAACATACAGTAGATAATCTGTGAGAAAAACAAAGACCCAGTTATGACAAAAGATAAATTTCAACAGGTCCTGGTAAAATTGGTTCTAGCTTTTATTCTTCTTAAGAGTCTCCAGTGTAACTATAATGCCTGAACAAGGTGAGGTGTTTGTCACTGTAGAGGGTTTACGTGCACTAAGGTGTAATTCTCTGATCTCTCTAAGTCATTTTGTGTTCTCAAAATGAAATGCAATATACTTTTGCTAGGTATTCTAAATAAATGTATTAAAATATCTGCTAATTTTTACATTGATTGTAGAAGCAAAAGAGGTTGCTTCTACTGGGACAGACACTGTGGAAAAATCACTTACAGATTCCCCAGATTCACACTTCTTTAGGTTTTTAATTTTTTGGAGGGAGCTGTTATAATACCGGATGAAATATCTACCCACAGAAATGCAGTAGCCTTGAGTAACATTCTGAATATTGAATAGCAGCTTCTGAAAATAGAACTCTGAGGTGTTTCTCCAAAATTTGATAAGTCTGATCAGAACAGAATGAAATTACATAAACTAGTTCTACAATTAAATGTGATTAAAGTATTGCACTTGACATTTTTTACCCTCTTTTCTTTGCAATAGTAAAACTTTCATACATGGCTAAAAACAAATAACCTTCTTTCCCTATTGAAATTACTTTTTTTAATGTTTTCCACTTTTTTTTTTCTGGATTAAGTTTTACATTAGATATTCACTTGACTTTTAGTTCTCACATTTCTCTAAAACACTGTCATTAAATGAAGTATTTCTACAATCAATTTGCTGTGTCAAATTGGAAAAGCCGATGAAAAATCCAACATATTTTTAATACGTATATCAACTCAAACCAAAATTTTATTTTCTCATTACGCTATTTTCAACACCTACAGACAGTACATTTATTCCTTACTTAAACAGGGAAACTTAAAGTTGAAGATTTTTCCCATGGAGATCATTGATAATTCTACCGTAACACTTGGTCATCCACTCAGTGGGTTTGATTCAAAGTGCCAGTGAACAACAGATAGCAGGTGGTTAGATAAATCTCAGTGACCAGCTTCCCAGTGTGTGGATGTAGCAAAAAGAAATAATTAGGAGTGATGTGCAAACCTGAAAAATAATATTTTTATGTTTCAATACATGTGTGGTATGCTACACTACTTCAATTTTATTTTTGCTCTTGTTTAGATTTGCTTCCTGTCTGTTTGTAAACCATGTCTGTCATGATGAGCTACAAAATATCCACTAGATTTCAACTGTGGTTGCTATAGGTCAGGGTTGGGAATAAACCGGAGCTGGATCAGAAGGTTCAGTGTTCTACTGCTAAATGCTCAAGCATGTAACTCATCCATTTGACATGTATAATTTAGTTAATTTCATAACATTTCTGCTATTCTAACTAAATATTTAAATCAAAAGCATGTTGGGATTTTTTTTGATTTTTTGGGTGAAAAATGGAAAGGATGTTTTGGTCGCCCAGTGTAGCTTCAGCTTTCTTAAGAAAATGAAAACAGAAGGATGAGGAAATAAAATTTTAATTTGTAGAAACAGACCTTATAAGCATGTAAGTGTAAACCCATATGTTAATGAGCAGTAAAAAAACTACTGACTCAAACTTCATAATATTCCAAAATATTAATTACTCTGTCCTAGGAAAACAGGCATAAAAACTTCAGACTTCAGAAATTTATCTGAATGTCTGCTGGAACTAATAATGAAAAGGTGTTAGGACCTATAAAGAAGTAGCAAAAAGGACAGCTAGACCTCATCAAAGGTTCAAATACATAACAATATATTTTGATTTGTTGTATTTGTTATATTTTGATGCTACAGAAGTGGGAAAAGTCATTTAGAAAAACTGAAATATCTGCCACAAATGTTCTGAAATGAAGACACAGTCATTTCAAATGGCACTGTCAGGCTATGTTGTTACTTGAGACATGTAGATTAATCTGGTAAGAGTGTACTAAGTGTACTAAGATCAGACACCTGTAAGACCAGTTATGCACAACAGCCTGGAAGCTCACATGACATTTGGTCTTGCCAAACTGCTTGGCATGTCAAAATGCCAAATAGGCATTTTGCTACTTGCTACTGGGTGTAGCTCGAAAAGACTCAATGCAAATTTTTCAACACAAATTATTCCACAGATGTTTGTGAATGGATAGAACGTGCTAAAAAGGAGGATATTTTTATTTTTAGGCAATTAACTCTGTGTGTTTCTTTCCACTACAAAAAGAGAGCAGAAGAGCTTGACATTTAGATGTCAACAGTTTTCTGTAAAGTATAAACTTGTCTTCAGTGATGAAAGAATATAAGCGGTAGATAGTACAACATGGAAAGGAAAATGAGGCAGAAGAAAATATATGGAAAAAGCACTGAGGAAACAGAACAACTTCATAAGGGCATACTGCAAAGGTAATATATACTAATATCAATATGTTCTAGCTATAGAATGTTGAATGAGAATACAAAAATACAAATACTACTTTGTTGCAGCATGGATTAATCTGATCTCCTGGTTTTTTAGCTCACAGAGAATTTACTGTTTTTCTGCATAGAATACTAAATTTTTAATGCTGGAGTAAAATGTTGTTCTGTGACTGTTAAAGTCACCCACAAAGAGCTGTTTATTTTCTAAAGACAAACCTACCAGATTCAGAACATTATCCTCTGTGAAAGGAGTTATATACTCCTAATGTATCCTTCTGCCAAGGACTGTGCACTTTCTTTACAGATAAATCTTTTGTAAGCTTGTCAAGAGGTATTTTCCAGACCACACTGAGTTTGTCACTCTAACCTTCTGAACAATCCATTTCTACTCCAACCATACACAGAAGAATAAGCAACCTGTACTGGAAGAATAGGAAGGCAATGTTTTTCTTTTTAATGATTATAAATATAAGAATAAGACAACGAGTATTGCAATAAAATTACAAGAGATTTGGAACTTAATTTCTTTTTTTTTATTCAACAAAAGACCAAACTGTAGTTTTCTACTGTCATGTGGAAGTAATTGAAATCTATCTCTAACTTTCATTGTCATGAAGTGTAGTATGAAAAGAAATTAGATATTTTCAGAATATTATAGCAGAAATCAAGTCGTATAACTGGTAAGCTATTTAAAAGCATTTGAGCACTATATTTTGTTTAGATGACACATTGAAATGGCTTGTTAACTGGTAAGAGGACTACATCCTGAAAAAGAGGTTACTTGTATACATAATATTTCTTACACGTCCACATATGATGTATATACATACATTACAAACAGTATAGAGACATCTTGGCTGGGCTTTGCGAACGAAGATTTGGGAGGGCACTACCCATGCTTGTTGCAAGGGCGTTGGTGGCTAAAAAGGCCAATACGAGATAGACACGTCCGGTTGCAAAAGGCACAGCAGAAAGACTCCCCAGGTGGTACACTCTGCAAGGCACAATTCTTTCTGCACTGTCCTTTCTCCTCAAGGGTGATCCTGCGTGCATTCTCAAAAGCATCAGCAGCGTTATAGATGGTGTGTCTCCACACTTCCTGACTGGAGGCCAGAGTAGACCAGTTATGGTGGTCAATATGGCCAAGGCTGAGATGTTGTTTCAGGGAGTCCTTGTATCTTCTCTTTGGGGCTTCTCTCTTGCGGCAGCTGGTGCCAAGTTCACCATAAAGCAGGATCTTAGGGAGGCAGTGGTCCTTCATCCTGGAGACGTGCCCTGCCCATTGCAGTTGTGTTCTCAGCAACATGGCCTCAATACTCGTAACTGCTGCTTGTTCTAGAACAGATGTATTGGTCACATAATTTGACCAGTGGATGTTTAGGATTGTGTGGAGATAGCATTGATGGAAGTGTTCTACGAGTCGCAGGTAGTGGCAGTAGATGACCCATGATTCAGATCCATATAAGAGAGTAGACAACACTATGGCTCTGTAAACACTGATCTTTGTACTTTTCTTCAGGTGTTTATTTTGCCAAACTATTTTATGGAGTCTTCTGAAAGCACTATATGCCTTTGCTAACCTGTTGTCCATCTCTCTGTCAATCTTACCATCTGAGGAGATGAGGCTACCTAGGTAATTAAACTGTTGGACTGATTTGAGCTCTGATTGGCCAATGGTGATATGGGGATGATGGAAGACTTCCTGAGGTGCCAGCTGATAGAGAACTTCCGTCTTCTTTAAGCTGACTTCCAGCCCAAAGAGCTCAGCAGCGTCTGCAAAGCAGGATGTTAAACACTGCTGAGCTGCTTCTGTGTGGGCAACAAGGGCGGCGTCATCAGCATAAAGCAGCTCCCGGACAAGATGGTTTAAGGTCTTAGTGTGGGCCTTCAGCTGCCTTAGGTTGAACAGACTTCCATCAGTACAGTATCGAATGTAGATACCGTCCTGATCATTGAGGTCTGCTGTGGTCCTTTGGAGCATCACGCTGAAAAAGATTGTGAATAGGGTTGGTGCGAGAACTCAGCCTTGTTTCACACCATTAGTTACTAGAAAGGGCTCAGAAAGTGCATTGCCATATCTGACTTGGCCGTGCTGATCCTCATGGAGTGAGATGATCATTTTAAGGAACTTGAGGGGACAACCTAAATGTTCCAAAATCTGCCACAGACCTTTTCTGCTCACAGTATCAAAAGCCTTGGTGAGGTTGTCAAAGGTTACATAAAGACCTTTGTTCTGTTCCCTACACTTCTCTTGCCGTTGTCTGAGAACAAATACCATGTCTGTGGTACGCCTGTTGGCTTTGAAACCGCACTGACTTTCAGGTAGAATTCCTTCTGCTATAGCGGGTATTAGTCTGTTTAAGATTATTCTTGCCAGGATTTTGCCAGCAATGGAGAGCAGAGTAATATTACAGTAATTTGAGCAGTCTGATTTAATACCTTTCTTCTTATACAAAGTGATGATGATTGCATCTCGAAGGTCTGATGGTAGTTCACCTAGTTCCCAACAGCGGACCACAAACTCGTGAAATTTAGCATGGAGTGTTTGACCCCCATGTTTCCAGACTTCAGGTGGAATTCCATCAATCCCAGCTGCCTTGACGATTTTCACCTGCTGTATGGCCTTAAGGGTTTCTCCTAAAGTGGGGGCAGTATCCAATTCATATTTCACCAGTTGTTGTGTGATGGACTGAATTACTGAGTCTTGGACTACATGGTTGGTACTGAAAAGAGTCTGAAAGTGTTCAAACCATTGATTCAAAATGGAGGTTTTGTCTGTTAGAAGCGTTTGACCATCAGCACTGAGTAGAGGACTTTGGACTTGCTGTGTAGGCCTGTATGCTGTTTTGAGAGCCTCATAAAATTCTTTGTGATCACCCATGTCTGCATATAACTGAGTTTTTTCAGCTAGACTGATCCACCACTTGTTCTGGATGTCACGGAGTTTCTGGTTGGAGTTTGCTGCATGTAAGACGAAAAGCTGTTTTTCTTGCTTGACAGGATGGCAGTGCAAGGTGAGCTTGGTGGGCGGTTCTCTTCTTCCTCAACAAGTCCTGGATTTCTTGATTGTTTTCATCAAACCAGTCTTTGTTCTTCTTGAGGGAGAATCCTAAGGATTCTTCAGAGGATTACAGGATGCTGTTTTTAATATGGTGCAAGAGTGTTACAGGAGAGGCATCTGTAGAACCTGTGGAATGGTTATCAAGCTTAGTTTGAAGGTTCGCCTGGAATCTGTCTCCAACTGTGGCTGATTGGAGATTGTTAACTTGGAGTCTTCTCCTTGGGATACTTCCCCTTTTAGGTTTGAATTTGAGATTGAAGTTGAGTTTACAGCGCACAAGCCGATGGTCTGTTTGGCATTCTGCGCTGGGCATCATGTGGTATGGTGGACATCGCGGACATCTCTCTGTCTCACCAAGACATAGTTGATGAGGTGCCAATGTTTGGATCTGGGGTGCATCCAGGTTGTCTTCAGACTATTTTTCTGCTGAAAGATAGTGTTAATAATGGTGAGCTGTTGCTCCGCACAGAATTCTAGCAGAAGTCGACCATTATCATTGCAGTTTCCAACACCATGCTTGCCTAATATTCCTTTCCATGCTTCAAAATTCTTGCCTACTCTGGCCTTGAAATCACCAAGGATAATGATCTTATCATCTGCAGGAACCTTTTGGGTAAGGTGGCACAGGTCAGTGTAAAATTTATCTTTTTCAGCAGGGTCAACTTGGAGAGTTAGGGCATATATAGAGGACAACGTGTTGCTTGTTGTGGAGTGGAAGGCGTAGGGAGATAATGCGGTCAGAGTGACCTGTCGGCAGATTTTCGAGTTTAGGAACAATAGAGTTTTTGATCATGAAGCCGACTCCTGAGAGATGCTTTTCGGTTCTGGGCTTACCTAATCAAAAGAGTGTGTAACCGGCACCATGTTCTCTGAGGCTGCCTTCTTCATGAAGGCGAACTTCACTGAGAACAGCAATGTCGATGTTGAGACGAGCCAGCTCATGGGCAATTAGGGCAGACCGACGCTCAGGACATCCGCCATCCGCAGAATCGAGCATGGTTCTGATGTTCCAACATTGTAGAGTTAATTTAGGTACACCTTTGGAGGCAGGTGTGTACCTTTGTCTTTTGACCTTTGTGCGACTGCATTGGAAGAAGATGCCCGTTGATCTGCGGTTAACCAACCGGGTGAAAGTGGAGATGAGCTTTGTTTAGGCCACCTTTTCTAGGCCCCTCTCCGAGTGGAGCAAGCAGTGCTGTCCTTGCTAAGGCTGCTTGGTCGTTCAGGGTACTGCCCCAAGAGACTGTCATCTCCGGTCAGTCTCAAATGACCAATATCCTGAACCGCCTGCATGCAGGGTTGGGTCTGCGGCTGCCAGTGCACCTCTCACCTGCTGTTTCGACCCTCGCCCATCGCTACAGGGCTTTTTGCATGTGAGTAGAGCCTTCAAACCTGTGCAGTGGATTTTTTTAGGTGAGATGCAGTATGCATGGAACTGAACCCTCCCTTTAATCCCAAGGTTCATCTGCCAGGGCCGAGCAAGCTTGGACAGTGGCAGCAAGGTCCTCAGGACATAGGTTTGATTAGAGTGACCTTCTCTTAGATGGATGGCCTTACAGGGCTAAGCGAGCTCCATCTGCCCGGGTTCGGGATTAGAGTTGTCCTTCTCCTAGGATGACTGCCAGAAGGCTATCAAGCTCATCCTGCCCAAGAATGTATTAAATCTGGCCCTACAGTTTTGACCTGTCTAGCATGGGTGACCCTACCAAAGGCATGTACCATCGCTAGCATAGCTCGCAACCGCATAGGGGTACATAGGCTATGTTCCTATTAGAATGATTTGGGCAAGTCTTTAATTTCTTACTTTACTATCACCAATCTATAGAGACATATCACCTAGTTTATATAATAAGCAGGTCAGGAATAATTTTGCCTTAAAGAAATGCACTTATAACTGTGAGAAAAACTATGAATTGCGAAAAAAAAAAAAAAAAGAATGCTGAAAATGAGAATTAAAATAGTAGGTTACCCTCAGGACAAGTATTTAAAAAATAAATTAAATTGCTGCTATTTGCAGCAGTAGCAACCCAAACTATAGGTCTTGGAGTACTTCCGTCTTGCCTTTCTTGACCATTAATTTACCATATAAGTGATTTGGATTATTTCATTGTTAACCATTCCAACTTCAGAATTCTTTATAAGTCAACATAAGGAGGCACAAGAATTTATGAGGAATGCATAATTTCTACTAACACTCTTGAAACTTTTCAGGTCTCCTTAGCTTCTGAAATTATCTTCCTTTATTTATTGTTGAATTACTTAAAGTGAGTTTTGTGCAAACATCTTAGGTTCTGTTAAATAACTGTCACCTCACAGAGAAAAATAATAGAAATTATCAATTATCTTAAATCCTGATGTAATTTTTTTTTCATTTTGACAGGGAATACTTTGTCCCTTTAATATTTGAACCTAACAGTTGCATACATCCCAGCATTCTATCAATTCCTGTTTAACTCAGTTAAAATCAAAGTTTGGAAACTTTTCTGAACTGATCTCAGTATTTGTTTGCCCTGCAGACTCCAGCTAATAAAACTTGACACAGCCCCAGGCTGAAAGTGTTGTGTAAATTAGAGCAGCTCCAGGCACGATGACTCTGAAAACCTGCTGTTTTATCATGGATTCCTCTTAGTCCCAGGAGATAGCCACTTACAGTCAGTTTGTGAGAGAAATTGGAAGCTTCTAATAGCAGCTTATGTACACTACATGTTTTGTAAATTGCTGAGACACTTAGTGTATCAGTATATATTGGGTTATTTTAAATGAAAGCTCTATGATGAAAGACCTAAGGAGGGAAGGAATAGACCAGAAGAAACAGTTCCTCATTTAATGAAGTTAGACCAAAGAAGAGCTTGCTAAAGCTCTAAAATAATTGAACATATCCTGAGGAAGACAGATATGTTCATTAACATATGATTCAAAAAGTTCAGACTACTCACATAACTGAGATAGACATTCTCGTAGACTTTCACAATTTATTTTTTTGCTTTCTCGTATCTACTTAAAATAAATGTTATTTTTGCTCAAAAAATATTTAAATATTTATATTTTGCAATCTCAGAATCTCTAAAAGAGAGCAGATGTCTGTGCTTCATCAGTAATTAATGTGCAAGGCTAGGAGAACTGTGAAATTCTACTCTGGATTATGTAGAGACAAAAGACAAATAACCACAAAAGCAGTGTTAGGGGAGAAAGCGGGAGACAGGAGTGAGGGAAAGTGTAGCAAGTCTTATGAATGTAACCTTGGCATCTTGAAATAAAGAGAATTATTTTTCTTTTTTTGCCTTCCTGTGCAAAGCAGTTCCTGTGATCAACGAATTTTCTATCCAACAGGATTGTGAGATGCCTGGGTGGTAACATTGATGAAAACCATCTATGAAGGTATATAAACAAGCTATTTAATGCCTTCTTCTTCAGAACAGGTTTCTTAGGTATTTCCTGTTTATCCTCTCTAATCAAGTAGGAGATCATAGCTAAAATTACAGTGTTGGAACTACTTGGGGTGATTGTGCAAATGCAAGATAGAGTTGCTAATATCAGATGTTAGCTAAAAAATTTACATTCTGAGAGCAAGTTTTGAAAGGAGCTCTGTACTTATCCCAAGTTTTTCTGAGTTCATTTTTTAAAGGAAAAACAAGGTCGTTTTGGATTATGTTGAACATTGCAAGGGCCAAAAAAAAATCCTCAAAAAGAGTCTTACAAAATAAAAAGTTTTAAACTTTTAAACATAGGATCAAAGAAAAATTTAGGCTAGAAGAGACTGCTGGAAGTCACTTGCTTTAAATTTCTCAGGGCCAGGCCAGTTTCCAAGTTGAACTAGACACCATAAAGCCTTGCACAGCTAAACACTGAAAGTTTTCAGGGATTGTGATCTTCCAGCTGTTCTAGGAAAGCTGTTTCAATGTTTAACAACTGACAAGGGGAAGAATTTTTTTCTTATGCCCAACTGTGCTACTTGTACTGCAGCTTGTGACCACTGCATTTCATTCTCTTATTATGCACCAAAACCAAATCTAGTCTCATGCTTTCTATAAGTCGTATTTTAAGTAGTTAAAGGCTGCTATTAGTGTTATAGAAATATAATTATTACCTATACTATTTAGCCTTTTCTCATCCAAGTTAAACCAAGCTGGTCAAATTTTTTTTCTTAGGTCATTTGTTGCAGCTCCCTGACCATCTTGGTGACCCATTACTAAACCCTCTCTAGTTTATTGATATTTCTCTTGTACAAGGGACAGAAAACCGGATAAATTATTCAGGATGCAATGCAGAAGTGGGAAGTAGAGAAGAGTAAACACAATCCCAACTTGTGGGCTACTCTCTGGCTAATTTTATTGTGTTTGCATGGCAAGGTTTTGGTAGTGAGAAAGGTCTACAGGAGTGGTTTCTTGAGAATCTGACAGAAGCTTTCCCTATGTCTGACAGAGCCAATGCCAGAGAGCTCCAAGATGGATCTGTTGCTGGCCAAGGCCTAGCCCATCAGCAACAGTGGTAGCACCGCTGGGATAGTATATTTAAGACCAGGAAAAAGTTATTGTGCAGAAGCAATTACAGTCAGAAAAGTCAGAGTGAGAATATGTGAGAAAAACAACTCTGCGGGCACCAAAGTCAGGGAAGAAGTAGGGGGAGGAGGTGCTCAAGGTACCAGATCAGATATTCCCTTGTAGCCTATGTTGAGACCATGGTGAGGCAGGTTGTCCCTTTGCAGCACATTGAGATCCACGTGCAGTCTGTGAAGGACCCCATACTGGAGCAAGTGGATGCCTAAGGAGGCTTTGGTCCTATGGGAAGACTGTGCTGGAGGAGGCTCCTGGCAGGACCTATGGTCCTGTAGAGAGAGGAACACATGCTGTAGCAGGTTTGCTGGCAGGACTTGTGACTCTGTGGAGCACCCATGCTGGAGCAGCCTGTTCCTGAAGGGCTGTACCATATGGAAGGGATCCAGGTTGAAGCAGTTCATGAAGAGCTGCAGCTGGTGGGAAGGATTCACACTGGAGAAGTTCGTGGAGGACTGTCTACTGTGCGAGGAACCCCACTCTGGAGCAGGGGAAGAGTGTGAGGACTCCACCCCCCTGAGGAGGAAGGAGTGGCAGAGAAAACTTGTGATGATTGCAACTCCTATTCCTAGTTCCTCTGTGTGGCAGGAGGAGAGGAGGTAGAGAACTCATGGATAAAGTTAAGCCTGGTAAGAAGGGAGAAGTAGGGGTAAGGTGTTTTTAAGATTTGGTTTTATTTCCTATTATACTACTCTGATTTAATTGTTAGTAAATCAAATTAATTTCATTAAGTCGAGGATTACTGTGGCCGTAATTGGTGAGTGGTCTCTCCCCATCCTTATCAAGACCCACGAGCCTTTTGTTATATTTTCTATCCCCTGTCCAGTTGAGGAGGGGAGAGATAGAGCAGCTTTGGTGGGCACCTGGTGTCCAGTCAGGGTTAACCCACCATATTAATGCAGCCCCAAGGGTGTGGTTAGTCTTTATCACTGCAAAGTGATAAAGAAATATATATATATTTCGCTTACCCACCAAGATTCCTAGGATCTTGCCTGCAAGATTGCTCCTTGCTTGTAAAGACACATGCAGTTGTTGTCTGCATTTCTCGTTGCTCGGCTTCATAGGCATTCTCTTGTTATGTTCCTCTACTGCCTAACACAGTTTATGTTGCACGTCCAATAATGACTGGGGCAGCATGCTAATCTGTTCTTATGTAAAACTAAAGGACTCAGTATACATTAGTATTAGTGTTACAGATTTACACTTAAAAAATTAAATATGCACTTTAAAGACAGATGTGCTGACTGAAAGAGGCAACACTTTTTCATTTAACATTCAGCTGTTAACTACATGACTAAAAGTACCTTTTTTATATTTTTTTAATGACCTCTACTCGTCTAGAGATCTGTGGAAAATGAAGTGTTACCTGATTTAATAGATTTTAATCTCCTGTGTCGCCTGCTTAAGTGATATTTTGGAGTCTGTTAAAAGGGATTTGGGATTGCACAGCAGGAAGGCAGAAAAGAAGAGCACTAAAGGTTTCTCTTCAGTTCTGTTTTCTAGATTATAGAATGAGAGATGTGTTACTTATTTTTTCTTTGGTTGTGAGGATGTTTTGATATAGTGTATCCCATCCCTGACATGTAAATTGAACAAACTGGTGTGCATTTTCACTTAAGCACATAAAGCAAACAAATAAGGAACACAAATGAGGCAGAAATTAGAAACAAACAAAGTGGTAAAGTAAACTACTGTGCAGTTTGGACAGGTGCCTCATTCTGCTAGGAGCTGTCTTCACTGACAACTAAATCTCTTTGTTCTCAAAGGTATCCTGCTCTCTAGACAACGAACATAGAAGATACACTGTTCTTTTTTCTTCATTTTTCCTGTTATTTTGGTATTCAAATTCTTTACAGCCAAACAAAAGTCAATAAACCCCTTAAAAAGATTAACATAATTTTATCTTTTAATAGTATGTAGGACATGAACGGTTGCATTTGACAGTTATTCCTTTTAAGTAGGTAGAATGTACATGTACCTGCTTCATTACAGCTGATAATAACATTTGCTGATATAATGCACAATTTATACAGTTTCTTATTTATTAGAACATGAATTATCTGTTAGGAGAAGCAGACTTTTTTTTTTCTTATTGTCTTGTCAGAAACACAATTAAAAATATGATGAAGAATGGCTACCGATAAATCTTTTTACATTTTCACAAATATTGTTTGTTAATAAGTTTTATGTCTCTCTAACAGCATTTCCACTGTCCCCCAAAGAAACAATTAGAGAAATCTTTGCTTCTGAGATCTTTATTCTTTTTTTTTCATGGCATACTGGGTATACATATATTTGCAGGGAGGGCCTGTTACACTGTTTCGGGAGACATTATACAGAGTAAATATCCTGCCATGCATCCAGACTTAAATATGTGGGGGAGGATGTGAAAGCATTTCCATTTACATGATGAAGTAAAAAAGATTTCCAGCAGAGAAAAGGGAACTTACTTAAATTATATATATTCTGCATTTGGATAGAAACAATTTAATATGGAAAATAAAGATGCATATTAAAGCGTAGTTGACAGCTTGTTTTTATTATTTCTGCAGGCTACCATCTAGTAGCCAAAATATTTTCTCCTTATTTATTTCTCTTCATCTGATAAGATTTGTGAACATTAATTAAAACATCACAGAAGGTAATAAGTAGTATATCATTGGGAAAAAAGAACATTGAAAAAAGTCATTTCATGAACAACAGAGTCAATAAAACTTGGATTTCAAAGCCAGTGCTCCCCAGATACCCTGGGTGTTTGTATACACTGAAAAGCTTTGACCTTGAGTACTGGCCTGCAGATTATCTAGCTACTGGGCTTTGTTTTCGAACAAAGAAAATAGTTTCTGTTAAATCAAAATCTAGTGGAGATTTCTGGGACAGGTGGAGGGGCTGTTCCCTGTAAACAATAAAGAATGACAAAGTGCCATATTTGGCTTCCCTCACCGTACCTTTCCAAACTATTTGGACAGTCCTGGTTCAAACATCAGGATACAGTATCAGCACATTATCTGTGATTTCATATACATATATATCTCTCATATATATATTTATTTATTAATTATTTCTTTTAATATTCATACTAAATTATAATTCTTATAGGAAGATTACTTGGGTCCCAGAGGGCACTGAAGTCAAGAGTTATACATTAGACAGCTCTTATGGAATGTCTTGTTTCTGCCTGAACATCAGGAAACACTTTTTCCCTGTGAGTGTGATCAAGCACTGGCACTGATTGCCCAGAGATGTTGTGGTACTCCAGCCTTGGAGATATTCACAAAGGCTCTGGACATAGTCCTGGGCAGCTTGCTCTCCATGACCGTGCTTGCACATGCATTTGGACAAGATGACCAGCAGAGGTTCCTTTCAGCCTCGACCATTCTGTGATTCTGTAAATAAATGGAAATTAAGTTTCAAATCTGACACTGAAAAATACCCATCTGATAGTGTAGGTGTGAGATCTGTTGTCAGCCTGAGGGAAACTTAGGGACATTTCCATAGTGGGGTAAAACTTAGAGGATCTTCTCCACAGTTGCACTGCAGAACAGACAGATCCTATCAAACATCTAATATCGGTGATAGCTCTGTTTCTGGTTATCTGATCGTTGATGTCGTGTATTGGATTTGCAAATTTCACTGTGAGAAAAGCCAGACATACACAAACAGTGCTGCCACATGAGTCTGATCACTCTTGAAAAGCAAACTGAAACAAAGCTACCTTCCTATCAGAGCACAATGATGGAAGGGCAAGTACTTCCCTGCCCTTCAGGTACAATTCCTTCTGTTCTCAGAAATGGGGTTTCTCTCTTCCTTCATGGGTTCTTTTATTTTGCTTAAGTAATCTGAACACTTTGAAGTGAACTATCCTTACACAGTTTTATCCTACAACACATAGTTTTATCCTACAACAGTTTTATATTAGCATAAAGTGTTGCTTTAAAAGTGGCTATATTGTTAACAGCAGAATTATACTGATGCAGTCTTCATTGAACAAAATTAGGCCAGTGCAAAACAGTGCAAAAGGTGTGGGCCTACATCTGGAAACACATACCCTTATAATTACTAAGCTGTTTCCAGGGAAAAGATTTAATTGGAATGGTGAAAGACACATTCTGTTTTAATTATGAGAAATTTCCAGTCGTTCAAAAAAAAGTAACAAAACAGTGACATTAAAAACATCAGTGAAAAAGATACTGCTTACACAGACTAGGAAAGATTTGTAAACAATCTTGGAGAGGGGGTTGTTTTTATTCTCCTTAGGAATAAAATGTAAACAGTGGGCATTAAACCAAATATTGAAATTATTTTCTTCAAGGTAAGTAATATATACAATACATAGGAAGAAAACAAAAAAACCCCAACAAAATAAAACCAAGGCAAAACCATCCCCAATGCATGCTCTCAAGTGAGAAGCATAAACAATATTTTTAGCACCCGTCAGTTCATATGCAGAAATCTGCAATCAAGAAGGGATAGGTCAAAATAATTTACACAACAATTGCTTTTCAAGCAGAAACAAAGGCAGAATATAAATATTTTCAGTATATCTGTAAGCAAGATTTTGAAAGCTAAGAAAAAGGACTCAACATTTATTTTCTGTTACAGAAACATTCTTAGAGTTGTCAGGTTTGTCTAAAATGGTCTATAATGACGGATTTATCCTTATTGTATATAGAGAAAATAAAACGTATAAATCTAAATTTCATCAGTGTTGTTTACCAATTTGGTAACAGTTTGTCATGTTAGCACAAACATTTTAAAAAATCCAAAATTTTTATCCAATGTATAACATCCCAAAGTATTTATAGAGTATTTGACATAGGCTGCAAGTTTTTTATACAAACATGGCCACATAAAAATATCTGTGGAAACTTGGTTTCCCAAAATATTCTCCATTTTTTTAGAGCTCTAAAAGTATGGACAGGGCAAGAGTTTTAGAGCATAGTTAAAATCCAGCTGTATGTAGTCAGTATGGGCCTTGGTTCCTTAAACCAGCATTTTACCTAATCCTACCCATCTCAGAGTTGGCTATCTTATCTCTGTTATATTATAGATTCTCTTTAGAGTCAACATAAACCAAAACTTCCCCAGAAATTATTTGGTCCCCCTTTCCTTATGATGTACCATCCATAAAAGTAACTTATACCTCATACCTTAACTCCTTAATCTCATTTTTCCAATGAAGAGAAGTTCACGGAAACTAAGACAAAGAAATTGTATCTAATGAAAGACCCGCAAAAAAATTCTATGTGCCATAAAGATAAGACATAATTTGTCAAGTTTACATTAGTTTTTTCCATCTTCCAGTGGAGGTTCTCTTCTGAACCACACCAGTCCCTACTCCATCATCACAGTCTGCCTCTGTTCCTTCTTCTGTCTCCTTGTGTCCTCTGCATCAGATTATAGATCAGAATGATCCCTATACATACAGGACTGAAGTAGGTACAGATGGATCTCTTTCTTTGGTTGGTTTTGTATTGATAGGTTAAAGTTCAGAATAAATTTCTACAACATTTGAAAATCAATGTTACATCTGTTAAATGGTAAGCGGTGATGGAAGCCATTTGGTCAGCCATTTGAAGATATACTGAATACAGTTCTGCAGTGTCCATTATGAAGAGTAATCCTATCCTAGAAAGGGAAAAGGATAAAATAGCATGGAAAATCTTTTCTCTCATCATGAATCTACAACAACTTTGAAATCTGGCATGAGGAACCATGATACCTACTATTGTAAAGCTAGAAATGCGGTTTCCTCAAAATGGAAGTGAAAGCCTGATGTCAGAACAACTATTATAATTATATGAATAAACTGAGCTAAAATTAAATTCTAGAAGACTTTTAAATTAGTTTTCATTCTACATTAATGGAGGACTAAATATTGACTCTGGTATTTGTCCTAAAATTTACAAAGTTTTCTCCATTAACAAGTGATAGATTTTTCTCTATTGCACTTGTTCAGCATTTACAAGAGGAGAGAATGGCATTAACTCACTAGCAACTTCAGAGAGCTATCACAGCTCAGGGTGAGTGACATGGTTTAAATTAAACCTCAGCATGCAGTGAAGAAACTAAAACTTGAAATTTCCAAATGACAACTTAGATACACAGGACCAAATACTTGTTGCTTTCATGCTGTGCCTAACAGAGCCAAGAAAAACTAAGATACAACAAAGACACTTTTCATGTTATCTTTAGCAACTTTGTTTAAGAAAGATTCAGGCTAAGAGGCATTCAGAAATACTGTAGGTAGCATGTTGAAAGTATACAATAAATGCAATTAAAAACAAATACTTATTTGTTTTCTTGTTATGTTTTTATAAGTTAGGTTAATTAGTTAAATTAATAAAATTCAAATTATGTTTATTTTGAAGTATAAAGCATACATTAAAACATTTGAAATATGTTGGAAAGTATAGTATAAGGGTAGATGTGACAGCTGTGATGGATCACTGCTGATTACCTCTGCAGTGGGAGCTTGTACATGTACACTAATTGGGAAGAAACCCAATGTGGCTTTGCAGGAGAAAACAAAGAGAAACCCTCTGAAAGTACTCTGATGCTCTGATGTCAGGTGATCTGCCAGGTTTGGTAGTGAGGAAGAAGGTTTTAGAAGCTGGAACAAAATGTAGTGTATCAGAACCTCTTTTAGTGTTATCATCTCCCTAAATTAATAGCATTCCAGATGAAAACTCTCTGTTCAAACATGAAAACATGCAGCTGACTGAAGAGGTAAATGCTTTGAGTAGTAGCTGTTTGAGGTTTGACTGTACTGTGTAACCAACTGCTGATTCCTCCTCACCTCCTTCTTTCATTTGATATTCCTTCCGCACACATTATGGTGAGCTGCTGTGCTGTTCTCTGATGTAGATTTGCTGGCACAGTAGTGACATATTTTTTCCCTTTAAAATTTTTAATGTTCCTACGAACTCAAAGATCTATTTTAAGTACAATCAACTGTTAAAATATGTATTTTAAACATACTTGAATGTATTTTCTTTTGTACTGTACTATTTTAATCTTTCGGGAGCACTAAACGAGTCACATTTTCGTAATAGATCAATTAAATGTGCAGACAGTATCTAAGTAAAAAATAGTTTTGTATTTTTCAAACCCACTCTTTTTAAAACTTACATATATGTGTTCTCTCTAGATGCAGTTTACCAGCATGAAGTATGAATATTACATTAATGAATAAATGGGTGATAATATTAAAAAACCTTTGCCTTTCAAATGATAAAAGAAAAATTATGTCAAAGTGTAAAACTACATTGCACAATGCTTTTATCAGAACTCCAGTTTCTACCTACCCCTGTAATAATTTTCATTACATATGTTCTAACTCTTAGGCTGCCTAATATTTTTACTTGCCTCTTTGATACTCAATTAGTTGCTACAGTGTTTATGTTCCAGTATTATCGATTCAGTACTAATAATTGCACCATCCATAAAATAATATGGCCTGTTTTCAGAATAATAAAATTAATTTATGTAGCAGGAATGTGTTTTTATATTAGTATGTACAAGTAAACCTAAGAAACCATCAGTTTGCTATCCTTTTTGGGTTTTGTTCCTCTTCTATTTTTTCCCATCATAATACTCCTTAACAAATGGGCTTATTTTCCTCATGGAAAATCGTACCTCTGAAAAATATCTACTACTTCTACCTGATGAAGGACATAATTTACCTTCTAGGTAGATAATAGCAAGGCATGAACAAAAACAAGGCAAACACAGTTTTTAGGAAAGCAAAAGATATGAAGTAAAATTAATATATTCTAGACATAATCAGTCTACTCATTGACATTTTCTAAATTAATGTTTTCTTAACATAACATTTTATTGCTTTTAAATATTTTTAGACAAGTAAAAGACATTATTACCCACTGCAATTTCACTCCAGCTGGACAATTACTCTCATTTTCAGAACACATTACATCTAGACAACCTACATTTCCATAGGCATTATGAGAAGCAAGGTATCAATGACTCTCTAAATATTTTTCTTTAAAAACCTTTCCTAACAAGCATGTATTAATATTATTATAGCAAATAGAGGATAACTGCTGCTAATGAGCAAGATCTTAAGGAGGGGTAAATCAACAGAGTTCTGTTAGAACAAATGGAACTGTGCCAACTTATACTAACTATGCACACATCAAAGTTAGAAATAACGTACAAAATTGCATATCTTAAATACAGTCAAATTTTCAGTAATTCAGTTTAAATTGATTTACATATCCTAGTGATAGCTAGAGCGACAGTGCCATCATTTAGAGTAATAGCCTTTCCATGCAAGCCTGTTTAGCCTTTGCCTCCACTACTAATGACCCATCATTTAATAAATCTGTGTCTCTTTGAACCTTATTAATATATGTGAGCAAACAATTACTTATTTCCACAGGGCTGTGCTACAACTGTAGTGTATTCTTGAATGTTTTCTCTGTTGTTGTAAAAGTTACAGAAATATATTTGAGTAGAGACTTTCTAGGCTTCCAATTAAAGACTCTTTTAAAATTTTTTTACCTGAAACTGAGTTAGCAGTTTTGATAAGACATAAACCACATTTACACTAAGTGTTCGTTTCACTGTCAGTTGCCAAATAAAATAAAATATTTGCTACCTGAGGAATGAAAGCACCAGCCTCTCTCTGACAGACCACGTTTGTTTTCAGGACTGCAATATAGGTGTGAATATAACTTTACGTACAGGTCATGAGTCCATTACATGAAGTCTTAACAAATTTGAAAGAAGAAGGAATGTGATCTAATGAAAATAAAAAACTTGAAGGGGTCTGTTGGTCAATCATTTCTGAGCATTGGGGGAAGATGATTTTGATTCAGAAGTGGGAGCTGCACCATGTTGGTGATAATGTGGTCAAAAATAGACTGACAGGAAACGAACCACTGGAAAACACATATAAAAACCAGCTCAAAAAAATCAGTTGGATTTAAAGAGTAGACAAATAAGAGAAGGGAAATGAAAAACAGTATTTAAAGAAACTGATGTTTTATTTTTTTCCCTTTTCCTGTAAATGATGAAAAGAGGACATGAGATTAATTGAAAGTTTTTCTCTGTGTAATGTAGAAATGGTAGACTTCACTATATCATCATAAAGTCTGAGCTTCCAATTTAGAATATTTTAAGAATTTTTGTCTATTGTAATGGGTTTTTTATCCTCCTTGAGAAGGAAAACAGAAATAGGACAGGTCATTTGATGTGGATTGTGCCAATAAGATATTCCATACTATGTTACGTCAGCTCGTATATATAAACAGGTGGGAGGGAAGCGAGCTCTTTCTTCTCTTCCGGGTACTGAACCGAGCAGTTTCGGGCAGTTCCTTCGGGGGAAGAAGATTGTCGGTTGTGGGAAGTATCTTTATTTTTAGTTCTCTGTATGTATATTGGTTATAGTGTTTTTCATCTCCATGTAAACATAAAACTACTTTTCTTGGTAAGTTTTGGGGTTTACCGTTTTTTTTCATCTCCTCTTTGGGGGGAAAGATCTGTGCAGCCTCGGTGGACCCCTGGTGTTCAGTCAAAGTAAACAGCTACATCTATTTTCTAAAGAAAATGGTAGTCTGATTTAATGGAAAGAGATAAAGATCAACTTTTAAATGTGTGTGAGAGACTGGAGAGAAAGAGAAAGAGAAAGAGAAAGAGAAAGAGAAAGAGAAAGAGAAAGAGAAAGAGAAAGAGAAAGAGAAAGAGAAAGAGAAAGAGAAAGAGAAGAGAAAGAGAAAGAGAAAGAGAAAGAGAAAGAGAAAGAGAAAGAGAAAGAGAAAGAGAAAGAGAAAGAGAAAGAGAAAGAGAAAGAGAGAGAAAGAGAAAGAGAAAGAGAACGAGAAAGAGAAAGAAAGAAGAAGAAGATGCGAGGAGATTGACATCAGCTTTGTTCCAGTGACAAAATTTTTTTCTATACATTGACTGAAATTGTGTCAAGCTAGGCTGTTTCTCCAGCCATGGTGAGATAGCACTGAAGTTCTTCAGTTCTTCTTCTCAGGCTTCTTAATTAACACAGTCTTGTTGATTTTTCTTTTAATGTAAGAAGAAGAATCTGCCAGTAAAATGAAGAACTAAAAAGAAAAAATGTATTTTTTACATAGTATATAAATCACCAAAGGAACTCAGTGTTATAGTACTGAGTAATGACAATATTCACTAGGAGAGGTGCAGAGGACATGCACAAAACTATTAGGACAAATCCTGAATTTTGAATGAAGTTGTGTGTTAAGTAACATGTTTCTTTTTATTGATTCTGTTGAAAATATGTATGTGCCTGTCATTTAAATCAAGACTTTCTACTTTTTGTTTGCACATTGCTTCTTTACCAGGACTCTTGTCTCTTAATCCAACAGAAATAACAGTAGTAGGTAGATTGTCAGTTTCTGTCAGATGTCATCCAGCTTTAGCGAAAAGTGAATAAAATTTTAAAGGTGAGGTGTATTTTAAAAATACATGCTGTGATATGTAAAGTAATCACTAAAACACAAGTTCATGGAGGAGCTTCTGATAACTTATTTCATGATTCTTATCTAGGGAAGAAGATCCCAAACAGGGAGATACAGGTAGGGGACCAAGCTGGTAAGTTTGCAGAGTACCAGTGCCTCCTAGGAAATGAAAATAAGGTAGTATCAGTTCTAGACTCCTGAAGTGCAAACATTTCTAATGTGTACTTCAAATGCTCTAAAATGCTTGACAACTATTTAATAAGTGCATGGTTTTCATTTTTATCTGTCATATATAATAATGTCCATGGCTGCAAAAAGAGTTTTGAACTATGTAGGTAGTTAGGTATGAAGGAAAGAATTTCTGAAGTGCATTTCTCCCTGGAGCAGAGTGCAAGGATGTTCTAACACAAGTTGACTGTGCAAAACAAGAGGTAGGAAATAATACATGGGAAATGTGTGTTGTAGCACTGAAACCGCAAATGCTGCTTGCCTAGTTATTATTCTCTACTTGACATGGCAGAGGTTTAAACAATTGTCCACACTATGATTAAATGGAGACAATGGAATTAACATTTCTGCATAATAAACACAGTATTTCATATTTCCTATAACAAATCTACTAATGTTATTGTCCAATCCCTCCTCACCTATGTCCCTATTTCCTCAAATATACATTTTTCACAGGCTTCTGTGTACCACATTGCACAGTGAGCAAGATGTGCTTGTATTTCTTAAATGAAATATACATCTGATATGGAAGGGCTGCTATCTACATATGAAGAACTTTCTCCCTACAAAACCAGCATTTTTCCTGCAATTCTTGCAACCATATGTCTGTTCAATCACAAATATTCATAAAGGGCAAAATTAATGTAAATTTAATAGACTAGCACAAGGTTAATATCAACCTTCCCTAGTTGCAACTTCATTTCTGGATGTAGAGCTGGCTCCTTTCAGGATCATATTTCTGCAGATGAGCACAAAGACTTGATTTTCTTTTGTGTTTGTGATCTGAGAAATATATTCCTGTGAGCCGTCTTGGAATTTGATTCTTGGCACTTCTCTTCCAAGCACTAGCTAACCCTCACTTCAATACTATTTGCAGGAGTAAGAAACATACTCGTCCACAGCTGACCTCCAACGAAAGAACAAATATCATCCTCCCCTACTCATTCTGTCCAAACAATCTTTCTTTAGTTAACATATTTCATAGATTAAGCTCAAAAATTGAATGTAATCTGAAATGCCGACTTTTAGCAATTTCTAAAAGACATTCAGCATTCAAACTGTTTTTTGCTTGTATGTTTGAAATCTCCATGTATTGGTCAAACTCCCAGTTTATCAAAGTTAACTATATTAAATGAAGCTAAACCTATTTACACTCAGGCCCTAGCCCAGCAAAACTCTGTTATTCTTCCAGATTTCTATTATTACATTGTCTTCATTTAATTGAAAAGTATCAGGATTTATTTCTTGGCATTTTTAAGAACAACTCTACTCAGGGAGGGCTAACAACAATTACCCTATTTTATCCTACTACTTACAGGCACATAGGCACCTTGACATTTGCATGAAACATTTTAATCTTCTCCCAGACCTTTCAGCAATGGATCAAGGACAGTATATGGTCTATCTTAGGCTGCGTGGCATTAATGACTAAAGGAGATTCTTTTATTACACTCAGTAAAGGACACACGTACAGTAAATCAGAAAGCTAACTCTTTACATGATTTTCTGTAATGCATTGGAATCCTGAATGTCGGCAAGAGGTATTTTTGTCTCCTGATTATATATTCTGAAGGTTTATAGTCCGTTTCTATCTAAGTCTGTTAAATTATATCTTTCATGCTTTGTTCCGTGTTAGATTTCCAAAACAATCAGAAAAAAAAAGAAGCAACCAACAGTAGAGGAAAAAGAATATGTTGAAAAAGAATAAGGAAAAAGATTAAGAGGAAAAAGGAAAAAGACAATGGAAAAGCAGGCTTATGACAAAAGAAAAGACCTAAAAAAGAACAGAAGTTAGGCTTGTGCAATCTAAACAAATAACGATGGGTATATGACTATCTTAGGTAAATAGCAACCATGGGTATATGATAACCTTATGTAAGCATTTGAAGGGTAGAAACACAAAAGGCAAAGAAAAATTGCTTATCTTGTTAAGCTTGATTGTGATGAAAAATATTCAATTTTATCTGAAAGTCACTAAAGTTCCTGGAATTTATATTTTAAATATCATAAGGATTCTGTTTAATTGAAAACATACTAAATTTAGTGTATTCATTCATATTGTCTGATGATCACGGATGGACTTTTATAAGACAGAATATCAATAGTTATTCTGCTAAAT
Source organism: Manacus vitellinus (assembly GCF_001715985.3). Classification (NCBI taxonomy): domain Eukaryota; kingdom Metazoa; phylum Chordata; class Aves; order Passeriformes; family Pipridae; genus Manacus; species Manacus vitellinus. The sequence continues at coordinate 24,654,742 of NW_021940750.1, forward strand.
CATAGTCTACCATGATAAATGGCATGTTCTTTTTATAGATTCCCTGTCACCTCTAATTCATCTTTATATAAAGAAAAAGAACATTGCAAAGAAAACCTCTCTAGCAAAAGGATGGAAAGAGAGTGACAGTGCTGTGTAAAATGTGTTTGAATCATACATTCAAATATTAATTTTGAAGCCATATAGGTAAAGAACTCTCATGTTTTGGAATAAAATGCATATTCTAGATAGATTCTGATAAGGTTTTTTGCAGCACAGAGTATAAACGTGTTTGGTTGACCTCAGTAAACTCAGATGTATAACAGAAAAAGACTTATTTAACAGTGATGTAGTTTTGACTACTAATAGTCATCTATGAAAAGACATTTCTTGACAACAGACCAAATTCACTGAATTGTAGAATCAATTAGGTTAGAAAAGAGATCATCAACAGATCATCTGAGATCATCAAGTCCAATCTATGACCAAACACCACCATGTTAACTAGACCAAGGCACTAAGTGCCACATCCAGTCTTTCCTTAAACACCTCCAGGGATGGTGACTCAACCACTTCCTTGGGCAGTCCACTCGTATGTCTAATCACTCTTTCTGTGAAGAAATTCTTCCTAATGTTCTACCTAAAGCTCCCCTGGCACAGCTTAAGCCTATGTCCTCTTGTCCTATCTACTGTTCCCTAGGAGAAGAGGCCAACCCCCCACCAGCTACAACATCCTTTCAGGTAGTAGAGAGTGACAAGGTCACCCCTGAGCCTCCCTTTCTTCAGGCTAAACAACCTCAGCTCACCCAGCCCTCCTCATAAGACTTGTGCTCCAGACTCTTCATCAGTTTTGTTTTGTTACATAATGAGCAAGATTTCAAGATTTCAAACCTTTAAGAGAAGGGTAAAAACAATCTCCTGCATTCATAAATCTGCTGGAACACATATTCTGTTAAGTCCCATTGACTTTTCAGAAGGCCAGAAAAAATAGAATTGGATCCTGACAATTTGAGATGTTTTCTCTGTCAAGTCTTCTTTTCTGTCTTCTAGGAAGACAGAGAAGGAAAGAAGAAAGCATTCATGTTCTACTTCTTTTCAATACCTTGACCTATTATCATTAGACAATTTTTACTGTCAGGAGAAATATAATACATAGTCATCTCCCAAATGTGGCTAAGAGAATTAAGGTATGCTACAAGAACTCACTTCGTTGCAAATACTTTCTTTAATGAAAGTGTTATTTTGCATGGGTTATTGCTGGGGAAGCTGATTCAAGAACATGGTTTGTTTCACAGTTAATGACAAGAAAATCAATATAATCAATCAATAAATAAAACTACAACACCATTAGATTAATTTTTCTCTGTTTTTCAATCTCAGACACTTCTAAATCTATTCTCTTTATGCATTTACATGAATGAAACCTTTGGATGTGAGTTCATGTGAGACCTCAACCTTATTTTTCAGCTTGTAGGACATTTTTTATCAATCATTCTTTTTTTAAGATCTGCTCAAATTCAAAATCTAATTGAAAACTTGTGAGGCACTGAAAGGTCACATTGTATAGTAACTTCTGAAAGATTTATCCTTCTTATATGAAAACAAGAAATTGGTTTTACGACTATATACAATTCCTAGTTTCTTTTTGGTGAGCCAAATAACATATATATTTCCATGCCACTTGTACATATCTTTATTCCAAAGTTGTGTAGAAAGAAAACCAGATAAACAAGAGGGAAAATTAATCACTGACACACGAAAAATGAAATTTAGTTATTGCAAAATGGCTATAGATATAAATCCACTATTGTTCTCTCTTCCTGATGTTTCTGATGTTTCATAATCGCAGATTGGAAGGGACTTCCAGAGGTCATTTAATCCAACCTCCCTGCTCAAGCAGGATCCTGCAGAGCACATTACTAAGGATTGGGTGCAGATAGCTTTTCAATATTTCCAGGGAAGGAGACTCCACAACCTCTCTTGGTAACCTGCTCCAGGCAACCTGTTCCAGTGTGTGGTCACCTGCGAAGTAAAGAAGTTCTTCCCCATGTTCGGGTGCAACTTTGCACATTCCAGTTTCTGTCCATTGTCTCATCCTACTTCTTGGCACCACTGAGAAAGAGCCTGACTCCATCCTTTTGGCACCCTCTCCTCATCATCTTCATAGCCCTTCTCTGGATTTGTTCCAGGATGTCCATGTGTCTTGTATTGAAGAGCCCAGAACTGGACACAGTGCTCACTAGGGCTGAGTGGAGGGGCAGGATCACCCTCCTTGACCTGCTAGCAGTGTTCTTCATAAGGTACTGCAGGATACCATTGACCTTCTTGGCCTGCAGGGCATACTGCTGGCTTGTGGACAGCTTGTTTTCCACCAGGGCCCTAGGCCCTTCTCTGCAGAGCTGCTTTCCAGCAGGTCAGCCCCAAAACTGTGCTGGTAATCTGTTTCGAAGAAGTGAAATTACTTGAAATAATTCATAAACCTGATGATGTATTGAAAGATTTTAGTCCTACTAATAAACTGTAGATCCCTCATTTCATTTCAACTAAGAGAAATTCTTTAGTCAATTCTAGCAATGGAAAAGAGTAACTGTAGAGTCTACTCACCTGAACTACCCAGAACTAAAGCCAAAATATAATGAAAGGGAAAATATTGTTATTTTTCTTTGGGGTTTTCCCCTTTTCTGAAGCCCATACACCGACTAGAATAAATGACATGCTGTGTAAGTGAATTTTCAGTATTAAACTCAATAAACATTGTCCCTTCAGACAAATTAAGAATGAATCAGTCTGGTAATGGAATAGATATTTGGATGGTTTAATCCTCAGGGGGCCTCTCAAGGATAGGAGGAGGCAAATGCGAGGACTTTTTCTTTAGTGATCCTTAGTCTGTTCATATTTAATTGAACCCAGGGTGAATGATGATAATCCTTCTAAACTTTCAGTTTTCAGTGAGTATTAAGGATCTATACCACATGGAAGAAACAGAGTGATATGTTGATAAACTTGTGAACATACAGAGAATAACCAGTACTGTGAATTTCATAGAGGGCTTAGAGTCGTTGCCAGTTGTGTCACCCAGGATCCTCAGTCCACTTGCCTGTACAGGGTGAAGTTCTGATCTGCTAAAAGTTGAAGAGAGGTTTGCCCTTTTACAGCTCTGATCAAAGACGTCTAGGATTTGAATCAGCACTACCATTTTATTACTTATTACTGTAACAAAACCTGAGAACACAACTACACACAACAGCCACAGGATACTGGGAAGTGATGGAAATTTAGCTTAGGTTTATCTGAAGTTAAAACTGCTCCACAAGGCTCTTACAGCTTTTCTTCTTTCAACTTTAATTACCAACATTCTTTTGCTTTCAACTTTTCTTAGTATTGATACAGCTTCAGCACTGCATGTTTCACAAACATCTCAGTATACTTCATGACCAGGTTTTGAAAACCACCGTGTTCTGCAGCTTGCAATTAAAAACGTCACAATCTTAGGAGTGTTTCTTTATTTAATTGTATAGAAGATTTTGCATACTATATTAGCAATGCTTGAAATTATCTAAGAATCTATGAAGCACTGTATATTTTTAAATTGAAAAGGCATAATTTGTTTTATTGTGCAAACTGAGGGAAAAGTTCAAAATTACCTCATGACATTAAACGTTCAGTAGGGTCTTTATTTGGTTTCCAGTAGGAAGCAGTATGTAAGCATTCTCCTGGAGCCTTCTTATATTAGTTTACTATATTCATGTTGCTAGGAAGAAAACATAATTACATTCAGAAGTAATCAAATGAATCTGATCCCGGTCATATCTTCAGAATAGAGAAAAAAATCACCCTTTCAAACAAGTAAATGATTCAAACAAACACATCAATTCTATTCTATCCAGAGCTCAGTTCTGCAACAAAATCTGATATCCTAAGATGAACTATTTAATGGTTTATTGCATTATTATTAGGAAAATATAAAATATTAATAGGAAAAAACAGTTATTAAAAAATCCACATTTACACACCTTCCGTTGTCTAGATACACTAAAACTGTATAAGTATTATAGTAAATTATTTTCATTCATTAATATCTGTGGGCCTTGAACCGGAATGGGACATATAACTTTCAAACCAATGCCATGACATATGCTATGAGGGTCCCCAAAGTGAGTGTAAATAAAACACCTGCTTAATAAAAATTAAATAAATATGTATTTAAAATTAATTTTCAAAAAAGAAGGAGAATTATTTAATCTGTTTTTTTGTGAAAGTTTCTAAAATAGAAAACTTCTAAATCATCTGTTAAAACAGCTTTCTTCCAAGTTTTCAGGAATTTCTTTTTTTTGGACTGGTGGTCTATTTTGTTTTGCTGATTTTTAAAAGGCCACCTTAGAGTAAAAACTTTTTAGGGGACTTCTTTATGTTTGCTACTAGTAAGTCAAGAAAATACACAGAAAAGACAAATTAATATTCTTAATGAAGAAATGAGGGTACATGCTTAACTGAACAGTGATTATTTTGCAATGTGGTTAAAATAGGAAGTCATAAGTAGTTCCTATTTTTTATATTGTTTTGAGAATCTACTGTTAAACATAGTAAATGGGATAATCCAACAGTGATTTTAAAAGACACCACCTATTTGTGAGTTGAAACAAATATTTTTCTAGAACTATATTTCTAAATCTGTCTTCATCAGGGTATCTTTCTTTGCAATCAAATGACACTCCAAAGATATTTATAATTACCTTTGGTATTTTCAGAAATTCACCTAAGGATTCTGCAAGTAGGATAATAAGAAAGTATGGTGCAATTCTCTTCAAGATCAATACATTAAACTTATTTTCTTTCTGAGGAGATTATTAATAATATTCTGTATAGCTCTTACTTCTGGCAAGCTTGTGATTCTCAGCTAACTCAAACTATTTTGCTAACTTCAAAATATCATTTAGAGATGCTGTAAATGCTATCTTACATGGGGATCCTGCCCCAGATATCATCAGAGAAGACTACTTAAAAATATATAACCTGTGAGTAAGAGAGTACTCAATCTGAGATTAGCATAGCAAATTTTAAATTTAAAGCAGGATTTTACTAGTGTTACTGTAGTTTAGTGAGTATATGATCCAGTGATTCTAGTTTACAGCCAAGCTCTGTAGTTCATTGCCAGTCTTTCTGCAGTCCAAATCTTACTGACTTTTAGAAGAAATTTTGATTTAATAAAGTTGGTAATATTTAGACCTTGGAAGATGACTTCTGATAAATAGAATTCTCTGGGTCTTTCATAAGAAAGAGGACAACATCTGAAAAGAACTAATACTAATTAAAAAAATTATTTCAACTAATTTGAGAATCACTGATATTCCAATTAATCATGCAATCTACCCCCTTGCCTGCATGGTAAAAAGACAATAACCAAAGAAGAGAAGGACTTATTAGGTCTCATTTCATTCCTATCACCATCTCAATGAAGATTCTTATGGTGTATATTCTTTTCTTTCCCCATTTCTTTGTTAAAAATTGAGACTGTCTGTCTAAAGGAAGTGCAACGTGGAACCCACAGCGCAAGAACAGAGCAGGTAACCACATCTGTTATGCCACTCTTTCTTCATACTTGGTTGTTCTCCACAGCTCACATTTACACTGATCAGCTCACTCTGATAAACATTATGTATGCTAACGATTGGTCTGTGAATGACAGGATACACACTTTATGAAAGCTTGTTATTATCCATATAGCACAGACAATGCTTGAGAAATTTTTTTACACCATTTTCTGTGGCTTACCCATAATTTACCCAAAGTCATTAACCTTGCAGAACTGCAATAAGTAAATCCTGCACAGAAACTGTTGATAAACCATTTATAAGAAGAAGGAATGTATTCCTTCTGTATGAAAGCCATGGAAGAAGGACTGATTATGCATCAAAATGAGTCATGGCAAAGCATTTAGGAATAGCATTGGAAAAGAGTTGCAAATGTCAGATCAAGATAAGTCACTTGGAATCCTTACGAAGAACATGCAGAGATTCAGCAGCTATTACTTCAGCCTATAAGGTTAAATGAAATCCACAATCCTCTGAAGTTTGGCTACATCACATCATAGCCTTGTATTGAGGCTGGATTTCATGGTTCCCCATCCTCTTGTAAGAGCAGTTGCACAAAGTGTGAATAAGCAGTCTTTATGTGTTGCCCATTAATTTCACTCCCAAGGAACATATTTTATAAAGTTGAACGCAGTATCAGAAATTACTGCAGTACAAAATTTGCTTTCATTGCTATGCTAGCCAGCTCTAAGAAGTAATTTCAATCAGTGAGAGCCAGGAAATCATGAGTTCATCTCAGTTCTCACAATGACTCCTTGTGTGAATTCTAGTATGTCATTCAAATGCCGGTTTTCCAAAGGGGCCTCTTAGTTTGGCAGCTTTTCATCTTGGGTACCTACTTTCTGAGATATAGAATGAAATCCTGGTTTCATTGAAGTCCTTTGAAGTTTTATGTTCATAGGGGTCAAAATTGCACCTCAATAATTTTTGTTTAAGGATGCTGGATTCCCAGTCTCTATTGACTTCCTTTGATCAGCAGTTTAGCATTTCTACAACCAGGCCTTTTCTGCAGTTCAGCATTTTGTTAACATTTCCACCATGGGTTAAAAAGTTACAAATGAAAACAACTCTTGTTTTCGTTTACAGTAATGGAGACAAACACTAAACCCAGTAGCTGGGAAAGAACCACAAAGTTGCAAGCCAAAATTATGCTCAAGACAGGGTTTTGACTCTTTCCTCATGAGGATTCATCCTTCTCACCAAATATTTATGGATGCCTCATAGGCATTTATTGCAATTAGAAACAATAGCTGAGCTAACATCGCGGATCGCAACAGAACTATGGAATATTCTTCTTAGATTCTAACCATAACTGAGTTCCCAAATCCAGCTTTATTTTTTTTTTTACACACTCCCCTATGTGTTTAACTTTCAGGCTATAACAAGTTTTAATGCAATGGCATGGGAATATGTAATATGTAATATGATTTCTTTTTCTTATGCTTGTATACAGAACTGCAGCTTCAGATCCCTCTCTTTGTGTTTCTGACTTTATAGCCATCAAGGAAATTTGTCAACACCTCACTAGAAATGACAATGCAGACTTTATGTCCCAGGTGATTTGCTGAATAATTATGACCTCTACACACCAAAACCACTCAGTTCAACCTTTTAGGTGGTCGTTTTCAAACTAAATGCTGAATGTTAAATTTTGAACTTGAAGAATATTTTTTCTGATATGTGTTTGTAAACTATTCACCTTAGAACTAAAGAAAGGGTATTAAATGTGCACTGATCTAATGTACTGACTTTTTAGTTTCTCCATGTGGTATGTACTTTCACAGAAGTGAAAAATAATTTGATGCTTCCAGTCAATGATGACCATAACTCTGCCAGCTGCGAATCATTCTCACGTAATTCAGAGGTTTTCTTTTGCAGCTTGCTTAATGAACACAGCCTTGGAAAGTGGCAAGGCAGATTAAGAGGTGTTGGTGGTGCTGTGTGGTCTTGCATAATATTCTCCTGCACTATGTCTGGTTTCATTGCTGACACCAGACCCTTCATAGGTAAGGAAATGTTAGATTCTAGAAATGATTCAGGTACTTAAATTCCATAGCTGGGGTTCTTGGACTCTCTACTCTAAGCACCTTGAAAGTCTATTCATCTCCCTAGAATCCTCAGACTGACATAAGTATTCTTGAATAAGAATCACTCGATAAATATAAGACTGTAGAAATTTTATCCAATAAATATATCAAAATTACCTAAAAATTCAGCACGTAAAGATGAAAAACAAATAAATAAAATGGTGGAACTAAATTACTTACACAGTGTCTTCGCATTGAGCATACATATCAGGAGAACTACTTGATTTTTCTGGTTCAACCGATTGTTCTTCAGATGTCCCGATACAGCAATTAGAACACACCAGCAATCATCAAGACTTGAAATGGCTTTATTCAAATTCACTAGCTTCATTCTTATCTGCTCTCTTTATGCTTATGTTTTATGCATTCTACATTTTCTTCATATTTCTGTATGTACATGTAATGCAACTCTGAATTTCCTTATCAACTTGTGCTTTCAATCCAAATTAAGCAATCAAGCTAAGAAAAGAACAAGTCAACCTCACATAATATTGTTTTGATTTATGTTGGTCATAAAATATCAGTCATAATTTTAAAGCTATTTCATAAAAAATAAGATTATAATCACCTTTTAGGAAAGCTTATTCACAGTGACAGAATAATGCATGAAAAGAAAACAAAACTGTTGTCTACTTGCTTGAAAAGTGATAAAAAACTTTGAGGGTCTCTCTGTAATTCCTTTGATTATTTTTTCATATAAAAAAGAGCAGAGTGAAAAATGCATAAATACAAAGATGACTTTGGGAACTAGAAAAAACTAAGGAACTAGTAGGACAAGATCATTTCTTTTTCTTCCCACACTACCTTCTGCACAAATCAAACAGACTAGAAGACACATCTAATAGGTGCCCATCAGAAATAGATTTGCTTCCCAAAAATACCATATTGTTTCTGCCTCATCCCATTAAAATGTATGGTAAATCCTTCTCCTGAATGCTTTTTGTCAAGCTTTGAAGCATGAGTAAACAGACTAGAATTTTTTAATTTTGCTCTCTGTAAAAGATACAAATTCCTTGAAAAAGACTTACAGTGAGTCCCACCTGCATAATCTTACCTAAAATAATATTTTACATTGGTAGTTAAACCCCTGCCTTATGGTTGAATTTCAAAGTGATTGTGATCCAGTTTTAAGAAAAAAAAGTTCAGAGATGATGATCTCACTTCTGAATTACAGTCCAGTTAAGGGATAAAAAATTGAACATCTGCTCCTTGTCTCCTTACATACCTTTTCTGAATCCATGTTTTTCATGTTATTTTAAAGTATTTTGTGATATTTGTCAGAATAATACAATCACTGTCCGTAGCAAGAAAAAATGGATTGAAAATCTTTCTGAAATCTTTTAGGCATTGTATTCTTCATTGTTTAGCCTGGTCACCTGTGTGGCTATAATGAGGTACTAAAAAGTAACCAGATTATTGCTGAGATTTTTTTTACACCATTTAACATCTAACTAGGTGTTAAATCTGTAAAATAAGTCTTTTTCAATAGGTTTAAGAACTCAATATATTGTAACACTTCAATTTTTTGTATTTGATTCATAATAATTCTATCTTGTTGAGTTGTATCCCAAACTCAAATCTGCTGAAAGAGTCAGCCAGGACAGATTCAAAATTCATAGGACGTAAATGACCCCATAATGATGAGCTGGGTGTTAAAGGAAATATATCAAAATGAGTATGCTTAGGAGAGTTTATTTTTTAATAATGTATGAATATCTATTGCCTTTGGCTCTGGCAGAAAGTGTGAAAGAAAAATAAATTAAAAAAGCCCATACTAGAAAAAAAGAAGTTGTAACAAAAAAAGAAATACCCCCCCCAAATTTTGTTTATCCTACAGATCCACCAAGTGAAACAGTGAATGTGGTTCAAGCTAAATTTTCTCAATAAGTTGTTTTTAACAGAAAATATCCAAGTGTTTAACTGAAGTTATTCTATCCTCTTTCAAGCACTTCCAGCTCAAGTAAGCTAACCTATTTTGAGTGTCACACTATCAGACTTGGACTAAAATATTTCTTGATTTGTTCTGTGGCTTAGGTCACAGTCAAACTGAAATGTTCCACAACTGACATTTACTCATTATTTTGGTTTCAAATAAATCAGAAAAAATTGTGCTTTATTTTGTCAGAACAATGCATATGTATTGTCTACTGCATGGTATATGGAGCAGACTAGAATGTGGCAGGTACCTCCATGCATATACTGTGACTGCCAGAATTAAAGCAAAAAAAGACTTCTTTGAGTTAGTATATGGAGCATGAATACTGCATGATGGCAACTTTTTGTCTGGAGCACATGATGCTAAGAATATAAAAATTCTTATAATCCAGAAAACAAGCAATGTACATGAAATATTGTTTTTATAGCCACTATCTTTAGACATTAATGAAAAATTAACTTTATGTTAATGGTAGTATTCATATTACTGCTATTTTTCTGTGAAAGGGCTGACTTTTATGGATGCCCTAGGAAACAAGGAAAATGATGAAACTAATATAAGATTTTCTAGTTTTACTTGCAGTCCTATAAATTAAAATATGTTTTCTGGTAGAAAGTATTCAGAATTAATCAAAATAATGACGTCTAAACTTTGGTTTTGAATAAGTAGGAAGTACTCTTTTGCTCATAAGATACCGGAAATATGCAGATTGCATACACGTAATAACCTCTCTTAGGACATTTTGGATTGCTTGGGTTTTACCCACCTCCTTGTATGCCTCTAGAGAGGCTAAATTCAAGACTAAACTGCAAGCATTTGATTCTTGTTGACCTACTGGGGCCCCTAATTGGCAAAAAGCAAAGAGCAGGCAACATGGGTTTAAATTCTGTCTCATCATTCTCATGAGTTCAAAGACAGTGTGTGGCTTGGTTCTTTTAAATTGGAGAAGAATAAGTTATAATAATATCTACATTTAAAACAATCAGCATAACTGACCTCATAGGATCACAGAATGATATGTTGGAAAGAACAAAACTTACTAAATTATGCATATTTTACATACATGTTTTTTATGCCCAAATTTATTTAGCTCACAAACCACTAGCAATGACAGCCAGAGATACTGGTGGCAATAATCATTCCCAGTCCTGATGAAGTAGGAAATGTGCTGTTCATCCTCTTTTCTATCCTGTTTGGGTTATGCTGTCTCATTTTGTCAAGCTAGGACCTAATGTAATCTTTCCCACCAACCTCTGTCACTCCTATAAATCAGGACTCCAGCCTGCCTGCATTTTTATTTAATCTTAACCCCTTCAGCTGGCTGGTAGAAATTATTAGTGAATTTGCTTACTTATAGGTTAAAGTACTCCACAAAGAAAAGCAGGAGATCATAGCAGGCCCCAAGCCTGAAATTGTTGTAGATACTAGCAAAAGGTTTAATGAAGGACATTGAGGTGCTGGAGTGAGTCCAGAGAAGGGCAACGAAGCTGGTGAAGGGTCTGGAGCACAAGTCTTATAGGGAATGGCTGAGTGAGCTGGGGGTGTTTAACCTGGAGAAAAGGAGTCTCAAGGGGGACCTTATCACTCTCTACAATGACTTGAAAGAAGTCAAGTGGGGGTTGGTCTCTTCTCCCAAGTAACAAGTGATAGGACAAGAGGGAATGGCCTCAAGTTGCATGGCGGGAGGTTTAAATCAGATTTTAGGAGAAAATTCTTCACCAAAAGGATTGTCTAGCATTGGAACAGACCACCCATCCTTCCTGAAGGTATTTCAAAGATGTGTAGATGTTGGACTTGGGGACATGGTTTATTAGTAGACTTGGCAGTGTTCAGTTAAGAGCTGGAGACTCAATGGTCTCAAATATCCTTTCCAACCTATGATTCTGTGACTACAGAAGGTGGTTTGCCATTCAAGTTTGAGTATTTAGTGATATTCTGCTGATATGTTCACTGAGAGTTATGTACCAATATCTCCTTAGTAAGGTCACTCTCAGCAAGTGCAGAGAATTCAATGATCTTGTTACCATTTCAAAAAGTGCTGCTCAGTATACTTCATATGTGAAAGAAATTTATATGTGTTCTTCCATGAAATTAAGCCATTAGTTACTAAATAATGGTTGCTATCACCATGGATAAAATTTGGATGGTAAAATCTCAGCAGTATCTACGATCTATATTTTTCCAGCTATATTTTTGCTTCTTCTATACAGCATAGTAGAAGTAGGCATTAATGAGCACTGATACTGAAAAGTCTATATGAAGCTTTTTATGGAGGTTTCCAAGATCCAAAACTTGTTAGGTTGGTTTGACAAACTTATTCTAAAAGATTTCTTTTATAAATACCACTAGCCTCAGGCAGGGTAGAAATTTGACAACAATCTCTTTCCCTGATGTGTTAACATTTTTCCTGTGATAGAGAGCAATTGACAGGTTTTATCTCATTTTATTGCCTGTAAGAACAGGAAACTAAATCCAGTAATTCAAGAGATCTTTTCCAATACAATGTTTCTTTCAATTGGAACTTGTAGGTACAGGATTTTCTTAAAAAATCTATCAGATGGAAGTGAAGGTTAAAGAGATGAAATAGATCACTTGCTCCATTTATCTATTAGGACAGTATTGGTCTTTTGAATATTCTCCCTTGTATTTTGTTCAGCACAGTTTTAAAAATCTTTAGTATCAGAGGTTCCAGCACCTCTCTTAAAAGATCAAATTGCAGGAAAATAGGTCTTATGATAGGATGTCTCTCTGGCTACATCCATGCCTTTTATCAGTACTGTATCAGTACAGTAGTCATTGGTAACTCCTGTCTAGGTTGAGGAACTATTCAGAATAAAAGCAACCCTTTGTTCAATATTGGTAGTTAAGAGACACAAAAAACTAATCGTACAACAGCAAGGGTCTCAAACAAGGTGTCTGGTGTTCGGAAAACTTACAAGTTCTCTAGACTTACCTGAACAAAAAATTTTTACTGATTGTGGAGGAACTCAATGACCTAGCTGATTCTTCTACTCTTAACACATTTGTGCAATGTCAGAATGCTTAACTCCAGCATTTATAATGGTTAGTATTTTTGACTGATCCAATACCTAATGTCTCTGTGTCTGCTCAGTCCTGCATTTCTGAGGAGTCCTGGATTGCCCCCTCTCCTGCTGGTTGATCTGTCTCAGTCAGACCCCAGTTTGAAACCATATGCTTATTCACTCACAGGTGTCACTTCTTCACACACTTTTTTCCCTGCATGCCTAAATGGTTTTCCAATCTGCTTTGATTATTTGCATAGTGAAAATTAACAAGCCCCCAAAGACACCACTTACAAGCCATAGCTGAGTCTTTTGACTTTCCATGAAAGAACTATCCTGAAGTGTTATGTCAATGGTGGTCTTTCCATTCTCTTTCAAAGATCACTAAAACAGCCTCTTCCCACAAATGTGGAGTCATTTCAATCCTTCTATGTAGAAGATGCTGAATTATAATACAATGTTGTATTGGGTCTGGCTGGGATGGAGTTCATTTCCCCATAGCAGCCTTCACAGTGCTGTGCTTTGCATTGGTAGCTAGAAGGGTTGTTGATAACCCATCAGTATTTTGGCTACTGCTGAGCACACTATCAGTACTGTAACATTCCTTCTGGGAGGAGGCACAAGCAGGCCAGCTGACCCAAACTAACCAAAGGAATATTTGATACCATATGGCGTCAGCTCAGATATAAAAGGTAAGGAAAGGAGCAGGAAAGGGAGCACTCATTACCTCCAATGGCTGCCTGCTATGGAACCATTATACATGCTGAAGCCCTGCTTCTTGGAAGTGGCTGCCCATCACTGCTCAGGGAAACAGAGAATAAACCTTATTAGCTTTTGCGCGCACAAGTTTTTGCTTTGCTTTTGCTTTAATTAACTGCTTTATCCATACCCACGAGTTGTTTTCAATCTTACTCTCTTCCCTGTCCAGCTTGGGAGTGATAGAGTGGCTGAGTGGGCACCTGGTGTCCAGTCAAGGTCAACCCACCATAAATGTGATTACTACAAATCTACAAGCTCCTGTGAAGGTAGAGATAGTAAATCTAAAGAGATGGAAACATCCAAATGGAGTTGAATATTACCTTGAACTTTATAACTGCCTGTGACCATTTCTAAATAAGGTACAAGTGAGAACACTTTGACTATCAAAATGTGGATAATTTCAAATTATTTCTTTTTAAAAAATGTCTAATAATATCAAAACAATTTTCTTATGCATGCCTACCTTTGTTTGCCTCACTATTCTCAGAACTTATAATTTTAAATCTATTTTCCTTAGAATTACTATATAATTATATAGCAATCCGCTTACAGTGTTCAAAGTGTTTTACACTTCAATGATCTAGGTCTTCCAATCTGTTCTGAGTCATATATAAATATCATGATCACAAATGGAACTGATGGAGAAGCTGAGATGCTGAAAAATCATTTAAAACTCTTCTCCAGAATCAGTTCAGAATAATATTCACAATATAACTAAATCATATAGAAGTGTCCTGGGATACCTGCATCTCTCAAGTAAGTGAGGTTCACAAATGGAAATAATATAGTCATATCGATTATGCTTCTGGGACTTGAGCTATTATTTCTAGGCTTTGCTCTGTGTTGTGTCCACATCCTAGTTAGGTGTCTGTAATATTGCTCTGCACTACAGCACTGTAGCTGGACCCTCAGATAGGGCCTTAAGAATATTTCTAGTTCTAAGTTCTACCAGGGACTGAATGCCATTGTGAAATGTAGTACTTATCCAAGTAGTTCTCTTTCACAATAAGCCAATGAAATAAGTTTTTTTCAGATATCTTGTACTCCAGTGGATTTGGATATAATTTCTTCTACTGACATCTTTATAATATCAATTTTTTATCATATTTTCTTCTTATTTTTTCTTTTGTCATAGTTTTCTCACAGAAAATGACATTTTTTAATATCTTTGCTACAGAATACAGTAATTAAGAACTAATTGAAAACCTTTTAAAGGCACCTTGCTGTCAGAAAAATTAATTTACAGCAATATAGACGAATGGCCTATCAGTATAGTACCTAAATATGCTTCATATTGCACATTTTCCTGAGCAGCCTTCTTCATAATATCATAGAACTTGTGTGAACTTGAAAAATCAATATAATAAAGATGAAAGCATACACATACACAAAGTAATAAAGTTACTGAGAGACTTTATAGAGAACATATATCTCAGATAATCTTTAAACTAATTAAAAGAGTGAAGGTTATCACACATGAAGGGCAAGATTCATCCGGGTTAAAACACATATATAATCTAAAATTTCCCTTTGTAACTATGTGTAAACTAAATTTCTAAACCTTTGAGACAGTCACTGTAAATTTACAACTTAATTCATACCTGCTTAGTGTAATTTCAGAAGCCCATGCTTCCACAATTCCAGAAAAATGGGTGACAGGAGGTTCAGCTGGTGCAGAAAAAATCAGTTTATTCTACAATATATATGCCTGGAACTATCATGTTTTCCTATGCTACAGTAAGTCAAGCTAGATAGTTCTCCATATTCATACCCATTTAGAAATAAAAAAACAACCAAACAAAAAAAACCCAAAAAACAAACAAATAACCAAACCAAACCAAACCAAACCAAACCAAAACAAAAAAAAGTGAATTCCTACACATATCAACCAGAAAGTAAAAATCAAGGTGCTATCTACTAACACCAAGAAAATAAGCATCTATAACATGTAAGTATAGGGCAATGAGAAAGGAATACTATTTATGCCCTTAGCTGATGTTTCTTTTAATGAAGGTGACTTCTCACTGCTACGCCTTAAACCAGATTAGGAATCACTTTAACAAGTTTATATTCTGATTAATTTTTTTATGAAGTGCAAATGAAAATAAATTGTGTAATGATATTGTCTTCCTTACCACTTGAGAAATAACTGATAACATTTTTATTTAAATCAGAGAGGCTCATTTAGGATTTTGTCTTTCGCACATTTACTTCCTCTCTTTATAAAAGTCTCTCCTTTGTTTTTCTTTTAGTAGGACTTGTCCCTCTCAGTCAAAACTATTATTCCTGTAGTACGCTGACAGGCATTTTCACAGCTGAAAATACTAGATGCTTCATAGGAAAGTGCAAAAGACATTGCAAAGGGCAGAGAATCATCCTCCCTAGTGAAATCTTTGCTAAATCTTATGTCATGCTCATGAGATTTTTATTTCCCTTGCAAATCTTGTTCTTCAGTGCTTTCTAATTATAACTCTTCTTGTTTATATATATATATATATATACATAGATATTGACTTGCTGGATATAGCACAGATCTTAACTGTGACATTAAATAGTAATTCATGTCATTGGCTAGTTCTGTAGCATGTGAAAAATACACTTTATTTCAGCAGTTTAAGACAGTCCTACTTTACACACCATGTGAGGTATTACATTCATTCATTTAAGATAGAAACCCTAGAAACTAGTAATCTACCATGTATAATTCTGTGTTTTTCTCATATACAAGAAGCAAGCAGACATTTCTCTGCAGCCCTGTTGTATACTGAGTTGCTGACTGAGGTGGAGACTTTATGCTCTATCATTTTAATAACTCTGTTGAGATACCTCAACTAGACTTCAGGAGCTGTCAGCCCATATAACAACACTTCTAAAAATTACTTGAAACTAGATTTCTTCTACCAGTATTAAGTGACAAGAGCCACAGGACTTCCCAAATCCTAAACTTTATAAACCAATATCAACCGCCAGAGATAAAACTGGAATGAGAGCAGTGGGAGTTGTCATAGGTCAAAACTACTCCATCATCTAGGAAACACAGTAAACGTAATCTCTTTGGACTTTGGCAAAGCTTTTGATATTATGTCTCACAGTATTCTTCCGGATAAAATGTCCAGCACACAGCTGAATAACTGTGTTACACGATGAGTGAGCAGTTGGCCCATAGGTTGGATACGAAGAATTATAGTGAATGGGGTAACATCAGGCCAGTGTCAAGTCACTTGTGGGGTTCTGAAGGTTTCTATCTTAGGCCTATCAACATCTTCATAAATGACTTGGATGTAGGACTGGAATAGGCTCCCCGGGGAAGTGGTCACAGCACCAAGCTTGACAGATTTCAAGAAGCGTTTGGACAATCCTCTCAAGCACATGGTGTGTGTGACTCTTGGGGTGTCCTGTGCAGGGCTGGGAGTTGGACTTGATGATCCTGATGGCTCATTTCCAACTCAGTATATTCAATGATTCTCTGATTTGATTGTGTGAGCAAAAATCAAATAAGGATCTAAATTATTTATTAAAATGTTGGCATTGCATGGCAAATTGGCAATTAGTGAGCTATACAGTTTGGCTATTTATTGTAAAGTGCAGATGACTGACAATACTGAATGCTCACAAAAGGTTAATAAACTGTTAAATATACCTAAACAACCTTCTGTTACTAATCCTAAATCTCTAACCACACACGCAGAGGAAGGCATTAACACAGTGACATATCCCCCAGCTCCCCAGGACACAGGGGTGACAAGCATATCCAACTTTTTCTAGTAGTGTCAATTTCACTCCTTATTCACAATGTTCACACTTATGTTCCTACCTTAACAATTTCTATTTTCAAGATATGGCACCAGAATTAGGGGTATATGATCAGTCTCACAGAAATAATTCCTTGTTAGTATTAGGAATAAGTGTGTACCTATTCAAATGGGATAAATAAAGAAGTAAAAAGAGTCAAGAAAAAACTAACAAACATAAGCCCCACCTCAAAAAAACCCCCAACCAATCAACCAATGAAAAAAAACCCCAAACTAAACCAAAAAAAGAAAAACCAAATAAAAAATGACCAACTGAACAAAAACACACAGAAAACTGTAAATCCAGGCATGTCATTATGTGGCTCTGACTGTTTAAACTTGACAGTTTAGTGATAATGCCTTTTTCTAAAAAAAAAAAAAAAATAAAAAAAAAAATTAGTCTCCATAAGGATCGTCCTTTAAAGTTATCATCTCTGCTCATAGAGAAGGAGAAACAGCTCGAGAATACCAAGCTCATAAAAAGAAATACAAAGACAAGAGTAGGTGGTAAAGGGGTGAGTTATTTCAGCTTAAATGTCCACCCCCATAAAGACTTATACCCAGATGCCATCAGCCATTCAAAGTGAGAATAGGAGGGAGGAGAGGAGGAGACAGAGAGAATAAATTGTGTGCAGCTGTAGGGATGAGCTCTCATGCTGCAGGGAGATTCAGCCAAGCGGTGATAAGCTGCGATGGCATAAACCACAATATGGTCATCTGAGATGCAAATCTTCCTTAAATGGAAGCAAGATCTTATGTTTTACTGTAATTAAATACAATCACTGAGTGGGATACTGTTTTCTCAAGGCTTCCACTGATTGTATGTCCAAGTGTGCCTCACAATTCCCTTTATTTGCCATTGTTTAGGACTGAGATTAGCTCTATTGGTCAGAACACAGTGCTAAGAATGCCAGTGTTGTGGGTCTGATCTCTGTAAAGGCCATTCACTTATGACTTGGACTCGATGATTGTTGTGGGTCCCTTCCAACACAGAATATTCTGTGATTCTGTGGTCTCATCTAAGGTATGAAACAACTGATGGTATATCTGGTTTTAAAAGTCACTGGGTCACAAATATTTGAAGAGAAGAATGCTCTTGAGGAGCAGGACTGTGCACTTGGTTTGTTCCTGGGTACCTCTAAGATTTGGTATTAGCAACTGTCAGAAACAGAATGTCAGCAGAGAGGGACCTTTGATTCAGTTGTGTACATTTGGGCTTACTTTTTTATGTTCCTATCTGATGGTCTCTTTTTTTCTCCTTGTCTTTTTACAGTCATCTCATTATAATCATAGTAACTTACACTTTTCTGTACAGGAACTTTTAACTGTGACTTATGATTTTGGTGATTTTTTTCCTCATTAGAGCAGCAACTTTTATTCCTCATCCTTCTAGCTCCTTCTTTTGTTCTTGAAACTTAATACGTAATCTTCCTTTCCACAACACGGACTTTTCCAGAAATGAGGCATGTGACAGGACCCCATACACCACCACAGAATTCAATTAAATTGCATGGATGAAAATGAAGGTGTTCTGAACTTTAATGTGATGAGATTCATCTCCAAAAAGATAAGTGGTTTGAAAATGTTGGGGCATCATATTCCAGCATCTAAAGGGGGATCTGGTGTGTTGGAGATGAGGGCTGCATCCTATTCCAGCATGTGAAGTGGGATCCGAGGTGCTGGAGGTGAGGGCTGCGGTAGGAAGGTTTCCCTGTCCCACTCAGCCACGGCACCTGCTCAGTAGCCTTGAGCTCCATCTACCGGCTCTCCCTGTGAAAACTCCCCGTTCTCAGAAGAGGTTTAGCCCTGTTGTCCTACTAATTGACCCAGCAATTCATTTCATCCCTAGCTGACAAATATAACCAAGTGGCACATTAGCTTCTATCCGGTCAAAATGGTAGACATGGTACCAGAGTCACAAAATTATCTCTGGAAGTCTTCTACATATGTTATGATTCTGCATCCCCATACTTACAGGAAGCTGGAAGTCCAATTTGCTGATCTGGGAAACCCAAGGAATTTACAACAATGCCTCAAGGGCTTTGTCTGGTACTCTCATACGTGCCATCAACGATAGCATACGAGCCTGGAAAAACAACACAAAAACATATAAGACAACTTCCACAAAAATATATGGACACTTCTGAGGGGCAGAGTTTTAAAGTAAAAACTCTTAGAGATCAGGATTTCAAGTAGTATGAGAATCATAGTCAAAAAGCTCATGTTGACTTTGACAGAAAACAAAGCAGAAAAAGTATAATTGCATATGGATCAGGACTGAGTATACGATAAGCCCTTGGTTTTAAATTATATGTTATAGAAAATAAAGTATTTGGCAATCAGAATTTATAAATAATTTTAAATATTTACAAAAGTTAAAGCAATAATAAATATACAAAGATTTATGTAATGAGGTATTCTTCCTTGGTCTGGGTGTTTTGGGCTTTTTTTTTTTTTTAGTTGGTTGGGGTTAGTAGGGCTTCTTTTTTTGAGGGTGTCGGGTTCTTTTTGTTTGTTTGTTTTTTGGGGTTTTTTGTGGGGTTTTTTGGTGGTGATTGTTGGTTTCTTGGTTTTCTTTAAGTTTCAGCTATATAAAGAAAGACAAAAATGTGTTTCTTGAAACTTTTAGGACTATTGAACTATCAAATGTTCACAGTGCATTAAATTGTGTTATTTAGAAGAGAATTTCCTGTAATTGCCATACATTAAGAAAATCATACATGGTTTACTGGTTTACTAACAATTGAATTTACTGCAAATTATTAATGGATTTCTCTCAGATTACTGGGAATTTAAATAAGATGCAGTAGCTAGCAGGGAAAATGCAGCCCTTCTGACAGCAACTGTGTTTGCAGTCCATGTTAAAACAAACTACATTGCTAAAGTATCAGTCCCAATGGCTTTGTCTTTATTACGAATGGATTATATCTTTTATCAGGAAAGGAATATGGAGGGAATAAGACACTGTGTGAGTTTTGTAGTACCACTAAGTAGAGGACGTGATTTATATCTCTTTTTCGCTAGTAACATTGTCACAAAAAAACTGAACCGCATGTGAGAAACCAGACATGTATGAAAAGCAGATGGCTAAGTTTCCACATATTTAAGGCTGTTTCCTAGGAAAAAAAAGTTACACTGGACGAACTGCTCCCATTCTTCCTTAAAAGCTCTTTCCTTTATTTGTCAAGGTGGTTGTAAGGTAAACATATACAGGAATTCTTCCCAAGAATGCCAAGGCAGTGCAATGATTCAAAAAAAAAAGGGTTCAGATCCAAGGACCACTTTTTTATGATGCAGTGTCAATTGGACCTTCAGGGGCAAAAGGCAATGCCCCTCTTTCTCCAAGGCTTTTTATAATTTCTCTCTCTCCTCCCCCACTCTCTCTGGCCCAAGGAGGCCTTGAACATGTCTGCAAACATGTTATCTGTCTGCATACCAGAGAGCAAGGCCGAGAACTTCTTTTGCTATGGGGGGGTGGGTGGGTAAGAAAGCATCCAGAGATGCCTTTGAGAAAGAGCCACCACCTAGGCAGAAAGCCTTCCTAGCGAAACGAGTTCTACCTTTTCATTACAAATTCTTCCAGAAATGTAACTATTCCTACAGTGCAGTACAGAAGCCTTTGGGCTTCTCCCTGATGGATACACAAACAGCTGTCATTAAAACTGATTTTATATTTACATTAAATTGTGTGTGTGTGTTTCTCTTTTTCTATTGTGAAAACCTACTTAGTTGCCTCTGTATTAGGTCATTGTAATATAAGGTATACAGACCATGGTAGTTTTGAAATGTCAATAACTTCATCAAATGAACAGTTTTATTAGGTGGATAAATACACATCATTGAATCAGTACAATCAAGGAGGATCAGAGTCCATGTAAATTCATTATTAAATGTGGCTGTAATTCAATATGTATCACCAACCTCCTGGTTAATCAAGGCGAAACCAAACATTTTGGACTGTATAGGGATTTCAGACTTTTAGTCTCCTTGTCTGCTCTTATCCTTCAAGAGAAGATGTCTAATATGATTGTCTAATCAGATTTGTTACTCAAAGAATGTAAATTGCACTTTATGCTGCCAGAGCAGTGAACATCAGGAGAAGTTACTTAGAAAGGGGAGAACTAAATCATTTAAAAAGAAAGAAAACAAAACCCCACCCAGTATGCTAACAGGTTTGATTAATTAGTGTGGCCTGTTTTGTATTTCATATGTCAAAGAAGAAAAATGAATGTGTATACTAAAGCCATTTACTGTGCTCTCATTCACCAATCAAAGTATCTCAAATAAAAATTAAATCATACATTAGGATATTTAGACAAGGAGTTTGAAATGTAACAGATAAGAAGTTGTTGGGCTAGTGCTCTGTGTTCCAAAACTTGTGAGAAACTTTGGAAAATTAATTTTTTCCTAATAACCCTTCTAATAATTTTACTAGCTTAAACCTCATCCAATACAAAGTTATTATTAATAATACCTAACCCATAAGGCACAAACTGCTTTACTGAAAATATAATGGAATTTGATTCCACATATAATGTTCTGAAAGGCTAAGTTCAAAGGTTAACAAGTTAGATTGATCCCCTTGCATTTCTTAAGGTATGCTAATCCATGTAAGAGATTCCCTTTAAAGATGTTTTGTATCTGAATGGTAGAGGTCTCTTGCTCACACAGTTTCTGGATAAACCCAAAACTTATATGGATTAAGTTATTCAAATATTTACTACTCTCATGGTAGAAGCTTTTAAACATTTTAATGACACCATTTTTATTGATATAAGAAGCTATGTGTTTTTTTGCTGTAAGGTAAAGGCATGAGCCAGATGAAGTTAAATATGAGCTGCGGTAGAATAGGGAACTAAATTAAGGTTTTATTTCCTCCTGAAGCCTGGAATTTGTTTAATAAGATTTTCCATAAATGCGTTTACTGTGTACATAATGATAAAAACTTTAAAATCCTTACAGTGTTGCTTTTCTTTGCATATAAAAATAGGACATAAAGAGATGCAGATTTGTTCCAAGTTATGTTGTTAGAAGCTTTCGCATTCAGCTCATCTGTGCTATTATGTCAATGAGCATTATATCTACAGTGCTCTGCCCTGGAATAATCATAATTGGTGAGATTAAATTGGAAATAAATTCTTGTTATCAGTGGTTTTAGAACTTGTAAAAGGTCAGGAGAAAGGCTGGGAGAATTTTACTCTCCACCAATGTGCATAGTAGACTGGACATTTATCAAAAGAAATATGTTTGCATATTAAATCTGTAAAAAGGCTGTAGTTAATTTATATGTCATTGAGGAACATGGTGTTTATTAAACTGTCTATTCAAGAATACTCTATTACCAGCTGCCACTTAGAGCATCTGGGAATGACAAAGTAAGGTTTCTTTTAATTGCCTACTGCTTTCCCATGCTTTCTTGTTTTTATTAGTGCTACCTGGAAAAAATTTACGTAACAATAGAATGACTTTTTTTACAATTTAATCCTATAACTTCTAAAAAACATTTTTTCTTCCTTTTTTCTTATGCTAATTAGTACTATATGTTGGCACTTTTGTAGCCACTGATCTCCAAATAAAAAAAAAAGTGCTTATATTCTCCAATTTACAGATCACAAAACTGACACGGAAGGGTTTATCTGAGCTCCCAGAGCAGACCTACACTTTTACCTTGGCTGCCTTCAATAAAAAAAATCTTGAAATTATAAATTTTTGGTGGCTAGCACCACTAGGCACAAAATTTATGAGAAGATTACAGTTCAACAAACATTCAGTGTTAAGCAATAGCCCCTTTATATTCTAAAGAAGCCCATCATCTAAGTAAAGTTCACATCTATGATGCAGATGTGAAGCTGTTCACAAATAACACATCAGGATAAATGACTCTCATACTAAAAAGAAAGTCTTACCTTAGGAACAAAATCTTATCCTAAAGTAAATAATAATAAAAAAATTTAAAAAATATTCTCTGAGTGTCATCCTCTGGATAGATTGGTATCCAGACCACCAAAACCAATGTTTGTTGATACATTCTTTTCACATGCAGCACAGATCCATCATCTGCAGATAAGTCCATCATGGTGATGGAACCACTTTTGTGCTAAAAATGGGGATTTTAAGTGGGAATTGATCTCAAGAAGCTTCCCTATGAAAATTTAAAATGCTGTTTAAAATGCTCAGCTACATTTACTCAGAAGAAAAAAATATGCTTAATACAAGTAATATTGCATTGCCAAACTTCTGATTATTACACAAAATAAAGAAATAAAAAACAACAAACACACAAACCAACTCTGATTCTTTAATGCTTCATATAAAAAGCTGTTAATTCATGCAAACATTCCCTTACAAAGCTATCAAATACAAATCTTTCTGATCAGTTCACTGCATGAAAGGGAAAAAGCAGAAACCTTAAAAAATTTGACTCTTACAGCTGTGTTCACAGCAAAAGTCATCTAGAGAAGAAATGAGTTTTTACATGGTTCCAGTCTTATGTGAAAAGATAGATAAGTTGCTGATTACATCAGTAGTTGTATTTGTCATTTAATCAAACGAGAAATTAGAAAGCAAACTTAGTAATTCAGCTGCTACTGAATATATTATCTCTTCCTGGTATAATCACAGAGAATTTCACTTCAAATTAACTCTTGCAATCCAATTAATGCCTTTTATAAATCCGAACAAACATTTTATTCTCAAAGATAGGCACTTTTTTCTCCCATTTTTCATTTGAACAATCTTTACATGGAAAGAGATGTCTTGTGTTTTAGAGGTCACCTGCTCCTGCTGTTTGTTCTACCCCTGAAGTCATAATCTTCTGCCTGTGACATCACAATTAGTTTCTGCTGAGCTGATTATAGCCACAAACAAAGGATTATGACTTCAGGTGAGGGAGAAGCAGCAGGAGCAGATGAGCTCCTGAAGAAAATGTTCCCTGTTCACGACTGTATCCTTAGAAACAAAGTGCGGAAAATAGAAGTTGTGCTCAATTCAAAGCAAAACACTTTATACGAGATGGCAGTATCTGTTAGGAATTGCATATTGGTCACATGCATATAATCATTTTCCAGATACGTGCTCGACCTTGAAAATATTCAATATATAATACCAAGGTTCCCAGAACTACATTTAGTTTAGATTTACAAGCCCCAGATTGTCTCATTATGTATTACTCACACTGTACAGCAGACAAGCACCCCACTTCACAATATCAGTAAAGACACATTCCCTGCGCCAAAGCATTTATAATGCAGGTTCAAGGAGAATAAGCAGAATGGTAAACAGGACAAGAATACAAGATGTCAGGGCAGAAATGAACAAATTAAATGATAATATGGTTCTGTGGGAGGCTAATATATGTCTTGAAACTAACAAATGTAGATTTTAGCATGAGTTGTTGTCTACTCCTTGTTTAAGAAAGAGGGGTTTTTTGTTACCTGTCAACTTTAACCCATTGAGAGAAGCAGTGTTTTCTGTCTAATGCTGGCAGCAAGGGGTTTTGGGACTCCACCATTTGCTTGCTGAATTACTTTAAATGTCACTCAATGCACCCAGATCTCATTAACTCTTCTGTGAAATGCAGTGCTGCAGCCATTACATTAATAGGGACTTTTCAGACCTTCAGATGTCTGTATGTTCTGAATGTCAGAAATATTCACATCTATCTATCTATCTACTAATTCACTTGCTATACATATATGCATGAAGGCTTGGGCCAGACTCTCACCTGCTGTAAGTTATAGTCTTAGAACCACTGCTCCTAGTAAAGTCAAGGAGAGAAACTTCACGTGTAAAGACATTGTTAACATTGTAATAGAAGCACAGAATGAAAAATTGTTTTCCCTTCTGGTTTTGGATCAAGAAATACATTTCAAAGATATCAGAAATTATACTTCTTGGTAATAAATTCATTAAAAAAATTGTTTTCAGGGAAAGAGAAAAAAATCCCCATTAATGAGATTCAAAATAATAAGCTTTTTAAAGCTGTAAAAGTTTGCCATGTTGACACTACTTTGAAAGCTGAAAAAGCCTTCATTTTGACTCTGCAGAAATATAATGTCTTTGCTTAAAAGCTTTCCAGGTGTTAATATTTCATAAATTATAATTAATCGTTTTAAGTCTTACCTTGATAAAATAAGTCAAGCAGCTAAGATTAAGTCCTTAGTCTCTAAAATTTCCACTTGCCCAGAGGATATTCCACTGGGCTCAATACTCAGCCCCCTATTGATTTTAATTTATATAAATGATCTGTTACCTCTCTTACACTACTGTAGGGGTGCCATGCACACTGGCAAATTAGAGACAGGCTGGTGATAATGAATTACTAGGCAGACACTTTCCACATGGGCTGCTGCTTACACTGATTTAATTATTTCTTCAAGAAGTTAAAATTCAGGTTTAACTTCAATATTATCTGGCTGTGGCCTGATGGTTAAGGGAAGTAATACTTGTTAGTGTTTATCAGACTATCAAAACCAGATAATATTTAATTGTGCAAATATCTACTGTACCATTTGAACTACTATTTGGGTCTCAGTTAGAGGTTAGGGACTAAAGAGCACTGTTCAAACAGGTGGCTCAGCTGAAAATCCATCAAGTGTTTGGAAGCCTATGAGAAGTTACAGAGAAGGAGCTGGTAAAAAATCCTTCTTAAGATGTATAGGGACAAGTTCTTTACAAACTCCACTGACCGTCCTGTTAAGCATAAGGAAACTGTTGAAAAGGCTGAAAAATTTTTAATGATTTCTAAATGAAAATCTTTACAAAGACAAGAGCATGGACTCTTCCTAAGGGATTATGAATTAGGCAGCACTACATTTTTTAAGTAAGATACTTAATAAACATGTCCAGAATTCAGGTTAGGAAAGACTATTTGAAGTTCTAATGCTTTCATATTTGAAATATGCTGGAAGGCAACACATATATAGTTCCTTGAAGGCAAGGTCTTGGTCTGTCTACTTTTATTAGTGTTTCCTGCACATTAGTACCTAGTGACAGACAAAAAAATGGTAGTTGTCAAAAGGAAAAACTGCTCAGCCTAAAAAAATATAGGGATGCTCCACTATACGTACATCTCTTGTTGAATATGCAGGTGCTCCAACTTTACATGAAACCATGACAGTCCCCAATACCTTATAATGCCCAGAGTGGAGAGAAGGTTTCCCCTACAAGGTCACCTATGCAAATGCCAGGTGTGGATCTCCCTCTTCTTGCAACCCATGTTGTCACTGCATGTGCCAGATACTGTCAGCTCATGGCATCCAACAGGGAGGACATCCTTTCTAGCCAAGGCAGTGTTATGATGCTGTGGAGAAATATTGTCAGAGTTAAACCAGGTTTGATGAAACTATTGTTTACATCTTGCATTTCTGAAGTCACTTCCCAACGCTACGAATTTTGGTTCTTTTATATTTAATTTTATTTTATACTTAGCTAACTCTTCATTTCTACCAAAGGTTTATGACAGTAATTTGATTACTGTTTAATCAGGTTGATGGTTGTCTTAAGTAAATTTCACCATTGCTGATTTCCTCATAACATCATCAGTTTTGGCTAAAATCCTCTTACTTAGAGATAGATAATGAGGTAGTTTGTTCACATCAACAGTTTATACTCACATTCCTCCCTTAACTGGTTGTTATCCAAGGCATTTCACTAAGAGGAGGCCATTTGGACTCCTCCACAGTACTAAACTCCTTGAGTATTGCCAGGCATTCTCATATGATCTTGCAGTACAGGTCCCCTTCTGTCCCACTGGCAGAGGTATTTGTCCCCTACATCATAAACCCCTACAATCTAAGCTATAGGTTTATCTGATACTATAAGCAAGAAAATTTATCCTTCACAGGAAGTATTGGATTTTTCTCTTGACTTGAGCTAGAACCTCATCAGTATTGGCCACATGCTATTGTTTTTAATTTGTTTGGATAAACCAGAAATCTGAAAGTTTAATATTTCAGAATAATCAGCAAAACTGTGGAGTCAGAAATTAATCAAATCAGGAATGGCATTCCACTTGGATGTGCCAATGCCAAAGGATTTATGTATTCAAAAGATTTATTTTTACTAATGTCATGTAGGTCTTGAACTGACATTTCAAACCACTTATCACTTGCAGAGACAGAGATGCTGCAGTACGTCACTGTCTTTAATGACAGCAGCGACATATCTTGAATGAAGAGTCTCCTATGTTTATCCTTAAGGATCTCAGTTTTATTTCTCCTTTTCTAAGTATTCAGGCTTGTTTTTGGGATACAAAACCAATATCTTCAATTGGATGAGGATGCCTTCACACCCAAGGACACAGGATTTACAAGAGAGATCCCAGATCATTAAATTCAGTCTCCCCAGTGTTGTTGATATGTACACAATTTACCAGACTTCATACGTCAGTCAAGCTCAATCTTAGAGACAGGTTTTCCTCTCAACACATCAACTAAGAGGGGCTTTTTTCACTTTTTATTTGTTTTTTTGGAGGTTTTTTTTTGTTTTGTTTGTTTGTTTTGTTTGGTTGGCTTTTTGTTTTAGTTTGGTTTGTTTGTTTGTTTGTTTGTTTTCCAGATGCTTATTTCTGTAATTTTAATTATTATTTTAGTTTACAGTCTGAATTTTTGTACCCATCATCAGTTTATACCCATTTCTTCCTATAACAGCATTATCTTTTGGCTAGTTTAATTTTTTTCCCTTTCTGTCACATACCAAATTGATGTATTTTTAAAGTGCAAGCACTTTCTCCACATAATCTTCAATTTTCTATCCTTCAGTTTTCACTAACAATACAAATTTTCCAGCCTTTTGGTAGGCCTTGTAAATATGTTTATTAAATGAAACAGTAACTCTGTTTTTATTTAGTAGTTCTGTATAGCAGACTCATTATAAATGAGCTTTTATGTAAAGTCTCACCAGTGCACTGTGACAGTGTCTCCTAGAAATAAGTTCTCCAGGTCACAATGGATTTTCCTACAGTCACAGCATTTCAGTGTCCATACTCATATTGTGGATAATTAATAGTGTTTTAATCCAGTGTGCTTTCTGGCTGACAAACCTCTAGCTTTAACAGAAATTTATCTCTGAAACAAACCTTTTATCTTTCTTTGTGGCAGATAGATTCTGGAGACATATACTTCCAAAGCATGATACTTTATGATACCATGTCTAAGAAGTGGTTTGGGTTTATATTTTTATTTTCTGTTTTGTAACAGCAGCCTTGTGAATATTTTTGACAAAAAGATCATAATCATAGTACTCTGCTTTGTTGATGCTGGTGTAAAACTATATTTCCTCATCCTTGCCATCCTTTTTTCCAGTCATTATCATATTTTCCTTTTTCCTTTATGATCTCCTTAATGCCATTTTAATTTTTTTCTTTTAACTCCAGATATAGATCTTGGTAACAATTTTCTTCTTCTTACTTCTCCTCCATCAAGACCTCAAACTCTTGTATGCACATCATCACTTTCAGTTTTTACACCTTCCCTGCTGTAAATTTTCACAGGTGAATGCGTGTGCTTAAATGAGCTGAAAGGTTAAGTGTTGAGGGCAGCTCCTTCACTGCACTCTGCAGATTCTGCAGCCAGTTTGTCTCACCCTCTCCTATGCTCTTCAGCCCACCTGGTTCTGTAGCTACCCTTGATTAAACAACATACAGTAGACAAAAGTCCTCTGTGTGTTGTCCTGTCCTTTCCCACCAGGTTGGTGCCTAATTGCTCTTTTAGGTTTTCTTGGATCAGTCATGGCTTCATTTTGGTTTGTCATTAACTGTTTTTTATACGTCACTGAAGGCAGAGACCTGTCCTCTGATCAGTCCTGTAGATTAGCATTAGCCAGACTCCTAGCTGTGTGAAAAACATACACGGTCATAACTACACAAATTAAGAAGAGGAGTTTAAAAACCCAGCATATTTCAAGAAGTTTGAAATTTGATTCTAGCATCTCATGCACCAAGAGATTGATTTCATGCTTTTGAAAGTCAGTCTCCTACTTTGATTTGACAAGTATTGTTTTTTCTAGGCAAGCTGCTCTTGTAGGGGTAAAATGCATAATGAATGCAGCTATTCCCATATGAGAAGATTTTCAGAGAACTGCAAAGACTTGCAGAAAACTTATTTCACATTTTCTGACTAAGGACCCAGCTTGGTGTCACTTTTAAAATGCTTCTAAGAACTGTCAGATTATTGCTTACTAAACTGAATTATTAAATACAATATTCACTACTTTGCTTTGTATTTCATTAATTGTGCATAAAATCTAGCTGTACTTGTTCCAAACAAAAAGACTTACATCTTCCAGATAGTTTGAAATTCTAGAGTTCAGTTAATTTGGATAGTATCTCTTCCAGAGAGGGGATAATACATCTTTAAAGTTTTTTTTTCACTTCTCTGGTTCTTCATCTCAAACTGAAGTAGGAAAGTGAGGTTGGTGTCAGAATACCAAAGTTATTCTGTATAGAGCAACCAAACCTACTCAAAAAGAGAATTTACACATAGCTTTAAAATACTTTACTTAGATTTCACCAGAAATTCAGAAAATGTGTAGTTTCAACTGTAGACTTGGCATTTGAATCCATATTTTACATTCCTTAGAGCACAGCCTGTATAGTGAATATTTCTGTCTAGATTTGTTTGCATAGCTTGTGTGTTACATTTATGAGAATGAGTCTAAGAACCACCTGTCAAACACTTAGAAATTTTAAGATAAAGATCCCAAACCTAAAAAAAAACCAAAACACCTTCAGTTTAATTTCAGTTTAGCATGACACGATAAATGACTGTGGCCAAAATTATTATATCAGGAATGCAACTACAAACATCATGAATAGGTATATTGATTTTATAAAAAAGATGCATTCTTCCAGATCATCCACTGCTGAAGAGGTCATAAAATGAGAGGCTGGTTTATGATGCTTCATCCCATTACTCCACTACTGTAATGTTTCTTGTCTTTGAGTTCTTCTGTATCTCGTCTTTGAGCTCTTTTGTCTGTGTTTCTTGAAACATCCTTCTCAGACCTATCAGTCCTTCCAAATACTCCTGGGGTGCCCTCACTGGCACATCATGATTTTTGTCTGGCATGCATTTCAGTGTAAGAACTTCAGGAGGATACAGGCCAGAAAACGCAGGAGGGGGCAGGTGAGACAAGCAAGACACAGAATTCTCAAGCAAACATTCAGTTTTCTATTAATTTGAGCAATAATAGCTCAGAAGGGAAAAACAAAAAAATTTTTTTCTTTTCATGGATTATACCCCATTATTTTTAAAACTAATTTGTCTTATAAAAATATTTTTGAGCATAACTTTAGAATGAAGGCATAGTGCTCTCTGTATTTGCTACACTCACTGAGCACTCATTTATATGCTGTTCATATGTTCCAGTGATTGAAATATCAGACTACCCATATATTTCTCGTGCATAATAAACTAACTTTATTTTTAACATAAAAACTACTTTAATTGTTTGTCTTGCTTTGGTTTGTTTTTTTTCCCTAAGAAATTGGCAGGATGCTACTTCGGAACTCATCTCTCTCCCAAAATCTCAGTAAGAGATTCATTTAGCCCTTTTTACGTTTATTCAAAGATTATCCTTTGGCTTTCAGCTTTTCACATCCAATACTTATTTTTAGGTTGCATACATGATTCAAAGTGAGGAAAATATTAGCTAAATTACATTTAGAACTTCCAGAATTTCAATGTCTTAAACATCTTCATGTATTTAAAAATACTAAGAATTTTGAGATGATTACTTGCTACAGGGAATATAATTACATGTGCAGCCAAGTATAGGAAGATACAAAGCATACAACAGAGAAGAAAAACATGAGACAAAAAGGATATTCCAATATTCTGAGAAGTCAAATTTAAAGAAATATCCAATACCAAGCAAAAATAGTTAAAATAAGAGAAAATTTGGAAACATTTTTTCAGGTGTTTGAAGAATTCTTAAACTTCTGTTAATAAATATTCACAGAAACATATTATCATTAGTATATGTGAACAGAACTTATTTTTAAGATCTAAAATATTTTTGTGACTAAGCAATTGTGCCTTCAAAGCCAAATTACCTCATCTGATATCAGACAACCCCCACCCCCTTATAAGTCTTAGTTAATTGATCAAATCTCTCAAATAATAAAATAACTGTAATGGATAGAAGAATACTATCAAGAAGTATGAACTCTAAAATTCAAACCCATTATTTGAGAAAAAAATTACATCGGAAGAGATTTTTCAAAATTCATGTTGGCTTTCATGAATATGAAAGATGGTCTGATTTCAGCCAATCAATCATTCTCTGTGATAATCCATCCCTTTTCATTGTGAGTGACAGATCTACTGGCAGATGACAAATGCTTCCAACTCAATTTCTCTATCTGGACTAGAAAGAAGTTTAAACAGAGAGAAATAGCTGATCTTCATGAATCTTACTTGTGGTATAGTAATTGTAAATCACTTAACAGAAAAAGGGAACTGTATCTATCCTATCAGCTGTAGCAGGCATTTTAAAGCTGGAGTTTCTAAATAAAATCAAGGACAGTTACCCTAGCAGCAATCCCAAGGAGTCACAATCCTTGTTTTGGTCATGATTTTATCAACATATAATTCTGACATCTTATTATTTCTAATTTAAATTCTTGAGCTCTGTATCACTACCCCCTCCTTAAACTGTGAGTAGTTTCAGTTCCACTGTCTTGTCTCACCTTGTTAGTGTCTGCATAAATGCATTACCCATATTCTTTGTAAATGTATTTTGTCAAATGGGCCATGCTGAAGCCAAGGGGTTTTTTTCCTAGTTTGTCAGGGAAGTAATCAGAGGCATCAAAGCAAATTTTAATTTTATATTTCTTCTTATGTGTTTTCTGTTTATTTTCACTCAGTTGAAAACCTTGAGAGTGAGTATATCTTTAATTACACCACTCTTAATCAGTCCTATACTTAGTCTCATGGAAACAAAGTTGAAGACACTTTAGGCAGCATAGAAAGCTTAAAGGATCCTTTCAGGAACATAGAGGAATTTAGCCATCACTAGCAAAACATCCTTCATCATTATGTTTTCCATGACAAAGGACAAAAATACACAAATACACCAATGAATCTCTTACATTTTTGTTTTATCTCGCTTAGAAACATTCAGTAAAGATATCTGCTGTGACTGTTGCACAGCTTATAGCTAAGCCTCAAAGTCTATCTGTTCTGATGGGTTACTCTGATTAATCCTGTTGCTTCATGTATTATGCTTACATTCCCCAAGGTATCTAATGTATTCAATTAGAACTGAGATGACTGTTGGCTAACAAGTTTTGAGGGAAACGAAAAAAACCTGAAGTAAGGAAATTGAGATGTGACAGAGCCAGGAAATGAAAAAATGCACAAAATGTTCACTGGAATGAAATCCTATTCCACTTCAGAATTAAATAACTTACGCTGTAACTAAAAAATACAAGATGAAGTATCTGGACCAGTCCAGAGGAGATAGTCTGTACTTGAATTGATTTACAGATGTTTAAAAAAATTCAAAACTATAATAAGAATCATCATGTTGCACCACCATTTGACTTAAAATTCATAGGCATAATTTCAGTTCATGGAATCATAGAATCGTACGATATCCTGAGTTGGAAGGGATTGAGTCAAATTAAAAACACTATCTAAAATACTACTAATTGCAGCCTATAACTTCATGATGACTCACAGATATTAATTGGAAATCACAGTAGATCAGGTAAAATTATTTGATTTTTTTTCCCTTCGGACTTTGAGATAAAGTGACCTGTATATATATATATGCAGGCTTCTTTGTCAGGTTTATCTTCTTTGATTCAAAATTTAATGGCCAGGCAAGTAACCTGTTAAATCAAGAAAATAATAAAAGTTACTTTCAGTACTTTGACAATTTCATCCTAACTGGCATAAAGATAAATAAATATGTATCTAAAAGCAGATTTCCAGTTTTATTGAGTATCAGAGTGTCCATAGTAGACACTTGCAGATGCTAGACACTATATTAAGTTTCTTCCCTCAGTAGACTACAACCTAAATAAAAAAGTTAATGCAATTGGAAATTCCAATTTAAATTAGAAAAAAAAGAGTTTTGTTTAATTTCATTTTTGTACTGATGAATGTATTTCTCCTTTTGTTTACAATGACTCAACAAGTGAAATCCAAAACTAATTAACTGTCTTAGTTATTCAGCCAAAATGAATTAATTTCAGTTCTTGGTTGATTTAAAGATTTCTTTTCAGAGGAATACCAAAATTATTGCAGACCTCTCCTTTGTAGTACCAGTCATATTGAACTACCAGTGCCCCAGCATTTTCCCAATGCAGTGCCAGCATTTTCCTGTTTTATTCTGTACAGAACCTATACTGAATATAAACAAACTGCTTCACAAAGAAACACTGAGAAATGTTAAGCAAAAAGACTACTATCTTAATTGCCTCTTCCTAAATATTAAGCTTCCTTAGTTTTGAGTTATACTGAGAGTATTTAGAATAAGTCAAGTCTAATTATGTTCCATTTTCCCTAACAGCCATTTTATCCTGACAGCATTTACATGTAAGGGGATCAGGACAAATGGTTTCACTTATTTATACAACTTAATGGAACATTCCATGTCTCACATCACGTTTTTATAGCATTTCTTAAGCAATGGGAAGATAAAACCTTGAAATATGCTTTTCAGATTTTCACCAGTCAAGGTTTTCACAAACCTGAGGTTTTGCAGATTAAAATGCAAGTACATATGCACACCAAATGGAACAGCTGTGATCAAATGAAGGTGTTTAAGTACTGTATAAATATACCCATATATATTATTTCAGTATTTTAAAGCTTTGTTACACTGCACTAAAAGCTCTTGAGTTGATCACAGATGCTCTGTGAAAGACAGCATGTTCCTCTCTGGAAATACGTAGATATATTACTCCATACACACAGAATTTACACTCGCAAATGCATGTATCATATATCTTATTACTTAACAGAAGGTAGAACAATGATCTACACCATCAATAGCATATAGGTGAAATTGTAAACTGTGTCTGACACTAGTGCAAAATGGTGAAGATATATTCTAATCATAATGCTGTGGAAACAGTTTTATTATATGTTCAGCATTTCTGTCCGTGGAAATAATAGTATCTCTGGTATTTCAGTATGGATAATGATCCTACCAATCCCTGCTAAGTTTTACAAAATAGAAACTCATGGGAATTTTTCAAAATCATTCTGCAGCATTTATCAAGCATCATTTTAAGCCCTTATTTTAGGAATACAGATAGACTAAGCTTCATCAGAAAAATTTTTGATTCAGGTTATGAGAAACTCAGTAGAAGTGGGATTCATCTCCTCTTGATTTAGCTATGAAAAGGTAGGTTTAATTAAGTCGTATCTGTAATGGAGTCAGTGAAGAACAAATTACTCTCAGTCAGTGTGCCTTTATTAAAGCTAATGAATTACTCTCTCATGAGAAGTACTATGGTAAAGTCTGTCCAGGCTTAAGATCAAGATCAATTGACAGTTCACATTTCCTGAGTATGGTAAACTCAAATTGTTATATAACTTGAAGATTCTCATCTACCAGGAGATCTTGGCACTTATCATTGCAAGACATTGGAAAAAAATTTTTGTCAAGATTTTCAAAAAAACAGAATATATTTTAAGAATTTAAATAATTCTTTTATTTTCTTCTCTAGTGACCTGATTTACCATTGATAATAAGGTCTCTTCTACATAATCTTTTTCAAGCAGATGTAAGCTCACTTCATGTTTGATTGAAGCCAGATAGACATACACCAGTACTAAGTAGGTCTCATGCTAAAGCTGCTAAAGCACACCTTCAGAGTGCCTGAACACCAGGTTGATAAAAGAGTAATCCTTTGTAGAAAATGCTAGTCAAGACTATTGGTCAGGTGGAAAATCACAGTAGGTACTGAAACCATAAGGAAGAAAAAGAGAATGAAAAATGGTTAAGAAAAAAAAATATGACTAAAGGATAGTCTTTTTTAAACTGTGACTTTGACCACATCCCTTTAGCAGTCAGAATATTTCACAAGAATAGCTGACTTCACAGATTTGAATTTCACAGAATTATACAATGGCTTGGGTTGAAAGGAACATCTAGTCTAACAATCCTACAATGAGTAGGGAACATCTTCCAGCAGATGAGCTTGCTCAGAGCCTCATCCAGCCTTGAACACTTCAAAGGAGCTTCCCTGGGCAACCTGTGCCAGTGCTTAATCGTTCTCATAATAAAGAATTTTTTCCTTTTATCAAGTGTGAATCTACCCTCATTTAGTTCAAAACCATTAGCTCTTGTCCTATGACAACAGGCTCTGCTCAAAAGTCTGTTTCAATCTTTCTTACAAGCCCTCTTTAAGAAATGAAAAGCCACAGGAAGGCCTCTCCCCAGAGCCTTGTCTTCTCTAGGCTGAACAAACCCAACTCTCTCAGTCTTCACTCATTGGAGAGGAGCTCCAGCCCTCGGTTTGCATGGTGCATATGGTGCTACAGACAGAACAGACATCATGAGACACAGTAGAAATGTAACAACAAGCACTTAAGTTATTTAGGGTTTTATGTTTAGGGTGTATTAAACACTGTCCAGCACACTGAAGGCTGAGACCCTTTCTCTGAAAGTGCTTCCTTAACATCAGACCTTCCCTTCACTCAAAACCTATGATTATTTTCTAGTTACTCACCCTTTTTATCAACTATATGTCATACGGTAAAATGCATTTGAACATCAGTTTAACAGTTGTTGTCATTGGTCAAATCTATGTTAGCAACTGGTATGATGCAAAGAGAGAAAGAATAGTGTAATGTGTTGTGGACCAGTATGATTCTAGCACCATTTGTGCTTGCTTACTAGCAATGAAACTTGCCGCCGTTGCTGATCCTACAAGAGGCAAGGATTTGTTCTTAAAGATGATGTGGAATACATTTTTTGCATCTCAAATTGCTTGGCCATTACTAACAGAAACTTCTGCATACAGAGACCAAATTGCCAAAAGATCTGAAAGAAAATGTGCTTTCCTCCAAAGGATGGCACCTTCTGCCCACAATGCATGTGGGATGTTCTCTGTAACATTGCAGCAGAACTCCACACTGGTTCCTGGTAAATACTCCAGGCACATTCAACCTAAAAAAATCAAAAATTTGCATCTTTTAGATGGTTATAATGCAGTCAATTGGCAAAGCAGAAGTACCCAATGTTACAGTAATACTGGGCTTCAAACAAGTTTTCTAAAAGTAAAATATTACTAAATCCTTATAGTAGAAAGAAGGAATAACTTAAGATAAAAATAATCATCTACATACAGATAAGATTTGTTACTTTATAACTCAAGCAGAGGAGGCAGATTTGTTTGCACCTATCTATTTTAAACATCCAGAATATTTTGCTGGGGGGTAAGAAAATCCTCTTATTCTTTTCGCCTGTTCTTTCCGAACATTGTTCTTCCAATTTCTAACCATAGAAGTATAATCTGCCTAATTAAAATAGTTCAAAACACCTATTTAATAAACCCAGTAATTATAATTAAATGCTTATCTGAAGTCATGCCTTCCTGCATATTAGTCAAAAAATCTGCTCTTAAACAGTATTGATAAATATTCCAATAATCTGCTCATGTACTGTGTTAATAAAATACAGAGAATTGTTTTGCATCATTCATGGAGTTGTCAGGTGGTGTTAGTAGATGTCAAGAAGAATTTCATATGAATCTCTACAAGTCAAAAATGCTACTTTTCAAAATGATCAATATACACATAGCATAACAACCCAAGCCATCACACAACTCTGGTAACAACCCCTCACGGACTCAACATTGGGTTCCAATAGTTTTCAGTTTCATAACACAGTTTTTCCCAATCAAATAATGCCTGATAGCATAATAGTACTTGGCATTTCTGAATTTTATCATGGTTTCCCGAGATGATAAATCACTTGAAAACTCAGTAAAAAATTATTACTATTATAAAAAGCCTCCTAGAATTTAGCAAATGGACCCTGTCTCAATTTTTCAATCTTTATACCTAGCCAGTCATGATTATTATCATTCCTCTTATTTGTTTCATCACATCATATGGCAGTATAAAATTCATCTAAATAAACTTAGATGCTGTGCAATGCACAAAAAGGTGATGCACATGCTACGTAAGGTAAAAGAGGGGCACAGTACAAAATTTCGTTCAGTTTTGGCTTTTTTGTGGTTAACGAGGTTTCATTTTATATTAATCAAGTATCTCCTTCCTAATGTGAACTTTTCAGGAAAGAGTATAATTGCACAGAAATGCTCCAGAATATCATTTGCACTTGCTATGTAAAAAAGGAAGGCCATGACTGAATGACTTGTTTAATAAAAATGAAGATTTTTTTTCTAGCTTTTAAGTAGATGCACATGGTAGACAAATGCTTTTCTCTCTGGCTATTATCCAGAGAATATCAGGGATGATAAAATACACAGTGGATTTATAATTAGATGCCAGAATAAAGTACTCAAAGACATTTGTCTGCCTACAAGCATCCACTGCACTGTTGTCAACAGTTGAAGGGTACTCAAGACTAGGTGAATCACTCTGAGGTTTAAAGCACCTTTATTGCCACCCTCATCATGTTACTGGCCCCTTGGATTCTCACTGAATTTGACATTTGGCTTACAACTGGAAAATTCTTCTACATAATTTCATTCAGAATCACAGCTGTACTCCTTCTTGAGTTTGCATTTGTAATGAGCATATTATACTTGGGCCTGCAAGCGTGAATAACACCGATTCCTGTAGGAGAATTATCTTAATATGTATGTATGATTAACTGAATAGCAAGTCTGTCCTCCCTCCTCTGTCAAAAGACATACTAATGTAGCGATGCAATAAAAGGAATTATCTATAAGGAGGGTACATTCCAGAACTGGAAGTCTCAGTTTTGCCCTCAGTTTTTCAGAAATACGTATTCTACCATGATTACAAATTATAATAGTAGTAGTCAATGACAAAGCCACAACTCAATCATTCAAAATACCAATTAAAATGTGTCATTCTTTAAAACACCTTTTACAAATTAATCTATAAACACATGCTTCTGAATAAAAGTTTACAGGCACAGAAACCAAAAAATCTGGCACATAAAATAAAAGCACTGAAAAGCTTTTGAAGGCCTATCTCACAAAATGCTAGCCATTCTCTGAATAATAAGCAGAGATAAAAGAATAGCAGGAGTGTGGGTCTGTGATTGCCCTACAGCCAACTCAAATCATAGGGTAATACACTGTGCCCAGTGAAATCCACATATCTCACTTTGTAGAAATACAGTGCAAAAAAATAACAGACATAAAATTACAAATTATTATGGAGGAAATAGTATTATTTTGCTTCAAAAGACATGGCATGCCTTATACAAAAATAAAGACTAAATGATCATAACGATCCCCTTCTGACTTTAAAATACATTCACTTAAAAGTGGGACAGAGACTTTTTGACATATTAAAAATTGTGAATAGAAAAGTAATTCAGAAATAAACCTTTTAGTAGCACATCAGAACTCCACTCAGTATGAAAAAGCTCAGGGTTAATTTAGTGAACATATCTCAGTTGTACTTATGTCTTATCAGTTGTCAATGTTCTAATCGTCCTTTTTTCCTCTTCCTGTTTTATCTCTAATTTATGCTGAGAGTAGCCCTTTTGTCCTCATTCAAGTGAAAATCATACTTATACCAAAAGACTTGTAGGAAAGCCTATATTTATGAACTACCTTACTCAATTTCAAGATCAAAGATTTTTAAATTACCTTTAGATAAACATTCCAGGACAGTTTCTGAGTTGAAGCAAGTCTCTATAGCCACAATGATTTCAATGAAGTCATGTCTCTTTAAGTCCACTAAAGATCTGGACTGCAGGTTTCTATAAATTTGAATAATATTCATCCTTGAGTCTTTGAACTTTATCTTAAACTATTAATTGTAGAAACTCTACACAGTATCTCTTAAAAAAAATGAATATTTTACTCAGGTTTACAGAAATGA
Source organism: Manacus vitellinus (assembly GCF_001715985.3). Lineage (NCBI taxonomy): Eukaryota > Metazoa > Chordata > Aves > Passeriformes > Pipridae > Manacus > Manacus vitellinus. The sequence goes on from NW_021940750.1 coordinate 24,693,918, forward strand.
TGACATATCTTCAACAACATGTAATTTAAAGTAACTGATATAAAAAAGGTTTTAAACTATAGCAATGCTTTGTAAAATGCTAAAACCCATGGTGCTCAGTTCTTGCTCTGAACAAACTTCAAACAAATTCAGGGCTATAAACAAATAAGTTAAAGAAGGAAACTACCTACTTCACAGGGGATTATAGAATGCAAAACTATAGGAGGTTTTGAGTAGAAAGACAGGAGCAAACTTTCAGTGTTACAAAAAGGTGTCATAAGCTTGACATTGTCATGACAAAGCAGCGTCACAGCCATGACCGGCATTTGCTCAAGTACCCCTTCACTATAAGAGAATCCATAATGTGGGAAATAAATAGGACAGTTTTATTACAAGCAGGCGTTTCCGTGGCTGCCTCGTGCCGGGGCACTTGGGAGCCATTTTGTTTGAAGGACTGGGGAACTATTTTGTGGTCGGGGACTGGTGGACTGCTTGTGGTTCTGCTTGACGTTGCTTATTGCTGCTGCCTCCTTGCTGCTACATATAGGCTTGAGGTTGCCTTTTGCTCTGCTTATAATTCTGCCTGTTTACTGCTACTTATTGTTACTTACTGTTCAGCTGCTTACTGTTACAGTGTGAAAGGGAGCGGGGAAGAATGTAAAGTGGTGAGACCAGCCTGGGTTCACTGCCAGGGAACCATGTGGCAGGGCGGGAAGGGGGGGGGACCAGGGAAACAACCTCATGAGGATGTGGATGAGGATAACCAATGGACTGCGCCAGAAGGCAAAGATCGCCTTTTAAGGAAGGAAAGAGCAAGGGCTGGCATGGGAGAAGCGAGGGAGTGGTTATGCAAATCAAAGGGTCTTAGAAGGGCTCATCCCTCCCATTCGGGAGTGCTCGAACCTGGTCACGAGTTCGGTGCACCCAGCACGCTGTTAATAAAAGTTCTTTGTTTCACTTTATGTGGCCATTTCCGAAATTTTAATTAGAGATATTTCTCACAATAAGGCGATTCGCATGTTTATTTTTTTTAATCGTAGATGTGAATCTGCACATTTTTGGCAGCCCTGTGATTTGCAGTACAAAAAGTAGGATTTTTCCCTAAAGTTCCCTATGGTTGTAAGTATATCATGCTACATCCTGTCCCTTACTAGAGAAGTGTCTCAAAAGTACTTTTTCCATTGTCAGTTTGTCATTTTCTACCTTGATCCAGTGTAAATGTATCAAAATGCTCATAAAAACCCAAACAGCGGTCCTCAACAACAAATCCCTGCCTCCCGAACGCTGAATGAATAGTTTTAAATGTTTTTTTAAAAAAGAAATTGCTTGTAAGCATAGCTTTTAAATAGAACATTTGGTTAGGGATTTTGCCTGGGTCAGCTAATTGGAAACATTATAAGTTTTTTTCAGGAGAGGGAATATTGGAAGTGGTGGTGTCACATTTTTTACAATCCAAGGTGCTAGATGTCTGCAGGGAGTGCATGATTAGCAGAAGCTTACGGCTATGTTCTGCCCTCGATGTGCATGAAGAACCAGCATTCACATCAAGAGCATACACAGACCTCAGGCTGTTTATGGCCTGTAGTTAGGAATGACATGCTAAACCTTTCCTGACTGTAATGTCAAACACACTGCAGTGGTATTGATTAACCTAATTTTTCTGTGCTTTTTCACTCTTGCTGTGGTGATAAACTGCACTATTACAAGCTGACACAACGCCTGAAACTGTATTTAGAGTAATGAATGCCTTTTCATGACACAAAAGGAGCAAACCAAAGAAGTATTTAGCCTGAATTAGCGGCGAGCACAAGAAATAGGCAGGTAATGTGTTTCTCTTAAACTGTTACTCCTGTGTTGAAGAATGGTCCTTTTTCCCTTCTTTTCCCAGTTCTTTTTTGCTTGTCTGTCCTGAACAGAAATTCTACTTGAATCACCAAAATAGGTCATGGTGGTGCAACATTGGTTCACATGGCTCAGTATCAATTATCAGATCATGACTGCTCTCAGCTACCGCCAAGAAATTTCCAACACAAATTATTTCCCTCTGCGTTTCCTTTTCTGTCATCAGATAAGATTAAGAACAATAAATAATGTTTCAATGTATGTTTAACATAATAAAACACAAACACTTTGTAGCACACAATCAGCACGTGAAGAGAAATTTGACATTTCCAAAGAAGTAGTACTAGTATCTCTCAGGACAAGGTTATCCTGTTCTGAGAACTGGAACCTATAAAGGAATTCTTGCATTTATTTCATTGATTTCAATGACAAAGCATATTTCCAGTTTACTGATGCACAGGAGTTAATGAGAATTCTGAGAAATGTTAGATTGTGTGACCTGAAGTATGATGAGCTGAATACTGCTTTCTGATTTATTATTTAATGATACTTAGGATACTTCTACACTACTTAGACTAAGAAACAATAGAGAAATATAGACCAGAAAGGACAGGAGAACCCATTCATAAATAATTGATTACTTAGAAAATGCCTACATTGGACACTGTAAAAAAAAAAAAAAAAAAGAGAGAAATCAGGATTTCTAGAAGAACATGATATTTTAAAAATTTAAAAATTATAATCCTAAGAAAGTTTCTTTTTCAATATTTGTCAGTTCAACTACATTTATTTCAGATGATTTTTAGCAGTTTACACTAGGAATGCGGACTGGAAATATGAAAAAAAATGCTGAAAATAACTATTGAAATTTTACTCTGGAAGTCCAAGGTGGCAGCTCTGCTGACACCCCTCCTTATTTCTCCAAGAATCAAAAACTCTATAATTTCCTGATCTCTGTGCCCAACACAGCCTCCAACTGCCACTTTTTTAGTAGCTGGAACAGATGTCTTTCAGATTCAGTGTGAGGATAATACAGTGATGGCTTAGTTGTTGCTGTGTAATGCTTACCCTAAGCCAAGGACTTTTCAGTTTCCAATGTTCTGCCTGCAAGCACAAGGAGTTCCAGAATTTATTTCAATTATTAAACTGTTCTTATCTGAATCCTTGGGTTTTACCTTTTTCAAGTTGTCCTCCCCATCCCACTGAGGCAGTGGAGGGGGGCATCAGGGTGAGCGAGCAGCTGCATGATATTTAGTTGCCAGCTGTAGTTAAACAACAACAGTCCTATTTGGCACCCAAAGTGAGACTCTTAAAAGGTGAGCCAGTTCTGCTGATCTCTCCTTGGTTCTCTAGTCAGTGAGTCAGTGTATGGATGGGAATTGGGAAATCTTTGTTGGTGTGATATTGCTGATGGTGCCCCGTTGTGGTAGCGATCAGCACCTTTTGTTCTTCAGCCTTCAGCAACCCCACAACAGAAGGGCCCTCCAAGAGCCCCTGTATGGTAGATAGCTGCTCAATTTCCCCCATCTCCAAGGCAGCTTTACTGAAACCACCTTTTTGGGTCTTTGAAATACCCCTTCCTGAGATAGTCTGTGCCAAGGATGCACAGAGCCTCTGGGACAGTCACAATGGGGCTTTTGCCTCTCAGTCCCAGTGAGGATGATTTCAGCCTCCAGTACAGTCAGCTGTTGGGATTCCCCTGACATGTCAGTCCCACAGAAGTATAAGGTTCTCATACATACTGGTGCATGGCGTATCCTGATGCCATCAAGCTATAAAGGGGCAGAACACATTTGTATTTCTGGAGTGACTGTGGGATTAGACTTAATTTCTTCATTTTATGTTTTTAATGGAGTATGGTGTGTATTAGATAATAACGTCTGTTGAATGTATTTAATCTTCAATTGGTACTTGAATTTATTAAGTCCCTATTAAGCTTATTTTATAATTTGTCATCTAAATGATAATTTATATCTTTCCTTTATACCTCTTTGGTTTCACATAATGAACATTAAATGAGCAGCCTGTTAAAGAGAAAGGCAGCAGAATTTTCTAGTTAACCTTATCACATGAGCAACTGAACAGCATGCTGAAGGGCTTGTAGGACCACATTCAAGTTTTGTTTAACCTAAGTTTCTCTCACCAAATCCAAAGAATTAAAAGATTCGAAGACTGTTTTTTGTCATTCAGTTCCCAAAGTCCTGACAAAATGAGCCTGTTATCTTCACGATATTTTGTGTGTGTTTTTAACAACTGAGTTTTATTTAAAGGCTCTATGGCTTCACAGGATACTTTTCACTATCCAAAAGTGCTGCACTTCATATAAAAGAAGTAATTTAATCAAACTACATTTAAAGGTTCCTGTAAATCGGCAAGCAAGTTTGCATTTCTTTTTTTAAGTGAACCTCAATTTTGATGGGATACTTAGTATTCCTTTACATTTTATTTACAAGTTGTTAACTTCTCCTTTCTAAAAGTAGTCATATCACATTCTTATGCACTCCTTTGACACTGTCAAAACTGCAAGATCAAGCCCATTGTTTTCAGGATGTTTCAGTTTTTAATACTTAAAGAGTAACTGAATTCGCTCCCACCTCCAAGAAAAGCCTGCTATTCTTTGGAATTTATATTTCTAATATGAACTGACAATAAAGTTATAAAAAATAGTTTTAACCATTATAAAAATTTTGAGAATGATATTTTTTAATCAAAGGTGTTCTATTTTTTAATCTAAGGTGTTCTACTCGGAAGGGCATTGCTTAAACCTCAAAGCTGAGCATTCATGCTCAGTGGACTGGAGTTTTCAGTCTCAGCTATTTCAAATAAGCTTTTTTTTTTCTAAAACAAACAAACAGAATCTTTCTCAGAACTGAAAAGCAAAAGCTACATGAGCCAAAGATTTTCAAACTTTAGAAAATATTCTTATTCAAATGTGAATCTCAAGGTTTGGCCTCTTTCCTGTGCTCTTGAGGTGTTTTGTCTGTGCATCTCTGAGCTGCAACGACAAAAGCCAGGCTCCACTGGGCATTCCCTGTCTACTAAGATGCTATGACATTGAAGATTATTTCTACCATACGCATTCAGAAAAAAACATTCTCCTTAAACTATCAGAGAGTATACCTTTTTCAGTGTTTCCAAACATAAGGACCTTAGTCAACCTTTCTGTTTGTCTGTACATATGTCAGTATGTGGGAGTGTAGGAGTGAGGTGCGAAAATGAAGTCTAAGCCAGTGGGTAATATTCTGTCTAGAGATTTAAATTAGGATGAAAAACTGTGTCTTTCAATAGCATTCAGAGAGAAAGCTTCAAGGCCTGCTCAGATGTGCAAATATCAAAAGTATTGCTTTAATGAAAGTACTTATTTTTAAAATAAATTTTAATCTGAGTAGGGATTGAAGTAATACTTCCATAAGCTGCCATTATCATCATACAGTGAAATCAGTATGATATTTGTCACTATTCAGATTTATGAAAAATACTTAAAATTAATTCTAACATCCAACTTCAGAATTCTCATGTATTGATTTGATGATGAGACCTGTACGTCTGATGATGAGACTTGACGTTAAGGGCTGTGAACATGCCTATGAAGAACACAGTATCTGTAATACCTGTCTAGATCAGACAACAACTGCAATGCTAACCAGTCCATTTCCAGATGCAGAAGAAAGCTTCTCTGCAATATAAGAATAGGATACAAAAACAAAAGTTCTCAAAGTTTCATTGAGTTATGCAAATAGGACTTTCTTCTATGAGATCTCTAGTCTCAGCAGCCCACCCGAAGCAGCTGGTTTTTTTACTCATGCTTTATTTCAGACTTCCCCAAGTTTATTGCCTCAGTTAGGCAGAAGAATGGATGTAACCCTTAATAGTCTCATGTTCCAAGTTACAACAGTGGAATAAATATAATCTATCAAGAAAATGAAAGAATTGCTCTCATGAGGTTCATTAATAGATTTTTTTTCATTTTTAAATTCGATTCTAAATAGAAAATTTCTGAATTATGCTGGCAATTAAAAATATGAGGTACAGTCTTGAATATTCATGTCACTGGGGGTTTGGTCAATTTCTTCAAAGAAGGGGAAAAAACCCCAAAATTCAAACCCTCTTGTAATGGCCATGTGCCTTAAACCTAAATAGAATTTGTTGAGAAGACCAAAAATAGAAAATGCAACATTTCCACTTCTTAGCTATTGCATTCCTATTGCAGCTTTAAATGATTGTATTTTAAAATTACTATAGTTTATGAATTTTGATGGCATTTCTTTTCCAGTATAGCACTGAAGTGTGCTATGGAGTGAATAAATTAAAAAGTAAAACCAAAAGGTATGATTAAGTATAATGTGCTACTGTCAGAGCAAAAGCAAGAGGAAAAAAAACATTTGCAGTAAGAGCAATAGGAGTAACTGAACATGGGCAAATTGATTTAAATGGGATAAAAAATTATTTGTAATTTCAATGAAAGTCATAGCGAACAAGATCTGAACTTTTTCGCATTTTAAAGGTTTCTGTTCTAACTTTATTCCTTTCAGCCACTGTTTTCAATTTTTACCTGCCACAAGTTCTTTATTCTGGAGAGGATCTGAAATTAAATTATAAAAGACTGTTCTTATATAGCCCTTTGAATTCAATGGCCTAAAGAGCACTTCACCAAGGCACTCACTGTCATTATTCCTTCCTTACCAGTTAGGCAATAGAGACTTCTAGCTTTAGAAAACATCTACACTTTCTGAGGATTCCATCTTACCATTATTTGTTAAAGGGTTATACCAGCTGAAAAAGGTTTTGTATGTTCCAGTGCCTGTGGAAACAACCTTTTGCTAACTCTGAAATTCACCTATAACAGATAAGAAATTCTATGGAAGGAAATGTTAAAAATGCACTTTTAAAAGATCATCTTACCAAATAAATTGCTCAGACAATTCTTATAATTTATTGTGAGTTCAGAGGTTCAGAAAGCAAGCTAATGTTTTAATTCTTCTCAAATAAGTCAACATTTCAAGTACTTCTTGCAGATGCACTGATGTCAACTAATAACAGATAACCTTTTGGGTATACAGCATGATAAAATGAAAGTAAATTTACATGCACAAGTTTATCTCACCAGGGATTTATGTGCTTTGTTTCCTTTGAATTTTTCTGTCACAGCATTAAAGTTACCATAATTCTGTTTGGAGCAGAAGGGTCTGTTCTTTTTAACACATGAAATTACTTGTAAGGAAGCTTCCTGTTATTTTCATTCTTATAGCTAAAATTCAAAGTAAGGAACACAGATAGTTTCACATAGTTTGCCAGATCACATAAATTTCATTACCAGTTTTAGTAGCTTAACATCCTTAATTTATTTTAAACAAAAATGTAGCAGAGGGGCCAAATAATTTGAAAATATGTAAAAATATCAGATGTGTTCATGCATATTAAGATGTATATAAGACAAACCTTGCCACACAATTAGGAAAAAAAATTATGAAGATGATTTTGTATTTGCTTTTGATATCATAAAGTAACTTTTGCTGTCTTTTTCAGGTAGATACCATGCTGTGAATACTTTATCTTTCTACTATAAAAAAAAACTTAACACATACACGCATACACACACACACAGATAAAATGAGAAAAAGGATCAAAATGCATTGTAAAATAATGTAGTCCAGATGTGCAATATATTTGGCACCTTCAAACCTAAAACTAATTTCTAAATTCAACAGCAATAAATTATCTTTCAAAATGCTCTACTAACATAGCACATTGGTTACCTTTTACTTAACTAGCATTTCAAAACATGTGAAAGGTTCAGTTCGTGACAGAGCAGTATTTTGAGTCTGTGCTCTTAAAACACTTTGCTGTTTCAATTACATAGTATTAACACGTTTACAGCATCACATCATCATTAGTTCTAAATTACAGAACAATTTGCTTTCAGGTGGTTAGAACCTGGACACAACAAAGGCTTTAAATGAACAGGCTGATCATTCACATTTATATCTGATATTTTTCTTTACATGGACTGTGACAGTTTAGGACCTTTGATATTTAAATGACTTTCTGTAGTTTTCAATGATTTATAGACTTTTTCCAAACAGCTTTCCTTTTTGTCCCCTGAAAATAATGTTTGCCATTAGCACTGGTCCTGTGAGCCTGGCTCAACAACATCTGTGCAATTCTGCCCCAGCTACTCCTCTCCTCCACTCACCTTGACAACCTTGATTATAGATGTCAGAGAAAGATACAAAAATTGACACCTTTTGAAAAATAAATTGCTAATAAATTGCTCACCAGTGAAACAAGTGTTGAGCAACAATGATGAAAACTTAGAAGGCCAACAATAACTTAATTCCATACAAATATTTATCAAAAGCATTCCTTATTTTTTGGGGTGAAGGTTTAGCAATATTAATAAGTTCTAGATCACTTATCCTAATACATCCATGAACTTTATATTTTTCAGATAATTTGTTCACTGAGCTGTTTCCGACCTGTTCAAATCTGTTTTCAACAACGGACACAGAAAAACCCCATAATACATAATACCCATGAATGAACACTGACTATATAGGTATCCACCTGTGTACCTTTGTCTGCAATAGTATAGCAAAATTTTATTTTCTAAGTTTGTTTCGCTGTAGCATACTCAAGTCAGATCCCTAAAACCACAGTGATTTTTTTCTCTTCAAGAGTATCTCCTGAGTGTCAAAAAGTAGCTTTCATTAGTTTGCAGGTTTGAAACAGATCTTAACAGTTGAAATTCTTCAGAGCTCTTAACAAGCTAAATAACCCAGGCAATGCAGCCGCAATCTTGGAAACTTTTCTTGGACTAAAGACCATCTGTTCTACCCTTTTCAAGTAGAACAGCAAAATGATCAAAAATCAGTCAAAGAATATCTTGAACACCCATCTCCTAATTCAACATAGAGACAGCAAAAAAAAAAAAGTTAACTCCTCTACAGATGTAAATATGTTAAAATAGTGATGTGATTATTCAGACCAGTTTTGTTTCTGAGACTAAAGGTTATTGGAGTCTTTGTTTATAAAAATAAGCACACGTATATGGAATTTCCTCAAAATATTTCTTTCAGCTGTATTTTACAGTACCATAAAACCCAGAAGAACAGGTCCTTTGCACTTTTCCATGAGCAAAGAGCTCTTCCTTCTTCCATAAAAATACAATTAACTTATAGTTCATTGAAATTTTGGAATAATTAAGTTGGAAAGAGGAAGAATGCAACCCAGTTAGTGTCTTGTGATTACTGTCCTATTATCTGCAGCTTATCTGCTAGGTGGCTGTGACATTCCATGCACTGGAAGTTAAAAAAAATTGCTCTCCCATCAGGGGGCCAGGCCAGTTGCATTGCCATCAACTTGGGGAAGTGGAGCAAGAAGGCAATACACAACTTAAAAAATCTACTGTTGGAAAGATCACCTGAGAAGTAAATCTGGGATGTCTGAGATCAGACAAATTCTTGTCATAAATTCTCCCATGTAAAAAATTCAATTTTCTCATCTAAAGAAACAACAGGAAATTCTGCCATACATGGCACCTAAACAACAGAAATGCTCTGCACTGATGAAAAGCAGAAGATCCCTTGCTGTAAATTACCAATGTTTTTGCTGGGTTTGGCACAAATGTAGAGGATTCACCTGCTGATATGGCCAAGGAGACTCTTAATTTCTGTCATACTCATAAAATTTTATGGTAAATGCAATGGGTTCCTTTTGCTGCTTAATGCTGTTTTTAAGATCACAAAGGTTGCAGTCAGAAAAGTTGTTCTTTCATATTGATGTAACTCTGTTGGTGTTTACAGCTGCCTACTGGTTTACAGCGAAGTTACACGCAAAGTATTAAAGCAAGAGAAATAAAAATTCTCCTTATCTCACAGCTGTATTCTCTGTATCTGGTTTACCTACGTTTGGCTTTATTGCTACTGAAGAAGATTATTGATTCATTCATTCACTCACACATGTTTTAGTTCATTTTGAAGAAAATTCTTTTTGGGGGGTGCTATATTCAGAAAAGCAGTTCACTTCAGATGAACTTGAATTAGAATTAGCTTTTACAATATAAGTTCCATTGAAAAGAGGCTGAGATTTTCTGTAGTATTCCTTTCATTGTTTCTCCTGTTCAGAAACAAGAACCAGAAAAGTAAGAAACTTTCAGAACCTTCAGGAGAGGAGTGCTTTGTGCCTGGAAGTAAGTTCTTGGAAAAAGTGAAAATCTTATGATTTTTCCCTTTATAGAGTTATTATTGAAATATAAGTTGCTGGTGTCCAAGCAAATACATCCTTTTCACATAACCATTGGTGTTGATCTCAGATATTTTTTCCTATCTCTGGACTGGAAGAACAATCTCACTTCTGTGCCATTTAAGACCAATAATGGAGTCACTAGCCAGGCATTTTGCTCTATTTCTCCTTTCACTTATCTGTGAAATGGAACTTTGAAATGGAATTAATTTGGGTTAGAATGCTTTCAGATATGCAGATGAAAAATACTTCTGTGTCTATGAAAATGTTATGTTCTCACTTCATAAAAAAATCAGTAGGAGATTTTTGTAAACTGTGTATGTATGCTTTCAGTTTATTTTGAAAAGCACTCTTTCCTGTGATCCACATCCAATGATCACTGTGTGTCAAAAAACTTTTTCAGTCTCTTTGGTCAGAAACTGTAAGAATTTTCAGAGCACAAAACAGGACCTCGAGGCTCCATATTCTTCTAGAAGGCAAGTCTGTTGTCACTTGAAAGCACTCTCTGAGGTGAAAGCAACATAGATATTGCTTATCCTTACAGAAGTGATTTAAAATATTTGCATGCTTTCCCTAAAAATATAAATTCAATTGATTGTTTTTATGAAACATATTTAATAAATAATTTGAAATTGAATCAAATTCCTTGTTTTTCTGAAAACTCAAAGATTTAGTTAAACATTTTACACTTGCTGGGATTTGTTTTAGGCAGAAAAAGTATAGCGCAGTCTAAATATCTGTCTAAGAACTGGAATAGGATGCCTTATGCTCCTTCTGAATAAAAAAAAACCCAAACACAAACTGCTCTCAAGGAGATCTCCAATTCAAAATACTGTTGAATCAAAAAATTTGCTGAACCAGGTTGGAAGTAGCACATGAAATCTGAACCTTTTCAGCTCTGTCCATCATTAATGTTTAATGTAAAATTCAGTCAGGTAGCGATGACAAAATATTATAGCTCTGGATAAAAGGTAAGCTATTCATCATCACTGGGCTCATTTGTGTTGTTTAAATAGACTCCTGGGCATGCACTGATGAGGATATGCTTTGCCTTGGAGCATGAATAAAACGGTGCTTCCAGAAATTGAAGGCATGCACTCAGACTCTGAAGCGTGATTGCACTTTAATCATTGATTCAGATGAAGTGAATTTTTTTCTCAGCTCCCCTCTTAATTGTATAGAATGCCAGAAACCCATCAGAAGCTGATGTAGATAATGCTTACACAGTGATAAAGTGACAGGCAAGCCGTGCAATTTCCAACATGACAATTCTGATTATAAGTTAGTAGAAAAAGTTTCACCTTGTTCATAAGACACTGTTCATAAGACACTGACCAGAGAGTGTGAATTCCTCAACCCTAGAGATACTTAAAACCAGAGGTCCTAAATAACATCACCTGATTGGTCATGGTCTGACTAAGGGAATTCAAATAGATGACCTTCAGACATCCTTTTCCAAACTAAATTGTTCTGTTATTATACAACTCTTACAGTTCATTCCCCAAAATGATGGTGTTAGATACACACAAACTTTCTAGTATTTACATCTTACTCTGACATTATCTCCACCCTTTTTCTGCCCCTTGGGTCCTAAAATGGGAGTACCAGTCTTTGCAGAGAGGCATAAGCTTGGGGTTATGGTAGCACCTCAAGTTCTTTTGTGGGAGAAGTATTGCAGCTGATGCTGCCTTATCATCTGGGTCTGCCTAGGGTACTTTTATGTGTTAACTAACAGTGTGCTTGTCTGCTCTTTTCTCACTGCTTCACAATTTGTTGATGTATTCAAATTTATTACGTACTGTAAGCTTCATATATGTGTAATACTTGTTCTTTGTTCTCTCTTTTATCTCTGAAACAAGCTCCACTGGGCTCTCAAGGTTGCATTTCATTAATGACCATGAAATGACTGTGATCTGTGTTAACAGATCTGGTGCCTCTGGTATTGTTCCTTTCTTGCACTTTCCAGGCCTCTGCATTCGTCCTATACTGGAACTTTCAGAGAGTCTGTTACACTCCTCTGTTTTATTTCAACAGCCTTCAAACTGTGGTTTCCTGATAGCATAATGTTCTATTAGCACAAACTCATTACATATGTATTCTTATTCCAGGATCACTGATTCATTCACTTTAGAGAAATAATGAACCATTCAAAGACATATGCACTTACAGACACAGGTAGATATAGCACTTTGGTAACTTCTTGCAATAAATATCTACTAGTTACTACAGCATGTGCATTATCAAAATTATTTACACAATTAATAAAGTAATGGTGAATCATAGTACCTTTTTTACCCCAGGAAAGAAAAAAGACTCAGTTTCTCTCTTTGCATGAAATGCAAAGTTAGATGGTATTTACAGCAATTAAAAATATGCAAACCTTGTGAAGTTATTTACACGGTTATTTGCTTAGCTGTATATTCTCTGTATTTTCTCAGACCCAGGTATACATAAATAGGTAATATATCATGTAGACCTCAGCCAGTTCAGAATTGGTATGCTAATGATTCCTACTCTTCTACCTGTATATTTGGTAGTCTAATATCTTAGAGTGAAAACACAGTGATGAAAAATTCTAAAAGATATTACTAGCACAGGAAGAATGAAGGACTTTAAACTATGTTTAGAACAAACTACCAGTGGTACTGAGAGAGACTAATAGCTATAGAGGCAGCCTTTATAATTATCAGTAACATTACGTTATATGATTACAGAGGTTGTCAGATGACTATTTATAGATTGGAACATATAACTAGATATGAATTACTGCAGTGGACTGGGATATCTACACCATATGATCAGAACAATACAATACTGGCACTTTTCAGAGGGGAAAAAAGATTTAATTGATTTCAGGACTTATGGTAGCACCAACTTTGTGTCACTACTTCTAAGTGTTTATACTCCTAATCTTTACCTTAGTGTCTAACTGAATCATTCACAGTAATTCTTACATACAGATATTTTATGCTTTGATTTTTAGTTAAAGCATAAAATTCTGTTGTTAAACAATGTGCATCCTATGTAGCATTTGGGGAATCCAAAATCCACAGTATATTCTCTTTTTTTTTTTTTTTTTTTGGTGTAGGGTCCATGAATACATTTCTTGACTCTGAGACTCATTTTCTGATCAATATGTATTGTGAGTTATTCTTACAGCTTCTCTCTAATTCAAACACTTAAAAAAGTTATGAATGTTATTTTTTAATTTAAATACAGTGTTTCATAGATCTCCTGGGTTAATATCATATCATGGCCAGTCTTCGCGAACGAAGATTTGGGAAAAGTCTTTACCCTTCCAGCCTGCGCAGTGGATTTTTTAGGTGAAACACAGTGTGCGCTGAACTGAGCCCACCCTTTAATCCTGAGGTTCATCTGCCGGGGCTGAGTGAGCTCGGACAGTGGCAGCGAGGTCCTCAGGACGTAGGTTTGTTTAGAGTGACCTTCTCTTGGATGGATGGCCTTACAGGGCTGACGAGCTCCATCTGCCCGGGGAAGTCCCCTGACCAGGAATCGAACCCGGGCCGCGGTGGTGAGAGCGCTGCATCCAAACCACTAGACCACCAGGGGGCCCATGTCCTGGGTAAACACAGACAAAACAAAATGAAAGTATAACAGTGTGCAACTAGCTGTCCTTTTTGTCAGGTGATCCAAACCCTGGGTCACCTGACCCATCTCTCCATCTTTACTTTTAGAAATCTCAAAGAACTTCCAGAATTCTTTTTTATAGTTCATAGATAATATAGTTTATTGAAGGAAAGAGCTTTAATGACTCTCAAAGCTACCAGTCTCTGGTGTACAATATTCTGAAAGTTTAAGATAAAACAACTGGAGAACTTTTCTTGTGACTCTATCTTCTGATTTCTGACCTTGCAGGGATCCCACTTATATTAGAATAGCCTAAGTGTCATGTTTATGGCAGAGATGATAATAATCTTGCCATTGAGAAAATTGCTTATGTTATATGACTTGAAAAAATAAAGACACAGATCAGTGACCCCAATATCTTCCTGAAATTCATTGCAATAACTCTAATAAAATGTGAAAATCAAAAGATGCTTCTAAGACATTACCCAAATGTGAATAGGTTTAAAAAAAGTGAGATAAGTTTATGGAATCTCTAGTGGCAGAGACAAAATATTTTATTACTTTTGGTAATATTTATTCATATGATTATTTTACATAAAGAAAAGAAAACTGTGTGTTTAACTATAGGCATATCCTAGAAGCTTTAGGTTTTTACCTGTTCAAATAGATACCTAGATTTCCTTCACGTAGACAATGTCAGAAGTTTTCTGAATCAGCTAATAGCTGAGCCTGACTTGGAGCAGAAAGCAAGAATATTTCACAGAATCATTAAGTTTGGAAAAGACCTGTAAGATCATCTAGTCTAACCTCTGAAATGTCAAGTCCACCAGTAAACCATGTCCCTAAGCACCACATCTACTCCTCTTTTAGATACCTCCAGGGATGAGGACTCAACCACTTCCCCAGGCAGCTTGTTCCAAAGCCTGGAAACCATTTTAGTGAAGAAATTTTTTCTAATATCCAACCTGAACTTTCCTAGACACAACTTGAGACCATTTCTTCTCATCCTGTCACTAGTTTCCTGGGAGAAGAGACCAACCCCTGCCTGTCTACAATGGGTAGTTGTAGAGAGCAATAAGGTTCCTACAAGCCTCCTTTTCTCCAGGCTAATCAACCCCAGCTGGTTGGGGGACCCCTCAGATGGTCCTCATAAGATTGTGCTTCAGACCTTTCACAGCTTCATTGTTCTTCTCTGGACTTACTCTGGCACCTCAAAGTCCTCCCTGAACTGAGGGGCCCAGAACTAAACACTGGAGCATCTCTTCTATAAAGACAGGATGAAATAGCTGGGGTAGTTCAGCCTGGAGAAGGGAAGACTCCAGAAAGACCTTAGAGCAGCCTTACAGTATCTAAAGGGAGCTTACAAAACAGATGGACAGGGATTTTTTACAAGGGCATGTAAGGAGGAATGGCTTTAAACTGAAAGAGGGTAGGTTTAGATTAGATGTTAGAAGGAAACTCTACTGTGAGGGTGATGAGACACAGGACAGGTTGCCCAGAGAAGTTGTGGATGCCCCACCCCTGGAAGTGTTTAAGGCCAGGTTGGATGAGGCTTTGAGCAAGCTGTTTTGGAAGATGTCCATGCCATTGGCGGGGAGGATTGGAACCTCCAACTCAAACCATTGTAGGATTCTATGCACACATAGATGTAAAATATAAATTTCAAAGTATCTGTGGCTTGAAAAGTTGTACTGAAAGCTCTGGGACATTCTGTGAGTCTATAGAGAGCCTAGAAACCTTTAATAAAACAAGCTGAAGATTCACCTTCTTTGAACATAAAAGAGATATTATCACAAGGTCTGCCTTGTGGTAAAACTTTAGCTCTCCAAGCAAAACACAGAGATAGACAGACAGTGAATGCTGAGGTTATCAACACCAAATGCTAATTACAGGCCCTTACTAGCTGCTAGCACCTAAGAGAGATGCATGGCTTAAGTTCTCGTAAATATATAAATCTTATCTAGCAGATAGCTCCAGCTTTGTTTAAGTTTGATAATGCTGTATAATCTGCAAGAGATAAGTAACCAATCATTTAATTCAAGGACAAAAATGAGGAATGAATTCTTTCCAAAAAGGGGAAAGGAAGAAAGTGGGGAAGGAGGGAAGCGACAGAAGGAAGGAAGGAAGGGAGGAAGGAAAGGAGGGAGGGAGAGATATTAGATTCATTAGTTGTCCCTGACAGGTCTTGCTTGTGGCCCCCAATGCCTGACACTAAGCCTATTTCACAATGGTGGCTTCGAAGGTCCACCTTCCTCGTGCTGCTAGGAGTCATCAGCTCCCAACCTTTCCCACTGTGGCAGCCATCCTCCACTGCTCCTTTAACTGGGGATCCCAGTTTCCCTCCTCCCTCACTATGTGTGGCTCAGATTTTGCTACAGATTTTCCTCAAAGACCTTCTCAATATCCTCTCCATTTTCCCTGCTGTTGCCGTACCACACCCTCCTTGCCTCTCCCTGATCAGCGCCTTGGCAGGAGGAGCTCCTGCAGGAGACACCCTGGCACTCCCCAGTCCCTGAGCAGTCCTGGAAGGTGCCCTGTGTCTGTGCCAACCCGCACGGCTCCATCCCCTCCAGCCCGAGCAGCCCTGCACGGCCACGTCCAGAGGATCCCTCTGTCCCACGCAGCACCGTCCCGCGGGCCCTGTCTGTCTGTCCCCGCCGAGGACAGCAGCGGGTCTCTATGCCGGCCGCTGCCCAGGATGGCAGCACACCCACAGAGCTGCAGGCGCCCCGGGCTCTGCGCTGCTCACTCCGGAGCTGCCGCAGAAACAAGGGCGGCTGCGGTCCGGCCCTCCAGACCTCCTGCTAAGAGGTGCCCTGAGGAGAATAAGGAATCTGCAACCTATTTTCTTCGGGCAGGAGAGGGCACAGACACCACTCATTACCATGGCTGCTCAGTATTACGCATTCAGCCACTGCTAATTTCTCCTAATGAAGTGCAGCTGGCATTGGATTGAGGCTCATGAACCGTGGCCCAGCCGAGCTTTTTCGCATGATGCAATGTAACCTGCTGCTAGCTAGTTGAGAGAGCTGTTCCCGAGGAATGATAATAGTCTGAGTTGGCCCCAAATGATCTGAATAGCGCTGAACTTGCCTGTATACTCTACAGGAAGAATTTTAAACACCCTTTTTCGTTTTGTCTGCACAATTCACTGCAGAAACAAAAGTCTGATTCCCTGCAAGAGGTGACAATTTGTGCCAGCTACTAAATTGAAGGAAAACGTATTGTGTGTGAGTGAATGTTTGCACTCTGAGGCTTAAAGCATTTCCTATTGCTAGGGAAACCATCACACTTTGCTCCGCATATTTAAAGCAGCTGGCTCAGCCAAATTTTGAACCTGGTGGAAATCATATTGTGCTAGGAAAAAGAGGAAAGCTAACAATGAAAAACAGGAAGCTAATAATAAAGACACTTCAAAATGATAAGAAACAAATTAATGAGGAAGGGAGACAAGAAGACTATGTTCAAAAAAGATGAAATATCATAAAACTAATTTCAAATTGTACAAATTTTTCTAGGAGTTTCCTGTTCTGTGACTCTACAAACTTTATTCATCTAAATAGAGTCTAAAGTCTCAAGTGATATAATTTAGCACAGCTTCAAATATTGTAATGAACTTTGTGATTCTTAGACTTATGGGACACCTGAACCACCTAGACCTTTCCTTTGAGTCACTGGAGCATCGCAGTTACATTTAGAGACCACATCTGGTCTGGGATGGAGTTCTCCCGCAGATGAGACTTTGGTTAATACATGTGGTACAGTGGCATTAAGATACAGAGGTCTGGACTAGAGGCACCAGAGCTGCTCTTTTCCCCATCAGGGGTTCATATATGGTCAGGAAATGTAATCAACTTAAACAGTATTTTTTAGTGAAGGTACTGCTTTCCTTTTAACATTGGAAGTGAAGAGTAAGGTAAATTAGTTATTAAGATAATGATGCCTATGGATTTTTTTGATTTTTAGCTTTTTGTAGATATTAGAAGCAGCTGTAATTAGCTCACCCTTTAGCACAGTAGTTTACACATTTATCCAACCCTGTTTCCCCATTCCATAACAATCCCTCTAAATTCCATTAGCGTGTTTAGACTTCCCTCAAGGCAGGCCTTCATTCTGTTTAAGAACATTTGCACCCTGGCTTGAACAAGATACCACACAGGCAAAGCAACCTTCGAGCCCAGAACTTTGGAGGAACTCCAAGGACTGGATGTGCTGTGATGAAGAGGAAGATGGGGAAGAGGGGGTCCCAGAGCCCCCTGCCTCAATTGCCAGAGGGACGTGCCAGGGGAGGATCTGGGGGTGGATAGATCTGGGATTGGCTGGAATAATACCTTAAATTGTGAAACCTTGTGGACATGGGATGCGTGTCATATGTATTCCTGTGGGCCTCAAGTCTGAAATTAAAGGACCTACTCTATTGTACACTAAGTATATATAATATACTAAGTATATTATATATATACTATATTAAGTATAATATACACTATATATCTTATACACTATGTTGGCCCAGGGTCTCTTTTTCTACAGTCTCTTAAGGCAACAATAACAAGATTTCTATGTACCAACTTTCCTAAAGCCAAATTAGATACATTTGCCCCCTGTTATATGAATTTTTGGAGTTTGGATTTATCTGATTACAAGGCTTCTGCGTTTGTAAAGAGACAGTTTCTAAAGGCAGTCAGATAGTGTATTCCCTTTTCCAGATTTCTTATGCTTGCTGATCAAAAGCCTGCTCGAGCTCAATGGGAATGAAGAATCAAGGCATCATAATGCCTTTTTTCTTCTTAATTGTCACTAGGTGTTACAGGTAAGTATGTATCAGGAATCACCTCTCCTTCTTTGCTGTTTTCACCTGGGAAAAATAATATGATATATTCATATACATCTTTTCAGCAATCAATCCAACTGAAAGTGTGACATTTATGTGTATGATTGTGCGGACTTGCTCCAGATTGTGCACTGAGAGAGTCTTATACAAGTTATTGATGTACCCTGATGAAAGAGAAGCTACAAAACTCTACTGCACACTAAGGTATTAATGAGAATAGAACATATTCAGTTGCTCTGATGCATTTTGCTGAGAAGAGAGAAGCATTCTCTTCCGATTTAATGCACACAGTACAGAAAATTGATAATGCCATGGGAATTATCAATTTCCATGCAGTAAACTGGAATAAAATACAGCTTTACGATTCCTGTGAGATCGTTCAAACATATGTGCTTCAGATGTGCTTTTTTTTCCTGTGTGCGTATACACAAACACACACACACACACACTCACAAGTTGTGGTTTGAAGGTACATAAGCATTAATAAGTACTACTGCTTTCCAGCATTCTGGAAGGAATAATGCTTTCCTTGCCTGTGCAGAATGTTGAGTATAGCATTCAAGATAACAGAACCTAAGAAATGAAAGCAAGATCCTGCACTGTCTTTAATATTTCTCTTAAAAAACTATGTGTATATATCAAATTCAATAAGTGTGAGCAAAATCTGAATTTGATTTCTGTTAAAATACAATATTGTTTTCTTTTGATGTCCTTTCCAACCTTACATCAATTCCGCCACTGGAAACTCTCCCTCATCCTAGCTTGACACCTGAATATAATTAGAAAGTAGAAAATTCATGGGAGGACAGAAAATAACTATTGAATTATCAGCTGCTTCATTAGATAGCTAATTATCAGTGTGATCTCTGGTGCACAAGAAAGCTACTGCTTTTTGGGCCTGCTGCTGATAGCACTCTAACTGACTTTGTCCTCTTGAAATATCTCCCTAGGAGTTTCCAAACTACAAAATCTACTACTGTCTCCTCAGCTCCAAAAGTCTTTTTATAAGTACAAAAGGGACACTTCCCTTTCTCATCATCCATAGAGAAAGAAGTTGACCTTTACAGTTTTCTGGTAGTGAACAAAAGAATGTGAGGCATCCATAGAAAAGAAGGAAAGTGGATTAACTGAAATCTGAAAGATCTCTTACCCTGATTATTCTGGTTACATCAGAGCAATTTTTTGGTGTTCATATAAGCCCTAAGAATGAACTGAGACTACAGCAACAAACCCTTTTCTTGTTCATCTGTGATTAGATCATTTAAAAATAGTGTGACAACAATATCAATAATTATTTGCATTTCACTTAACTCCCACTATGGAACCAGAGCTCTCTTGTTCTAGAAACAGAATGAACTAAGTCTTTCTAAGGGATAACATCTGTCTAAAGTGCTAACAGCATAAAGCATGGGGAAGGAAAACAGACTTAAATGTATGTGAAATATCTTTCCTATGACTGCAGAGATATTATAGTAGTTCAAAGGTGGGTTCATACCAATTCTAAAAATAGGCTGAGGAAGTAGAAGACTTGGAGAAGATCAGGAATCTGCCTCTGAGTGGGAGAAAGTGTGGAAAGCAGAATAAGAACTCCAACCAGCCTTTGTCTCCCATTCCCCTCCTGGGCAACCCCATGAAGAATGTAATATTTATTATGAGCTAATGAAAGAGTGGGTGGACAGGAGGTGAACAAGACCAAAGTTTGCTTGCAGTTCATAATCCACATATTGTGACTGTCGGCTAAGTTCTCCTCCTTCTGACTACCCCTTCTCTGTATACAGTAATAATCCAAGTTAATTTATGTGGAATAAGTTACCATGGACGCACTTGAAGAAGAACAAATTGCTGAACAGATATCAGTGTCCTTAGTTAATATATGTGAAGATGTTGGAACAGCAAGGTAAATGCATGTGGACTGTAGAAGTTTTGGGGATCACTAGCTATGGATACAGAGAGATGAAGGAGAAAAACAAAACCCAGGAGACAATGAAGGTGCAGTGTGATGTGCAGGTGGAGTGTAAGGATTTGAGGTGGAGGTGTTGGAAGAGAAGGGGACAATATTGTTGTACTCAAGATAGCGTGAATCTGGATTGCAGGGATTTGGGAATGAAAGCGAGTTGTGATGTGTTTGTGCTTGCAGTGGAGGGAGAGATGAGAAAGGAGCATGACTCTGTATGGAAACCAGATTATCACAGTTGTTAATTGTGGCTCCAGAGGTCTTTTATGACTTGGATCCTTCATTTTCTCTTGTTGTGATCAGAATTGAAAACATCCTCATTAGACAGTTTAACATAAACTTAAGGGTTATAAAATCAGGCCAGACTGGCCAAGAAGAGACTCTGTAATTACCTATCACCCAAGAAAATTTTGAGAGATGATGATGACTATGCGATACGTCATCATATATCTGCATCACCTGAACTAAAAAAGAGATGTTTTCATAGTTACTTGCTAATATGGCACAAGTCAAACGCTGAAGGTGTGAATACTTTCATTCTTTATACTGAAATACAAAGCAGTATCGAGAAGCAAATCTTCCAAATTGTATGTGATAAAATGAAGACCTAAACAAGACTGCATACACAATCAGGTCAGTCCCTTTGAAATATTTAGCTAAACACTGTTAGCATACCAGAGGAATCCTTGACAGAATATCAAAATATTTTTTGTGACAATCACAAACTTTCCTGACAATCAGAAACACTGCTTGGCTTGATTTCTCATAGATCCTAAGAGATTTTTCATTTCACCCCAACATGACACTTGCGGTAATTGCAATAAGGCTGTTGCTATATGCAGAACTGACTGAATAACCCATTGGCACATTAGGGTAGACACCAGACAGGCAGCAGCAGGTATTCTCTTTGCATGCATTTATACAGCCTTATAAACACATTGATGATAGGTTTATATGTCCCATTGACACATGGATCAATGAATACAAACTCAAAACAAGCGTTACTAATAACCAACTTCTGTTATGACATACTGTGATAAAGAGAGAGGCATGTAAGCTGTATTTTGTGCTACTTTGACCTTGAATCATCTCTCCATGGCTTATATATGTGTTAAGCCAACAGTAAATGTTTTAGTCCGTAGACTATGAAACTGTCAAGTACATAATCTATAAATACTGGCGTTTGTTTCCTGATTTCACTTGATCAATTGTAAAAAAACTACAGATCATATTAACTAGCATAGTAGTATATATTTTTCTCTAATAAGATAAAAATAATTCCATACGAGTGTGGATATCCTTTGAGCACAACACAGTGTAGCTACGTTCATTTTGTTTCGTTGTACCCACAAGTGTAATCATACAGTAATATGCTTGTTCTTTATATTAGAGCTATTTGTTATGAATTTCTGTGCTTAAAAGTTCCATGTTCATAAATATCTGAGTGATATTCTCTCAGATTTTTAACACGGATTCATAATTTAAAGGATGAAATTGCAAAATGCCCCCTGGTGAATAGAACAACATTAATGAAGTATGGAGAGTACCATGTACAAATGACAGTGACTCCAGTGCTACATGAACACAGACAGCTTGGCCCAAATTCATTCTACTTAGCTGCTTTAATGTACATGACTAAATTAAGAGCACAATTGCTGTAGACTGTCTATGTCGTTAATGGAGAAAAATGAGCTGTTTCAGATGTTGGTTTAAAGGGTATGCAATTGCTCTGAATGTCCTTCTGTTTCCCCACTGAGCAGAACCTCGGGCAACTAGGTGTCCCATTTAGGACTAGGTGTCTAATGTTAAGATGTTATGCAATTTATGGTGGGAAGACCTTGGACTAAGGTTGCGATATATTATTTATAATGTACATAAGAATCAGTCTTCTGATAGAAACACAGAGTCACACCTCTGGAACTCGACAGTGAGAGTCTAAGATAAGTGGAAGAGAAAATAAGCCAGATGGGAATGAATAGACATACATAATTTAAAAATATATGGCTGATGTCCCCTGAAGGAAATATAAAACTGTATTATATCATATCTTCTATGCCTTAGGAAAAAAGCAGAGATATGACAAGTAACATGATTTGGAATTTAAAGGGTATACCTAACACTGTGAATCCTACTCTGATGATAAGTAGATTTTTCTGGACAGCTTTGCTGTGGTACACATCCTACTATATAAGAGTTGTTCCCTGAACAATTCTACTTTTATGTTATTTTAAGTATCCTAAAGTAAGCATTTGAATAATATAGGAATTTGAAGTAGTTTTGTATCTATGGCACAACATCTTTTCTTTACCAGTTGGTGGATGTTCTTTACCTGTTTGCCCATGTTTAAGCTGCTCATCTTTAGTGATCTTATTCAGCAATCTGGAATTAAAAATATCTGGAAATAAGGAAATTTAAAGCAAATATCTGGGAAAGAAGTTACAGTGAAAGAAAATAAAATATGAAATATTTCTAGAAAGAGTCTAGAAAGTTGCTTCACGTGATGGTAAACTTGGACCCAGATCAGTTTTCCATTTGACAGAATGGTGCCAAAATATATATATTATTTTTTTACATGAATTGATATTGAGATAATTCTTTAAAGACGTGGGCAATTTTAGATTTGCCTATGTGATTACACTGTTAGTTAGACAAAAGAATTTCTGCTTTATACCATATTAGATTAGGGAGTCTCCTATTCCTTGTTTTCTTTTAATGGCTGTATGATATAAAATATGTCTGGAATTTTTTTCCAACCAATTCTATCAATTTACTTCATCTGAATGTCATCAGCATTTTTATGAATCTTGAGCTCACCTTCAGATATTTCTTAACTTACTCTATTGGCCGTTACATGAGGAAAAGGAATGCTAAGATTCAGTTGGTGCCAACTTTTCCTGATTTCCTGAATACTTAATGTGTAATGGATCCTGCTTTTCTGGGAAAAAGGCCCACATGTAAAACTTAAGTTGTATGTACATGGGAGAAGAATGGGAGTAGTCCATACACAAATGTGCACATAAATATACGTATTCTTTGGCAGAACAGACATACAAAGAGAAATTTTCCACATCAGCCCTTTTCACGCAATGTGTAAAAATTTCAGTAATGCACGTACATTTACCAATAAAAGCTCTGCCTATAAAACAGCCTGAGACATGTATGGATTATTCATCAGCTCCAAAGGCTTCCTTGTAATTATGACCTCTCTTAAATATCTTTTGTGTTTCTAAATTTTGAGGAAGATCCTGGGGCATGCTTCCGATATCCTTGATTTAATACCTGTCTCTGAAGGGCTTATGTCACAACATAATGATCTTCTATCCAGATAGGACTAATTTCTTCACATCAGTCAAGAATATCTTGTGGAGTGGCCAGAAGGTGCCAACAATATAGTTCTTTTAGGAAAAGGACACAGATAAAGAGGAAGGTGGTGACTGTTGACTGTCTTTGTTAGACACAAGCAGAAGCAGAAGGTATACCTTCTGGTTCTGCCCAGATCACAAACTCTTAGATCAGTAATCCTAGGCTGGGGTTTATTACCCCAGGAAATACTCCTGGTTGTGATCAGTAACTTAAATGCATATACTGAATGATACTCTGTGTGTAGTACTCCACTCTACACTTGCAGTATTCGCCAAAGTCCCAATAGACTCTCAGGAAGTATTGAATTCTATTTAAAAAAAAAAACAAAAAAAAAAAAAAAAAAAAAAAAAAGAGACAGAAAAGCGGTGCTGTAGACATTATCCTGCAGAGTTCCTGATGTGATCTGCATCCATCTGGATTTCACTGGGAATCAATTAATTACTCTAATTTTACATCTCACCATTGTTTTTTTTCTCACCAAATACAGAGCAAGTGGGTTTTGAAAACAGCAAGACAAATTATTGCTTCTTTAAAACTGAGGAACGTCTTAGAGATGGTCAGAAAGGTCCTAAAGCTTACAGATTATGGGACTGGTCTTTATTCTCCCAGGCTGTCAGAGCTACCAATGCTACCAAGGTGCCCAGGTTGGAGCTTGATTAAGATACTTGATGATAGAAATCTTAAATCTAGGAAGTACTTACTATCACCTGCTCTCACATGAAGACCAAGAGAATCCTCTGAAGACATCATTTTTGCAAATGCAAGAATGTGCATAATTCTTATGAACTCCTAGTCATTACCATGGCTGGGGGTGGAGGGGTGTTGTTTTTTTGGGTTTTTTCCCCTAAAATATTTAGGATACTTCAACAGGCCCAGATTAGTATTTCAATTCCAGTTCAAATATATATATATGCATGTAAACACCAAGCATATATACATACAGATAAAACATTTTTATAACTGTAGTACTCAAAGTAGTAATGGCAGAAAACATTTCATTTCTTTCCTTATCCTAAGACTCTATGTTAAATCCTACTGAGGCAAATGGAGTAGCTTTACTTTATTAGAAATCAAACAACCCTCACTGAAATATGACATATTTTTAAAAAGCACCAGAAAGCATTTTAAAGCCTCTCCCTGACAGAGGATACCTCTCACTATTTTTCTAGGGCAGAAGAAGAGTTTTCTTTCAAAGGGATTCCATAAAATTTGATTATTTTTTTAAGCATGATATGGAGTAAAATGACAAAATGTAGATTACACCTGACAGTTTAGGATCTGTTCAGCAAAATATCTGAGTGCTACCCACAGCAAAGTATCTGAAGTTAGAGATGTGCAAAAACCTTCAAAGTCATTTTGTCAGGTACTGAATTATGAACTATTCATGGCTAAATTCTAGTGCAGCATATTTTGGGTAAATCTTAAAAGTCTTAATCAGTAGACCTTCAAATTCTCAGTGCCAGTCATGAAAAACACCACTGATGGTCACAATGTTGATGCCAAAAAAACACTTCACATTCTTAAATTAAATGTGTACTTTGGGCATAAGTATTATGCAAATAGTATAGTTAAGAGAAGAAAAGTTAAACTTCAGAGGTTGCCTTGGCAAAATAAGCATGCTACATCAAAAATTTAATTGAGAGAAGTACTTCTAGGCTGTGGTACAGCTGTTCTCCACCATGAGACTTGAAATAGCACCGTGATGAATCAAACAGTAATTTTCTGACTTGTATGTCCAGGTTCTATACTGCAGAAAGAGGAAGGCAGAGATGAGGTTATGCCTGTGTCTTGTCTTCGTGTTTTAAAATGATGGTGCGAAGACACCTGTCCAGCAAGATAATATTCCCAAACCCCACAAGATACACCAAGTCTTGAAAAGTAGATAGTAAATATTACTACAGCATGGCAGTAAGGATGGTCAGGGGCCTGCAGCTCATGTCATAGAAGGGAAGGCCAAGGAAATTGTCTTTGTACAAGCTTAACAGAAGGTTCAGGGACCATCTTGCTGCTGTCTACAACTATATAATGGGAGAATGTGGACAAGGCAAAGCCAAACTTTTTTAGGGGTAAACAGTAATAACATGAGAAGCAACAGACAGAAGCTGCAACAAGGGAAATTCTGAGTAGATATTAGGATTTCCCCTTCTCCCCTTAAAGGTAGTCAATCTTTGGAAGAAGTCAAATCTCCTTCTTTGGGGATATTCAGAACTCAGTTTGACAAGATCGTGAGCAACCTCTGTTAACTGACCTTGGTTTGACTAGGAGGCAGGACTGGATGGTCTACAGAGGCTCCTTCCATATCACGAGATTCTGTGAATTACGAATGCTAAGTCCACAGACTTTACATTAGAGAATAATAAATGTGTGAGAGGCATCATCTTAACAATCCTCTACTCTTTTCTGACCCCTTCCTGAATATTCCTGTACTTTTCATTAGATTTTACACAAAAGTCTGCTTTTTAATACAAGCAACCTAGACTGAGAAACCAGTAGTTATACTTCACACCAAAACCATGTCATAGTTTCCTTTATTGAGATAATGCAGTGAACAGGAAAGTGCTAGGTACACAGTTTGTAAGACATCAGTGCAGTGAAGTCTAGTTATCCAGCAGCTTTAATTTAAACCAAACTTTTATCTATTGCACTCTCTTGTGCGTTTTACTACAATGAATTTGGTAATTCATTACATAGTGCCATTTCCTTTTGTTATGCTAATTTTTTTCTCTAAATGTGCACATGCATGCATACATATGTCTATAGACATACATATGAATTTCCATCTCTAGATGCAAGATGTCCTTCAGAATATATGCAATGTCTGGCTAATATCCATGATGTACTATTTTTGGCTAAAACCCAAGCATGTTGGATTTTGTAATTCGTAACCATACCCATTCAAGCATGTTAATACCTTTAATAAAACTTTGCTCATGTATAGGTCTTGTACTGTCAGTAGCACAATTTTTCAAGCTATGAGATGTCCATAGTTGACACATGCATTTAACTTACATTTAATCACTTTGGAGCTTTTACCGCATATATGTCATTTTTCCTCCAACATAACCAGGGGAAAGGTTGTCTGATGGTGCCAGAGCTAATTCTGCCAAGGTTTACATCAGAAGAAAATTTCTCTACCACCAAACTAATTCTGAAAGAGTTTTATGGTTGGAATATCATCAGAATGGTAGAAGAAGTCTGGGCTGGACTGGTAGCTTTAGCTTCAGCTTCAAAATTCAAGGACAATCTGATATTTATTTCCCAGCTGAAGTCAAACAATATTTTGCCTTGATTGTTTAGAGAATCAGCAGTATAGTTCACATTTTTTCCTTTTATCCTATGCAGTCCCTTCTTTTAGTCCAATGTACTTGTAGAGCAGGAATACAATATATAATGAGATCCAAACTGGGATTTTTCATGGTTTTTTTAAGAGTTCAAATGTCTATCCTTTGGTCTTAAATCACTTAGCTCCTTCTCAAAACACCAAAGTAGTTTAAAAATCCACAAAGCCACAAAACACCCAAACCCAAAAACTCAAACCCCGAACTGGTTTTTATAACATAAAAGTAGAAGATTCTGCCAAAAATTACATACTCTCATTAGGGATTTCTCCTTATTTAGATCGTAACAAGAATTTCAGACAGACTTTGTTCAAATATGGGAAAATTAAAATAGCTTTTGAAATAAGACAGTGTTGAAGCCACAAAGGGAGGTTCATATTAATCTCTTTGTCTGGCTGTCTTTGCTTCATAATTAGTTTGGACAGAATCTTCCAAATCCGTAAATCATTATAGAGCTTTTTATATCATATTAGCCACATCAAATGCTAAGATAACGCAGCACAAAAGGCAAGGCTTTTAAAATCCTAATGCAAGAGCAGCATGGCCCAAAGGGCCATAAATAAATTTACTCAGTGCCAAAAATTGATACAGGTCTGGGAAAAAAAGTTTTTGTCTTGGAATTTCATGTTTCCTTCCTGCTTGGAACATTATTATTCTTGGCTGAGTATTTATGACTATTCTGCTGTATATGGATGGATATATTGATGTACATGCAACTGAACTTGTCCTCAGAGGATAACATACAGGCAAACATACAGACACTTTTCCTTTTGGCTTTACTTTTCCCATGTGATTAATTATCTTTGTTACGCTATGAGGCAATATTACTACAAATAAATGGAACAAATGCAGTCATATCTGGTAAACCTTCCTATTTCTGCAAACCAACAGGCCAGAAGAAACTCACTAACATTGCTGTGCATGAAATTAAAAGGGTTGCCATTAAGTCCCGTGCCAATTTAATTTTTATTTCTTTATATAATATATATTAATTGCATATGGAAATATACAATTTTGAAAGGATATTACAATCCATACTCCCTGATCTCTTTCTACCTCCATAATAAAGCATTTTAAACTGCACAAAGGAACAAAGCTCTCTGATTTAAATTACTTCAGTCCAGCTGTGGGAAAAGACTTATGACAAATGCAAATATTCATGGCTAGATAAGTAGCATGACAAACAGTCTAGTTACTATAATAAGTTTATTTGAAACACATGGCCTGATTTGAATAAATAGTACCAGAGCAAATTATTCCAGTTTCATAAATCAAATACTAGAATAGTTCATTATTCTGAAAAATTTCTGTGATATAATGCAGTTTTAGATAAGTATATATTGTATTGACTCTGCAAAACAGCTGAGTGATAAGGTCCTCTACAAATAAAGTTACATGCACTCTTTGAATGAAACTTATATTTTATTTCTGCTGTGGAGTGTACTGTGCATTAGTACCACTTAACACAGGCTTGTAAAAGAAAATAAACTATTGTAATTATCTTTACGCTAAGAAAACTTCATAAACTTCAGAGGTCTTCAGCATATACACATGAAGGCAACTAAAGCTATTCATCACTAACCTACACACAACTCAGCTACAATAGACTATATACACTTAGAAGACAACTGTCAGTGTAGACATGGCTTCCTTCCAAGTTATTTCTCCTCTAGATCTGCAGGGAAAACTCAGAGAGATAACACATCTCTTAAAGGCTGGTCCAATGTTCATATTAATATGAACGAATTTAAGTGAGATTAGTTTAATATTAAGTAGGAAAAGAAATCCTTTGGTACTGTAATTGAAGTGAGATGCTGGACTGTCTGGATACAGTGGTGATATGGATGTGGGAACTGCACAGGAGAGCAGATATTCCTTTTTTCCATGATATTCTGGACAACTGGAAACTAGAACTCTCTCGGTGTGTCCATATAACTACCTCAAGAATAGAATATGACACATCTACTCATTCTGTTCTAGAGATAGACCATCTATGCGCGATGCTAACAAAGATGGTATTTCACCGTAAGTATGTGATGATATAGCATATTATAAAAGGAAAACAAGATAAAAGGACTGGTATTCCATGTCAGAACAAAAAAGACCATCTATCCAACTCTCCTGTTTACAACAAAAGAGAATGTATGATAATAAATACTGGTAGAAGAGTAGACAGTATTTAGCAGTATTTTCCTCAATGCCCCTACACAGTAGTTAGAGAGTTGGAATTCCACAAGATAGGTGGAGTGTCACAGCCCTCACAGTTAATCACTATTATGTTTAATAATCCTAGATGAGGTCTTTTCCCCAGAAGTATGTCCACATAATTTTGAAGTTTTTATCATCCACAAATTCTTGTATCAGTCAAACTATACACATCGCAAAACATCCTTTTCCCTCTTTCAGCCAGTCAATTTTTACTTTCATTACTCTCTAGTTATTTTATTCAAAAAGGCAGTAAAGTGTTGATCTGTATGTGTTAGACATCTGTCCCCTGCTTAACTGTCCTTCTCATCACTGAACAGTTCTTTTTTTAAACTAGAGAGGACCAGAAATTCAACCAACGTTCAATATGAGGGCACATATGTAG
This sequence comes from Manacus vitellinus, assembly GCF_001715985.3. Classification (NCBI taxonomy): domain Eukaryota; kingdom Metazoa; phylum Chordata; class Aves; order Passeriformes; family Pipridae; genus Manacus; species Manacus vitellinus. The sequence continues at coordinate 24,723,644 of NW_021940750.1, forward strand.
ACGACTTTCTAGGAGATAGAAAAAATTGTCTTTTTTTCTGTTTGTCTAGACACATATGCAGAGAGGTTTTATCCCTTACCAGTGATCCTAAGCACTATTCTGAAATAAAAATAAGAATAATCTTCAGGTATGGTCTTATTATAAAATTTGGTAGATTCAGGCAGGAATTTAGTGGCAGGAATTTAGTGGCAGGAATTTAGTGGCAGGAATTTAGGCAGGGATAGGGTAAGAGGTTAGCCAGTTTGCTCAAGCCTATAACTTCAAAAAGGCAAAATTTCTACCATAGCTAGTTGAAAACAAAATCCTGAACCAATCCTACTTTGATTGCAATGTTTCAGCTATGAGCATTCAATAAATGCAAACTTATCAAAAACAGGAAATTGAATTTGCTAGTTTGAAAATTAATCACTTAAAATCATGAAACTGACTTCCTGCCTTATCATGAAAATGTCAGCTTTACACATATCTGGAAAGCCTAGGACTGACTTTAAGCTAACAAACAAAATTGCTTATAAGAAAAACCTGTTTTCAAAGTAAGGAAAAAAAATCGTGTTAGCCCTAAGTAGCACTGAAGACAAGAGTATATGTGCTTTAAACAGAGAATCAGATGAGTAATAGCACAAGTGAAATATAATAACATATGACATTATAAAGACAATTATACAGACAATATATACATATGTTCTATGAAAACTGCAAATCGAAATAAAGTATTCATCAGTACATTCCTGTTCTTTCTTTACAGAAACATTTCAGAATTTATTTTAATTTAAAAGGTGCTATTTTTTATAGAATCACAGAATATCCTCAGTTGTAAGGGACCCACAGGGATCATCAAGTCCCATTCCTGGTCCTGCACAGGACTTCCATGAGTCACACCATGTGTCTGAGAGCATTGCCCAAGCAATTCTGGAACTCTGTCAGGTGCTGTGACCACTTCCCTGGGGAGTTTGTTCCAGTGCCCGATGACCCTCTGGGTGAAAAACCTTTTCCTAAGATCTAACACAGTCCCCAAAATGCAGCTTTACACCATTCCCTTGGGTCCTGTCATTGATCACCAGAGAGAAGAGATTGATGCCTCCCCCTCTGCTTCCCCTCATGAGGAAGCTGTAGACCACACTGCAGTGTCCCCTCAGTCTCCCCTTCTCTAGGTTGAACAAACCAAGTGACTTCAGTAGCTCCTCATATGGCTTCTCTCTTTTTTAGAGCTTCTTCCTCATGACATTGTCAAACACTGAGATTTAGCAAGCACAGTGTTCTAAAGTCTAATAGAGTTAGAATCATCTTTTATTGGTCTAGGCAGTTTGATAAAGAAGGATTTTTTTCTAATTTTTTTTTTTTTTTTGCCAGTAGCTGTCTAGTAGCAATTCTTCTCTTCCTAGACAAGGTAATGGGAAGCAAGAAGCAACCTTTCTCCATCTGCTGTATGGTTTCTGTCCAGTCTTTGAATTCTCAGGACTTAATAGTCTGCTAGAAAATCTCTGTTTCTGATCTAACAATATCCCAATGCCCATAATCATTCTGCTTGTGGAATTTTAGCTGGTGTCTTCATATTATATAGTTGAAGACTCTTTTCCCTCAAATAATTCATGAGTATCAATGCTGAAAACAGCAACATACTTCACCATCATGTCAGGCCAAACAGGAATAGCTGTTATTACTGATTATTTTTCATGTGCCGTGGCTGCAAGTAATGTCAATGAGTCTCATGGGAAACAGTATCCACATTATGGTTCTGCAGATGGAAGGTAAGTGGGAGGCAGCTTTCTTACAGGTCCTCTTTAAGGGTGCTATAAATATAGATTTCAGCAGGACATAAACATCTGCCTGTGATTAACTGTAGCTAGATAAAAAAAAGCTCTCTAACTCATGATTTTTGGGTCTGGCTCTGATTTCAGACTACAGAACAAACTTATGCCCACACTTCTTTAAACCTTCTTTAGATCTGAGATATTTGTAAACAGATTGTCAGCAGACACTTATTTTAAGCAATCCATATCATACTTGATGCCAACAAAGTGAGATTATGGAGATATGTTCAGGAGAATATATTCTTCTCAGCAAGCTTCTCAGTACAAATAGGCATCTTAGCTCTGGAGGAGTTTGGAAGCCTTCTTGTCTCCCCCGATCTTATGAGTTGCCAGACTGTCAATGCTTGCTTTTGTTCAAATAAATAAACTCAGTGTTATTGGTTTTAATATAAGCTTCTTAACAATAAGGTCATAATTTAAGCATTTAATATTTGTTAAAAAACATTTATTTGTAATATGGTTGTGTGCTTTCAGGTCAATGGTCATAACTTCAAGCAGTCAGCTAGGATTTAAAGCATTTGATTTTATTTTAAATACATTTTATTTTACTTTGAACAACAGCATTTGAATGGGACATGAGCTGTGTATAAAACCATACATTTTTCAACTCATCAGAATCACCAGATGAACAAAAACTCTCCAACCATTTTTAAAGAAACCTACTAACTAGAAATATTTCAAAAGTCAAAGATTTGTGAGCCAGGTTTGAAAGGTTATTTTTTTTAGGTTCCTTTAAAGCTCCTCAAGACTTTAATTAGAATTTTAAATGGCACTTAGACTCTTTTCCTTCTTAATTCTAGAGTTAGCTGTCCAGGATATCTTGGAATGTTACCTAAATAGAGGTCATTAATTTTGTGATCTTCCAGGAAAAAGCTATGTAACTTTACTGATGTCTCTAGCTGTTCCATAGTCAGTGGGAAAGAAGATATCATACCACCTATAGACAGCTTTAAAAGGTATTTTCTAAGGAAATCAATACCAGCAATATGGCTTAGCTGGGTTTCCAATCAATGAAACAACAATCACTTCAGCCTCTGTTATTTAAGGGAGGTGCTTGTAGTTCCTGTCTCCCACAGACTGAAACTTGATCTTAATTTTTTTCCTGTTCTTTGTTTTTAAAACAACGTCTGTTTTAAACATTCTGTCATCCTAGGCTGTAGCCTGTGCAGCCCATTCATTCAAATTTTCCCCAGTTGCTGAAAGAATACATATGGATATGGAATGACCCATGCAATCCTACGTAGCAGAGCATACAGTTTCTGCATAACTGCATCTTGCCTTCTCTAAGACAGTGCCAGCTATACTGAATAAGCTGAGAAGATTTTTAACAGTGTGTGAGATGAATTGCAGCATCTTGAAGAAAACTAATTGAATCTTGCAGGTTCTTTTTATTTGTTTTGGTTTGGTTTAGCCTAGCTTTGGCTCTGCTGATACTACTGAAATTACAGCATTTAGAACTAGGAATTTAAATACTAAATTAGGGAGTGGCAGAGAATGATGACAACAATAATTAAATAACTGATACATGGGGAGATGATGTAAATGCAGCTGATGTAACTGAGTTAGAAGGAAGCAGGATACTTATGCAAGTGTATGGGAAATGCACTCATAAAAGAGACCTGTCCTTTTCTGCAGGACTCCTGTCCTTTCATGTTACCTGACAAGATGATTTAAATCTATTACTTTATAAATGTTATTTATGCAGATAGATGTGTTACATTAGGAAACCTAACAGAAAAAAAAGGGCACTTTGGCACACCTCAGATCACCCCAAATAGTGGTTTGTCATATTGCTGTCAAATCTGAAGTAATCCATTATTTAGTATGTGTATAACACTACCTTTTTAGAGATTGTTTGGATTGTAGAAACTTTGTGTCCTAAGGCAACACAAGTGGCCCTGGAAACCTGATATTACATTTCAAACAAACTTTCCCTGATGTAAAGATGTAAGCCAGACAAACTTTGCTGAACACAAGCCTTGTCATTTGTTGTAAGAAAACAACTGAATGGACACAAGAATTTATTTTATTCAAATGATATAGGCAAAAGTATTTCCTTTTTTCCGAACTTCTGCACAGTTAGGATTCAAAATTACTCTGCCATCCCCTGATCATTGTCACTGAGACAGTTTAAAATGGGTAAGAGAGGAAAAGGTCCATGATGTAGAAAGTGTTTTTATTTTAAACAAAGTATACTAGCTAACAAAAAAACCCAAAAACAACCCTTCCCAAACCTTCTAGGCATAAATGATACATGGTTTTTAGTACATTGTTTGTCATGGAAACTTTGCCGAATACATTATGATGAATATTAGAAAATTTACAACCATTTACTAACAATTCTTTTCTGTGCTTTAGTAAGATAGTGAAGTCTGATCCCTGTGGAATTACAGTATCTCTTTGCTAAAGCTGCTTTCCTTATGATCTCAGCCATTATTCTTTAGCCCTGAGTGTGCATACCCTATGTTCTTACACTTTTCTATCCACACCCCTTCTTATTTTATAACTTGTTTTTTAAATTTTATTCCTTTTGTCTTCCAGTCAAACCCTCTGTTCTAATTCTGGTTCGTTTAAGAGTGTCCTATGTTATTCCTGATCTAGAGTTGTTGTGCATAAATAAAATACATTTTAAATTATATTATTCTATGTGGATTTGATTGGAGAAAAATGTCACTGTAGACCATGCAAAATATTATGATAAATAAAATTCAATGTAACATTTAGATTCTATCTCTCATATACTACTAGCACAGTTTTCCACTATTGGAAAGGCTGAATTGACAAAACCTCATGCAATAATGGTATATTTGATGTTGAAAACCTCATGATTACACTCAGATATTACATCTGAAGAAGTTATTTCTATTATAATTCATAGCAGAGGAGAGTAACGACATAGTTTCTTCATCCATTACTGATTATTACTCAGCAATGTTTATAAAGGAATTTCTGCTTACAGTAACTGTAATTTACTGCACAGAATTTCTTTATCAGAAGCTCCCTTTTTGAAATCAACATACTCAAAAAAGGGAACTCAACTCTTACAAAACTGTTATTACAAGTACTCGTATTACTGCCTCAATACATAAGATGAGAATGGAGTTTGAAATTGAACTTATTTTTATAGAACAAAGTCATCTTTGTTAATATGGCCATAAAAGCTTTTATAATTCATGTAGAAATAATTTTGACCAGAAAAATATTAATAGATTTTTAAAAAATAGGACTTAACACGAAAAGAAAAAAAGGTGCTCATAGATAAAAAAAAAAAAAATACAAAATTTAATCTTTCTTATAATAGAGGAAAACATATATCAGGAATGATAGCTTACTGACAGATTCCTAACTTTGCATTATATCAAACCATGCAAACTGGTTATGCAACAAAAAGAGAATGTATGCATCCAATACCTGGGATAAGATTTAAGATAAAATTAAGATAAAGATAAGTGTGAAAAAAGGCAACATGAATTCTAACTTTAATTGGAAACAAGTCAAAATAAGTGGGACTCAAATAATGTATAGATCCCCAAACAGTTAGCTCTTATTTTAAAATAATAAAAAAAATAAAGTATGCAAATTTAAAATATTGCACATAAAAAAAAAATTGGGAATCCTCCAACCTTCAGTTGTTAAAAGGAGTGATCATCGCTGATCACTCATTGATAATTGATGATTCCTCATCACATTGATCAAACATTGAAAGAAATAATAACGACAAAAGACATTAGTCTACCTTTCAAATACTTAAAAATTTCTGAATATGGGGACCAAAATCTGACTTAGATGCTGATGAACATCCTGTAGTTAGATTAATTCCTGGCATTAAATCAGTGGATTATCCTCACTGTATGACAGTTTGGCTAAGTTTGGACATGGATCCCTATTCCTAAACCAAATACTGAAAATTTTAATGAAGATTGAAACTCCCTCATTTGAAAAGGAACTTGGTAATCTGAAAGCTCTTCAGGTAAAATGACTATGCTAATTAAGGAGACTTTGCATGTACTCTGAAGTTTTAGACAGAGTCTTGTTACTCTAGAAAGCATTATATTTCAAGCTATTAATTAATCGTATACTATTCTAATTAAGTATTCAGTCTGATTGCCTAGAACCTGAAAATTCAGTTACCTAGGTCTCTGGGTAGGTAATGGTTTCTTTTGTCAATTTAGCTGTGATGAAGTGCGTTAAAATTCAGAAACTTTTATCTGGAAAAGAAGTTTGTCACTATATTTTCAGTATTACCCAAGTATTCCTGTAAATAAATGGAGCATTTCAAACACTGGAAGAAAGTTGTTTGTGATTTGAAACTGGCATCTTTACCTGGATGAAATTTGACAGTGAGGTAACCATAAATATTTGAGTAACATACAGGGTCATTTCTGCAAACTAGAGAGAAGTTTTGAGTGAAGCTTAACATCAGAATTAAACATCTGTAATGTAAATGGCCTCAGGAAAAGTAAATTAATCTTAACTAAGCAATATGAAGCCAGTATTGTCAGTAATTATGATTTTAAACCAAACCACCTCCCAAAGCATCATTCTCTCATTCCTTTTTCTTCAATGAGATACGAACAGAAAAAGCCTAAAGGATTTTAGCAAGAAGATAAATATAAACTAATAAAGTCTGAAATAACATTTGAGCTCTTTTTTGCGGCTTGTTTTGTTGAGCATCTGGTCTCAGCTACTGTTACATTGTTAGTGAACAGTGACAGAAGGAAATTCAAAGCACTGACTTAAACAACAGCTAGTTTGGCAATTTTATTTGTGTCTGACTATTCAAAGAACAAGAGAGCCTTCACTTCATGAACTAACGAGACATGAGAGAGACTGGGCAAGAATCAGTAGCATTTGTAATGCTTTTGCAATAACAAACTTGGAGTTCTCCTGTGCTTTCTTCCTAAGAACCTGTGTTCTTTCTGGGAACACTCATGGGAATAAAAAGCTAAGAGAAGGAATCTGTTTTTTGAAAGTATTAACCTCTATGGGGTTTGATTTTAACCCTCAAATAAAGATAGGCAGAGAAGAGCTTCCTGGCAAAAGGGTGAAAGACTTTTCAGATAACAAAATATTTGTAATCAATTATGAAACTGTATAAAGACCATTTGCTCCTAGGTTGTTTGACGTGTAAAAACACAAAACCCTTTCAAATAAAGCATTTGGTCGAGTAATGGGGGGCTATTAAGATAATATGCATAGCAAAGATTTCTTAGCAAGAAATACATAAAACTCAACTGTAGAAGAAAAAAAATGGAAAACAAGTAATTGAGCTTGAAACCAACTGTTTAAAAATTATGATTTTTATGGAAGTCCCAATTAATGAAGTTTAAACTGAAAAATTATGGCCTCTACCTTTAAGTCCATCTGGACTACAGAGCAAAATTCTTTTGTAAGTGTAAGAAAATATACACAGAAAAGACCTAATACAATTTACTTGCTTAACTTTGCTTCAAAGAAAAGCAAAGTATATCCTTTTTCTCCTCTTCTTACGCAAGAGATAGCTGTCTGGATTCAATCTCCTCTGTTTAACATTAGGATATGCAAGTATATCGATGCAAACTCCCTACTTTCGTTTTGACCTGATTAGACATGACAGCTGTTTCAATCTCAAAGCCATACAGCAGCATTAATATGTAGTGACATCCAAGCTGATGAGTCCTTCTGAAAGGAGGTGATCTTTTGCCTCCTGCTGGTTAGCGTAAGTTTATTGATCTAACAAATGAGAAAAAGGTCCTTAACCTCTGGAGCTTATATCCATGATTTCAGTTTTAAAGAAAAGTGTGCTCTGCCTACCTGATTAAAACCAAAATCGAAGTACCTCTTCATTTCTCTGTTTCAACCAGTGCAGTGTAGGAAGAACAGTGAGAAAATGAATAAGGAACCTTACTACATCCTGTAGCTCAGTGATACCTCTGAAAAGCAGGGAGTCTGATCTTTGTCTTCCCATTACGTAATTCATATACTTTCCACTAAAATATCACTGTACAAAATACCTCCCTTTAGGAACATGACTTGAGAGCACTGCAAGCTCCTTCAACCTCTGGTCTAACCTGGATCTGGTCAGCTCCCTACCATGACAGTTAAGCCACATTTTGAGTTGTCACTTCTGAAGTCAGGAATAAATGCACTCTGAGACATTCTCCTTATCTTATCTCTGCTCCAATAGCATTAGAGAATTTCAGTCATCACTCTTTGATATCCACACAGGCCTTCAGGTCTATATGGGGTACAGTTTGAGTTTTACTGATTCCAGACAGCTGGGCAATTTCTTGTTTTGGGCCCAGGCAGTATGATTACATCCTTGCAGCTGCAGAGCAAGAGCTGTCACTCCACTGTGACCATATCCAGACTGAGTGTTATCCACTCTATAAAATACAAAAGCTCTTCCCTTTGATTTTTTTTCACTGCACGTAAAATCAAGATATCATGAGATAATCCCAAACCAGTCAAAACCTCTAAATTATACCTTGACTTTAATTACACATTTTTATTTTAATTGGCATTGGTGTTTTGACCTTTAACAAAACCACCTTATCAGGAATAGGTGCCTGATGATTAAAAGATGTCACAATTGGTTTGAGTTAATTTTAAAATTAGACTTGTAGTTTAGAATTAGAAGGGAGGAGTTAAAGTCAGTGAATTAGGAATAAATAGACGAAGAATTTATGCCGACTGCTTTTATACATGAAGCGAAATGGATATGCCAGAGATGCAATGGAATTGAGCAGTGCACAGTTACTTCAATAAAAATAATATGATGATGGTATATTTTATTAGGTAAGTTAATACATACTAGTCAAGTTTTGGCTTGGGAACTGCTATGTTGGAACCATGTACAGACTTTTTTCAGATTACTCCAAGACTAAATATGTTTTTGTGGTTTCTTATATACCTTAAGGGTACTTTTTACTCCATTTGGCATGAGGCCAAGAATTAAAAAAGAAAAAGCATAAAAGTTGAAATATAGAGAATGGCATCAAAGAAAACAAGTTATTAAAATAGCATTCTTTGTGTTTGGTTTTCTAGAACAGCACAACTCTGAGCCACTCAAATCAATTTATCAATTGAATTTAAGATATTATAAAGGGCATTTTTTTTCTACACTTTTGTAGTTACAGTAACAGACAAAACAGACTGGTCTTGGTACAAATTAATTTAATTTATTACAAGTCAAATCAGAGTAGGATATTGAGAATGCAAACCAGATTTTAAAAGCACCTTCCCCCCATCCCTCTCATCCCTCCCTTTTTCCCAGGCTGAACTTCGCTCCCAGTTCCTCTACCTCCTCCCCTCCAATGCTGAAGGTGAAAGAGGAATGGGAGTTGTGGTCTATTTATCACTTATCTTTGACACTGCTTCCTCCTAGCCCTATTCCCCTGCTTCAGTGTGGTTAGGGCTAGGCAAAGGGTTAGGCTTAGGCTTAGGTTTAGAGTTGGGGTTAGGGTTGAGTGAGTGAAAGAGTCTAGAGTTTGAAAATGCACGCCAAGAGGATCATGACAAGGCCACAACATTGCTGCCTCTACACCTTTCGAATCAAGGTTAGGGTTAGGGTTAGCGTTAGTCTTAAACTTAGAGCCCCAGGAATACTGCAACTGGAAAATGCGTGCCAAGAGGATCATGGCAAGGCCTCAACATTGCTACCTCTACACCTTTTGAATCATAGTTTAAGGTTAGAGTTATGGTTAGAGTAAGGGCTAGGGTTAGAGTAAGGGTTGAGGTTAGGGTTAGGCTTATGGTTAGCCTTAGGATTGAGAAAGGTGTAGAGGCAACAATGTTGGGGCCTTGCCGTGATCCTCTGCATGTCCTTACAGAGGTTAGGATCATGGCAAGGCCCCACAATTGTTGCCTCTACACCTTTTGAAACAGCATTAGGGTTAGGATTAGGGTTGGGGTTAGGGTTAGGTTTATGCTTAGGCTTAGCCTTTGGTTTAGGCTTAGGCTTAGGGCTAGGGTTAGTGTTAAGGTTAGGGTTAGGTTTAGGCTGGGGGTTAGGGTTAGGATTGCTGAGAGGAATGAAGGTGGTGGTACTCCCCTTTTCCCAGGCAAGTAGTGACTATCCTGAAGCTGTGCCAGGTGAAGTTGAGGTTGGACATCAGTAAGAATTGCTTCACTGAAACAATATTTGAACTTTTGAACAGGCTGCTCATGGGGATGCCGGAGTCACCATCCTTGGAAGTGTCCATGAAACAAGTGGATGTTGCACTTAGTGCTATGGTTTATTTGGCATCGTGGCATTCAGTCAATGGTTGGACTTGCTGATCTTGAAAGTCTTTTTCAGCCTTAATGACTATGATTCTATGAAATTTTCCAGTGTAAGGCCTTGTCATGTGTTGCAGTCTGAAATTCAGATACCAACAGGAAAGGAACTGCTAGGATTAAACAGGAAACCCTGGGCCACAGGGGCTGGAAAAAACCATCATCTAAAAGACCAGACAGGATCCACTGACATTCATTTCGTGTGGATTGTCCTAATCTCCCCCAGCAGGAAGTAGAGAGCCTTGCATGATGCTATCAGATATCTCATTGTTTTCTCCCCCCCATGTAAATCTTTATTTCGGGAAAAGCTGACCACCCTTCCCCAGTATAATCTTGCTTACTGGAAATATCAAATTCTTTTTACCCCAAATGTAAATACTGGATCCAAGAAATGTAAATCCATTTTTCCCCTTTTGTCACCCCTGTTACTGGAAATGTTAATAGATTGTGGAATCCCATGTTTGGAGTAACCCTGCCTCCTCAGGTAGAGGTGACCCTTAAATAGCATCAGAGACCCTTAAATAGCACTTACGTGTTCAATAAATGATTCCAGTTTTTGCCTCTATAGCTGAGATCATGATGGCTTTATTAGACCCTTACAGCCATGGGCTGCAGGTCCTTGTGAACTGCTCCAGCCTCAATCCCTTCCACAGGCTGCAGTCCTTCAGGCATAGATTGCTCCAGCATGAGTCCCCCAGGAGGACAAAAGTTGTCCCAGAAAACCCCTGCCTGGGCTCCTCTATCCACAGGGCCACAGGTCCTGCCAGGAGCCAGCACAGGCTTCCTATAGCGCCACAACCTCTTTCAGGCATCCACGTGCTCCAGTGTGAGGTCCTCCACAGGCTGCAGGTGGATCTCTGATCCATCATGGACCTCCACAGGTTTCAGGGGCACAGCTGCCTCACCATGATGTTCACCATGGGCTGCAAGGGAATCTCAGCTCCAGCATCTGGAGCACCTCCTCCCCCTCATTCTTCACTGACTTTGTGTCTTCAGAATTGTTTCTCTCACATATTTTTACTCCTCTCTTTTCTGGCCAGTTTTCTTCTGTGCACTAATTTTTTTCCCCTTCTTAAATACATTACCCCAGAGGCACTACCACAGTGGCTGATGGGCTCAGTCTTGACTAATGGTGGGTCCAACAGTCATCTTCCATTGGCTCTGTTGGGCATGGGGAAAGCTTCTAGCACCTCCTCAAAGAAGCCACCTCTGTAGACCCCCTGCTACCAAAACCGCACCGCACAGACAAGTTTATACCCTCTTTTCTCACATTGAACACAAAATTATTTTTTTAAGAAGAAGGTGAAATGCTTTCAGAATTACAGCTTAAGGATTCCTGTTTTCCAAATTGCAATGTTAATCAAGTTTATTATGGCAAAATTCAAACTAAAAAATTGCATTTAAAGCAGTCTGAATACATCAATTTATTCCTCAAGTAGATTTATGAGTAAAAATACACATTTTTCTCTAAATCAGAAAACAACCTCCCTTTCACTGAAACAGTCCCTCTGGAAAATCAAACCTTTAGTTTATTTGCAAAATGTTTTCTACTTAAAACCGAGTATCTTATTTTTCATAAAAGTTCTACATTTGTTATTGAATAAATGATTAGAATAATTGAATAGAGTGACTAATGGTAAAATACTTTGGAATGTCTATCATTTACCACGTCAAACACACACTGTGAACAATATGACTTACTTTCTCATTTAATCTCTTTATAGATTCTTTGATTATTGCTGATTTTATGTTAACTACATATACTATCATGCATAAGCTGGTCACTGTTGTTAAAGAAATTGTGATCCAAGCTTGTTGTACAAGTTGTACACCACAGCCCATATTGTATTGAGATGCCCTCTTTCACAACTATCACTACTTCAACATCTTCGTTTTCCAAAACAAATTATCAGTGAGGTTGCCCCTTCCTCTGTTCTGTAGCACAGTGGTGGCACAGGTAGGCACAGGATGTAAGAATTTTATATAAGCATGTAAATGGGCAAAGGGAAGTGTAGTTGGACGTACAAGTCATAAAGGTAACAGAAAAATCAAAAATAAGATAAACCTAAGGAACAGCAAATAGGTTGAAAGTTAATAATGCTGGTAGGGAAGAGAGAATTTTAAAATATGTTAAGGAAGTGGAGTGTTGATAAGGATGTGATGGGATATAAAAGCTGATTTGCAGTCCAGCTTGTTCTTTCCTTTGACTGTGAAATATGAGGTATATTAAATTCGTGGTCAAAATATTTAGCTGTGCAGTGATGAGTTATCTAGAAAAAAAAATGAAGATTTCTATTATATTCTTTTGAGGTTAGCAGACAAAGCACGCTTTGCTTATTTTTCTTTCACTGATATTTTTTATAAACTTTTGTAACTGTTAATATGAAATCTACCTGTGTAATTTACCGACTGATCCTGTAAGAATTTTAATGCAACTTGCATAGAGAATGCTTTGACTGGGAAACATCAAAGCACACCATTCCAGAAAATGGTGATAAGCCTCAAATAAGAGTAAAAGCACACTGATAGAACCTAGCACCTCTTTATAGGTTATGGGCTGTGAATAAAAAGCTCATTAAACATAACTAAATATCAAATGGAAGGGATTGCACACACTTCTTTAAAAAAGAAAATAGAGTGTTTTTACTATCCCCATTGATGAAGAATTATAAAAAAGCATATATCTTTCCCACATTAGAAAACCAAAGAAGGACATACTTTTCATTAAAGTCTGAAGCAGTTGATGTTTGGGATAAAGAAAACTCTTCCTAATAATGCAATTAATTTTGATCTCACTAAGTATCAGTAAATCATGATTCAACCTCCACTGGCTCTGGAAAATTGAATATTAGTAATATCTGTGCTTGTCATATGTCCAATGAGGAGCAGTACTAAAAGGGTTTAAAAGAATAACAACACAGCAACAAAGCACAAAGAAGGGTAATATTAGTTGTAAGTACATCCAATCCAGAAGACAGGTCATTTAGAAAATTATCCCAGAATAGAGAAGCTAAAGTTTAGTTTTGTTTCACATATATATATGATTCAATGTTCTACAAGAAATCTACCTATGCAAAGAATGATGGTTAAAAAAAAAAAAAATCTGTAATGATAAAATTCTCACTTATTTTTCTGACCAATGCATTGTAGCTGTCTTTTTTCATCACTGAACAGCACTAATTTGCTTGAAGATAACCTTTTTTTTCCCCTGTCTCTATAGGAAAGATTGCTGGGGAAGATAAACAAAATATAGTGGAACCACCATAGCCATATAGCAATCATAACTATACTTAGATGAAAAATGCAATGTCCAGTTCATGAAAGATAAAGGGAAGCTCATGCTAGTTCTCAGAGGATGAAAACTTCAAAGTTATAGCTCCTCATGAATAGAAAGACTACTAAAAACTCGCATAAATGCACCAGAACTGAAAGTTTCCAGGCAGTAATGGGCTTCTGAGGCTCTACTGCTTTTTGGCAAAGCTGATTTTCTCTTCCATATCCTGGTTGACATGCTTTGAAGGTGACAGGCCAGTTTGACTCTGCATCAGCATTCCTTTTTTCTCTGCTCTCTTTTCCTATCATCATGCATGAAATAAAAAGGCTGCCACATGAATTTCTCAGACTAAAATTTTTCACGCCTTCTGTGATCCCTAGATTCACTGCAGACCCATCTGGCAATTAGTTCTGTGCATCTGCTCTATGCAGAAGCCTTGACTTCCTTCTCCCTACACCTGTTAGCTCCATTTCAGATCTAGTGACCTTAGAAACACTGTGCCCTGGCACAGAGATCAAGCCACTTGGTCTGGACTACGAGGGTCCACTTTGGAAACCTACCTGGCTGGAGCAACTGAAGATGTCTTTAAACAATGTGGGCTTTTTGACATGAAAATTCACTTTGTCAGAAAATACACTGTGTATTCTAGTTACAGCAATGATGCTAAGATAACAAAAAATTTTCACAGCCCTCTATAAAATTTTTTTTTTCTTCAGAAAACAATGTGTAGGTGAGTCAATCAAAACCCAAATAGAACTACTTAGCTGGGTTATTTCTATTTCTCTGATATTATTTTCTTAGAGTAATGTAGATAAGCATTGAGAAATCTAATTTCCCTTCCCTTCACTTTTTTATTCTTGCAACAGATGCAGTTGGGTTGCAAAGAGTACTACAAAACATAAAGCCAATTCCCGTTAATTTATGGAGGAACACAGTCCTTCTTAAGTATGATTACTTGCTATTTGAGAAACTTTGATGTGGCATTTTGTCTCTTCTTAAAAAAGAAGTGTGTTTATCTTGAAAATTATTAAACTAAGGAAGTAAGCATCCTTTTATTCAGAAATTACGGCTGAATTTTGATGATTATAGTTTAAAATATTGCTTTACATTATATGTCAAGATAAATTTCAGAGCAACTGTAACAGTAGATGCAACATAAATTTCAGCTTACTTTACAAAGATGCTTGCCATAGGACTGCATATTTGAATGGCATGTTTATACAAGATTTATTGTCATTTTGTGGGTTGGATAGCTCAGGCAATATGGTAGTTTTAAGCTATAGCTATTCAGGATATATATATGCTGACAATATATATACAGGCTGAAAATATATGTACAAACATGTACAGACAGAAAGAGACAAAGAGAGATAGAAGGAAGGAGAGTGTGTATGGTAAGCTAAAACAATCTAGACAGAGAAAAGCATTGGAAAAACAGTAATGAAAAAAATATATCATCTCCCCAGCAGGTTTTCTATTTTTGCTAATGAGTGATTTTCACAACGCTGTATTTAATGAGTCCTTAATTAAGTCAGTGAAGTTACCTTGAAGTGGCACGACCATTAAATTAGATGAAAATTAGTTTTTTCCAAAATGTGGTAAGAAAGGCCCTATATTTCATAGGTCTTTGAAAACACAACATATTTACTAATTAATTAAGAACAAGACTAAAATAATTGTCTGAAATCTCTAATACTGGTTCCAAGTATTTTGATATATTCAAGGAAGTGTTCACTTCATGAATTATTAAATGATAATAATATGGAAATGTCACTAAAAGTCCAAATTTAATTTACTAATCAGTAGCACTTATTGCTTCTGTTAAAAATCTTTAAGTCTTATGTCCGGGAAAAAGGAGATGCAAGGTTAATATGGTAATGAAGGACCCTGAAAGGATGCAGCTTAGTGGTCCATCAAACTTTCAGTATATCTCAACTCAAATTTCCTAATGATGTGAAAACAAAATAATTAAGTGCTCCATTTTCTAGCCAATTTGATTCTTTATGTGATTTATAGCCATTTTAAACAAGTAAATTGCAGCATTTACCTGGAGGGAGGTTAAAAAAAAGGTATTTCAAGGGTGTTTAGGTACCAGTTGAGGTATCTTCCAGGTTCTCTCCAGAGTTCATTTAACTGTGGACTTGACAGGTCCATTTACATTGTCTACTGCCTGAATGAAAGTAGTAAATGGAAGCTTGGCTGGGTCTTGTCTGAACTTGATGGATCAACTCCTCCCATCCTCACCTCCCCATAGTTGAATTCCTGATGAGGTGGCTCGTTCTCTCTCCATCGTTGCTCAGGGAATTGAATACTCAAGTTTAACTCATTGTGACAAGGCTATGTGCCAGGTGTCCTTGTGAAGTTTACATCTTCATAATTGTATGGCACTAATGTTGAGCAGTCAAGAGTGAAAAGCAAATTATTCAGAAAAGTTTCAAGGTTAAGAGTCTACTTCATTAAGCTGCTCCCACAAACACTTTCATTCCAGACCTCCTCTCCCTAATAAAAAGAAAATAACAGAACTGTATTGTGATTTGTCTGACAGAGAATATCATACTAGACCTTGCCTTGTTCCAGTATGACAGGACTCTTATTTCTGTTCATCCTTTTTTAATTTATCCCATTATCCTGCGTAAGAACGACATATCTGAAAAATTTTCTTCCTTTCTTCTTTAACACAGGAATTCCAACCATGCAACAGTGATCTCTATCTTGACAGCTGTGTTATGCTCTCCTAATTTTTTCACACAACATTTTTTTTATATCTTTTGCTTTCCTCCTGTTGGTTCTTCTAGCGGGTATTTCTCATCCTATTTTCTTTTATTCAGTGATGGTTTAGCAGAAAAAAATTGCATGAATCATATAGGGACTGCAGATGCAAATTCCACACATACACACCACTCCTACATAATATCCTAATTCCTGGGTTAGAACCAAGTCTTTCTTTCTTCTGTGTGGTCTCTCAAGTCTTGAATTTCTCACTGTACAGTGAATGCATTTTTTAAAGGAATTCACCAAATCAGTATCTTTAACTTTCTGGAGTTTCTAACTCCTAAACTTTAGGCAAAAAATGTATGTCACCATCGTGTCACCCTCAAATGAAGTTTCATGTAGGCCCAGGCTTTTGTACTATATGATGTTTCTTCAGAGAATTCAAGGAGAATTTGTGTGAGTATTCAGGTAGACAGAATTACTGTGTACAATAGGGGAAGATTTCCACTCATCTCTTAAAAAATCAACATTTTTGTACCTGGATGAGCAACTGAAGAACCCAAATTACATAAAGGGACACCTGTAAAATAGAGACACCTACAGGTAGACAGTCTAGATGGATGGAGACATTGGCTTTAAACTAGTTTCAAATATCTAAGTCCCGGTTTAGATCATTATTTATGATGATTTTTTAAATAATGAGACATGGAAAGAAATGGGTAGTCAGTTCTAGTCAGAAAAAGCAAAAGGCTGGCAGAATAATGAAGGTGTGGATGTCAGAAGAGGTGGAAAGATGCAGACTATTGTTAGGTGAGCAGATGAAACTGAGAAATTTAGTAGAGGAAAACTTTCTTATCAAAGACAGTATAGAACTTGACATTGAAAAGACAAATTAGTGAGAGCTTGTAACTCATATCTCCAGATTAAGGCTTCCAATAAATGTTCTATGGCTGCTGCAGCTTCCTTTAGAGCACTAATGTTTCTGTTGCCGGTTTATATAATTATCTCCTAATGATTAGAACAGCTTCTTCTCTTCTATTCCACTTGCTGAGTGTGAGTGTTTTTTGTTTGAAGATGTGACTAATCTCAGGGTGGCTTTGTCAGTCATTAAATCAGTAAATACCATTATGGGACTGTGTGGATCATAGAGATCATTTGTACAAGGCTCAGATGGATTTGTGGGAGAATGCTTGCCACACTGAGCTATCTCTGAGGCAATAGAAAAGCCTCTAATTTGTTGATATCAAGGGAAATAATTTTAAACAGTCACTATACTGTGGAGCATTGTGAAAATTCAAGTGAGCATACCTCAAGAAAACACTTGGTTTATCTACAGGAAAAATGTAGGTGTCTCCAGAGAATGCATTACATTAAAGGTTTTGGAAATCTTAAGTTTGGAGTTAGATATTTAAAGCAAGACTGAGGCTACACTTTGGCATCCATATGCCTTGTTAGATTTAGCTTGAGACAGCTATCATATTTACAAGAATATGAACCTTTTTCCTTTTCCATTGCACTAATCACTGGACAACCCTCCAAAAAAAGGAAGGACTATTAATCCTACTTTCATATAAAAAGCAAGGAAGTAATTAAAAATTTTATCTAGAAAGAAGGAGAAAAGGCTAGTTTTCTTTCTTCTGGAAAGAGGAAATTGTGAGTCTCGGAGAAGACTGACAAGATTAACCTCAATAAAACTAGGACTCAAATGTAGGAGATGGTAGAGAGGTCTTCTAAAGAGTATGAAGATGAGCAGCTGAAATAGAGAGGGGATCAAAAGAAAACATTGAAAGGGAGTCTTTTTTGCATTAATCTATGTATTGATAGCGTAAATTGAAACATCTGTTTTTAAACAGTTTTTTACCATCACATTAGGGTTTCTCCAGCAGAACAAAGACATTCTGTGGAATGCTTATGGAGAGGAGATTGGCCCTGACCACATCTCAGACAGGTCAAATCAGAACTGATCTATCAGGAGGGATAGATAGCATGCCAGAGTTGTTAGTAAGATGCATTATGTGGGGAGTAACTTGCATTGGCTGCATGCCATTAGCATAGAATTGTACTTTTATCCACTGGAAGATAAGTTCCATGTTCAAAGCTTACGTGTGGGTGGTTTTTTTGCTTGTTTTGTTTTATTTTGGGGGTTTTTTTGAGCCTATATCTGTAAGAGGAAGAAAAAAATGGAGAAAGTATGTATGCACATATGAACAGGTAGCTTAACCAAGTTATGATTAGAATAAGACTTGGCAGGACTGATTTGGCCAGTGTTAGCTAAAACACTGATAATTATGTATTAACATTAGGAAAAAAATTATGAGTTTTGGGGCAAGGCAATCTGCAGCAAATTTAGTACACCTTAAAGGTATTCTGATTTACCACCAAAAGGTTGTTGCCATCCTAATGTCACTTTACATGTGTAGAAGTGTACTAAATAAATAAATATATTCACATTTTCATTAGTGCACTGGTAAAGAAGTGTAAGAGCTACAGTAATCAAATAATCAAATATTATATCCCACTGTAAAGGGTCAAATTCATCTTTCCACATTGAAATGCTCACAGTGAGATAACAACAATATGAGAACCCCATTTTTAAATTATATTTTCTAGGATCTAAACTTTCCTCTTCTGGAAAAAGAAGTGTAATCTATGAAGGAACCCAGTGGAGAATGTCTTGGAATGCCCCAAAATTTTCTTATGGGCTATTAGGTCTTCAATTTGCAAGAACAGTTGTAAGAAGTAATGTTCAGCACCATAATGACAAACTTTTATATTTCCTGATGAATGAATAGTGGAATTTCCAATCCCAGGTTGAGCACTTTGTATTTAGAAAGTCTTGTATGGATTTCAAACTTGAAAGCAACTCAGAATGGCTGAAATCCAGAGGTTCTAAACTAGTGTTGGACACAGTGGAAAGAGATACATTACACATAGTCATTGGTCTGACTGCATGGTCTGTGCTTTCTGTACATGCACAAACACGGAATTGACTGACAACGCATTGAGCAGATAAAAGCATGTCCTGTGAGAAAAGCTGAGGACATTGTAAGTACTGTAAGATCTTCCCCAAAGGGAAAGCTCGCCTAGCAGGGAAGAGAGGAATACCCCTCATGTTTAGGATTCACAGTGAGGAGCATTATCACAGAGTTAGCAGCCTGTCAGTACCAAAGGGCCCTGGCTGCCTGCTACCAATCACTTCAGTGGCCATTACAGTCCTCTAAACCAAAGGAAACTGGTTAAACTTTCATCTCTGCAGATCTGCAGTATAGATTTGTGCTCTCACAGCAGAACTATTAAAATACTCTCAGGCAGGCCTCTCTCACTTGTCCCACTGAAGCTGCTTTACTTTCTGTAACTGACTGAATGATCACCAGAGAAAGGTTCTGAGCCTGACTCTCCCAGATGAATTCTGCCAAGTTATGAAGTTGGTATTTCTTTTCTACACTGCCCATTGAATATGTAAAAACTTCGCACAATGCAGAATTTTTTCACCAGGGAAGACATAGAAAAAGATATCTAGCCCAGGATTTCAGCGGCTTAATTATTAAAGATATTTCTTGAAGAGCCCAGCTGAAATCCTCCCTTTATGTGATATATGGAAAACTAGAATTTTGTTCTCAGTAAACAAGCAAATTAAGCTGTGCAAAACAAACTCCTCTTCATACCTCATTAGGTGTTCTCTGTGTATTAGTACTACCTTGACTCCAGCAGGGAAACATCTGCTTTGTATATTCTTCTAGGACACAATGTAATGCAGTTCTTAGATGTTACACAATTCAGCAGAAATGCAGGTGCTGAGGGAAGTAGTCCCTTTCAAGGGTTTGACATATTGAACTTTTAGGCTTTTAAAAAGGTAGTTTGGTGTCTAAGTCCCCTTTGAGAATCCAGTTCAAGCATTGTATTTTACTCCGCTTCAGCATAACCTTTTCCTCCTTTTCAATGATTGCTGTGTGCCTTTTGTGAGTTTTCCGAAAACAACTTTTTGTGAGAAATAAAGAGGATAAATATCATGCAACCCTACTACCTGCAGTCTCCTGCCACTTCAGTTTCTGCTGAGCAATCTGGCACAATTTGCAAGTTCTACTATCTAGTGACACAATCTTCATTGACAGGCAACAAACACTAATGGATTTCTCTCTCCTTTATGCGGTGAAATTAAATAGCATCTCCAACTCCATCAGGAAAGCTGACAATACCAACTACATAGAAAACAGGCCAGGCAATAACATCAAGGTACTAAATGTTGGCAAAGGTTTGTCATACATTAATACTTTCTCTGCAGCGTGCCTGAGGGATGCCAGGAGAATTCTCTGAGCTGGGCATAGCTGTCATCTTCACTTGATTAATGCAACATGTTGGACAAGGAATAAAAGATCTAATAGCTAAAGTACCCCTAACTTCACATGATGAGCATAAATTTGCTAAAACACAACACAGATTACCAGGTTGCAGCTTGAGGTATCACAACCCCTATGTGAGCCGAGTGAATTGCAGTGCTTAATGGCACACCTTAAAGCTATACAGATAGCTGTCCCCATTAGACATTTCTCTGTCTGTGGCCTGGTAGTCTTCTCAGTCACATCTGCTGGGCTGATTTTGTACATGCATTGATCTTTGTTCAACAAGGCCAACAGGCAAAAGTATCGATCTCTCAAATGCATTCTTTTTAAGGGAATGCTGCTTAGACATTTTAGAGTCATAGGCTCATCAGAGACAGGCTTAGCACACTGCTAGAGTGGCAGATACCGAGGAAAAAACATGATGGTTCGTTGTTAACTTTTAAGACTCTCTTAGGGTGTCCTTTCCACCTTGAACAAGGAAAAGTACTTCTAAGCTCACAAAAAAAAAAAAAAGCAACATGAAATTCTGGGAAAAAAATATTAAAAACTTAATTGTCATTTGATAATGGTTTTCTCCTTGGCCAGTGGCTATAGGAATAATCAACTGACCTGAAATTAAAAACCAGCTACTGCCTAAACAGAGGAGAAATAACCTTGAGGGGAAAAAAATATTGTTCTTAAATATACAAAAGTAAAGGACACACAAATGTTCAAATTATTCTGTAGGGAACTACAGATTTTATTTGAGGTGGGGGTTTGTGGGTGTGTGTAATAGGCTGGCCGAGGGAACGCTGTGTGCTTGTGTGTGTTTTGTATTTAAATGCCTAAATACAACATGGTGAAGCAGAATCAGGCATCAGGCCTGATGGATACCTTCTTCTATTGGAATAGAGGACTGCATAAGAGAATAAACACAGATTGGACGTGGCACTGAGTGCCATGATCTAGTAAATGGACTGGATTTGGACCAAGGGTTGGACTCGATGATCTCGGAGGTCTTTTCCAACCCAATCGATTCTATGATTCTATGATTCTATATGTGGGTGTTAGCAAGAAACCTACCAGCTGCTAAAAGGTGGTGCTACTTTAACCTCCAACTGTTTAAAATCATCCTGCTAATTTGGAGATCACTAAAAATACTAAATTTTGCTTTTTGTTGTTTAGGGGTTTTTTGATAAACAAAACCCACAGAATTGAGAAGTATACTGTTTCTCTTTTTTACTGAAGAAATATGCTTCCCTAATTTTGTCTTGTCTGCAAGTAAATCAATATATCTTGCTTGTTTATTTCCTTTTCTGCTGCCTACAGCACTCTCTGTACTCCAGCAACATGTCTCTAGTTTGTGATACACAGTAAAACTTGGAAGTTGAAGAAAAACTCCCATTTGGCTCCACAGCACGATGGTGAGAATAATCACGTATATCCTTTCAAAAATTGGTTTGTGTAGAAATTCCACGTGTTCCTCTTGATAGACTTCATCCATATTGTTTTGCTGCTTCTGTATATTTTCTTTCCTCAATTAAGTTTCACACTGTCTGAAAACCGACATTCTATGTCTCTGCTTCATTGACTTACTATTCCATTGCAGTTCTAAATTTCTCTGCTATGTAACCAGAGTCTAATTCTAATCTCTGAGCAATTCTGTATCAGTGTAAAGCATATTGATTTCAGTAGTGCTAGTTTCAATTTACACCACTGATAGTAGGACGTGACTGTGGATATAATTACTCTCTTTCCATTGTTATTATTGTATCTTTCTCTGGAAGAGTATTATCCACCCGTAAAACCTTTGGGATGCAATCTGTATGAACCACACTATACATAATAAAGTTGAATTGTTATGTTTTGACTTGCTTTAGAGATAAAGCCCTAGATTTTCATCTCAGTCTTAACTAGAACTTTCCCTTTATATCGATTTGTTTAGACAGCCAACTGTGAAGGATGTGTGGGATGCCTGTAACGGTTTATTAATATTATATGGTCTACTTGCTTGCCTGATTATTATAGTTGTGTTTTTCCTATAGATTACAAGATGGTTAATTCAAGCAGAAAGTCCTTTCAGAGCAGGGGCAATAGTTTATTTCCAAACTTAAAGGTGCAGTTCAGGTACTACAAAGCATGAGATTTACCTTTAACTACTTTCCATTTAATAACATGGTTTACAAACTGAAGGTCTGTTATAGATAGGAAAGATAAACTAGGAAATATCAAGAGAACAGAAGCTGAAGGATGGAAGATAAATCAGCAGACTCTTAAGGAACAAACTGAACAGCAATCTTTGTGGTCATTGGAGAGGTCAGGGCTTTGTACACCTTCATGTAGATTTTATACTAAATTAGAAAGAACATCCTGTCCTTTTTAATTTTTAGTGTTTTACTCAGTAGATATGTTATTAAAAAATTCAACTTACTACATTTACTAGCACTCCGTTGCTGCTTTAATCCTAATTCATATCAGATACCTTGTTTCCTTCTCATCTATTTCTGCTCAATTTCTTCCTGTGGGCATCTGCCTCCTCTATGTTTCTGACTTGAACAGGTAACTAAACAATGGCTATTATTGCCCCTGTTCCTCTTTTGATACATTCTCAGGTTCATCCATTCCTTTTGGCTACTAGAGAGGGCTGTGATTCTTTTTCACACAACATTATTCTATTTGTTCCACTCCATCCCCTGTAATGAAGTGTAAGACTCATTTGATCATAGCTCCTGGGAAAAAATTTCTGTAAGACTGAGAATCCCCATGGGATTTACTAAATTTTCCTGTGTGCCACTCTTTCACTGGGACCATCTGAAAGCAGGAGTTTCACTCTGATCATTTCAGTCTTCCTTCAGACTGGATGAAATAGAGGACTACAGTCAGAGAGCAGGAAGGTGACAGATTAAAACCATTTTTGATTTGTTGGTCTGCAGAAGGTAACCAGGAATGCTTGAAGCATTTAATATCAGTATTATCCATTATTAAGTTCTGTTATTCTATTATAATTATGTTAGTCCATCATTCACTAGCTGATTTGGAGGGGTTTTTTTCTATTATCTTTGACATTCAGAGGTACTCACTGAGAAATATGAAAGAATAATTTTCACCAGAGCCCTATTCATAAACTGCTGCTTTGTGTATTCACTGTTTGGTACTTGCTATTCACAGCGTGCAAGAGATCACTGAAGCCTAACTCTGTTCTTTCTGCACCCTGACTAGATGACTACAAATTTATAAATAGAGAACTAACCAAGACTGTATAATAAGATTTTCATACTAAGCTGAATCAAGAAAAAAATCAAGAAACTTTCAATACACTATCCATGAAAACAAGACTGATGTCATGAAGGAATTAAAGGAATGAAAGGAATGAAGGAATGAAAAAGAGACCTACACAGATCAACAGTCAAAAGCACAAATGCAAGCTCCATAATCACATCAAATTTTATTTTCAAAATGTCATTAAGTAAATGACCTTTGTCAGTTAATTTCAGTCTCTAATTACTGATATTAAAGGAACACCATTTTAAAAGATGGCAAAGGCCCTTGGCAGTAAAGTTAGTAATATAAATTGCCTAGTGTATGGTACCTCTACTGCCCAATGTTAAATATTTATTTTATTGGAGACTTTTTTTTTAAAAAAAATATCTATAAAGGACCAAGTTGAGGTAATATTAATTTTGTTTCTTCAGTGGCTATCTATCCATCTGTCCATTGTCTTTTATCTACAATACAAGAATATCAGGCTAAAATATAAAAGCAGAAAATACAAAATGTAAATTCATAAAATCAAATTAAAAATATAAAAGCAGAAAATTAAATCAACGTTCTATTCACAAGACTTTTAGAATTGATGTCCTGGTTCAGGTGGGATAGAGTTAATTTTCTTCCTAGAAGCTGGAAAACTTCTATTTTTTAGTTTTAATGGGAGAAAAATATTGATAACATACTAGTAGTTTAGTTGTTGCTGAGCAGTGTTTACCCCAAGTCAAGGACTTCGTGGTCTCCCAAGCTCTGCCAGTGAGCAGGTGCACAAGAGGCTGAGAGGGAGCACAGCCAGGACAGCACATCTAAACTGGCCAAAGGGATATTCCATACCGTAGAACATCATGCTCATTATATAAGCTGGGGGGATTTGGCCAGGAGAGGCTGATTGCTGTTGGAAGATGGGCTGGGCGTCAGTCAGCAGGTGATAAGGGATTGTATTGCCCATCACATTTTTTCCTTTGGTTTTATTCCCCTCTCTCTTTTCCTTTTTCACTATTATATTTTTCCCCTGTTATTAAACAGTTTTTATCTCAACCCACAGGCTTTACGTTTTTTTTGATTCTCCTCCCCATCCCACTGGGGATGGAGGTGGTGGGGGATAAGTGAGCTAGCAGCTTCCTAGTACTTAGTTCCTGGCTGTGATTAAACCATGATAATTGGAAATTTTTAAAAATCCATTTTAAAGGGAGGTTAATCCAATGAAGTTAGACTTCTAAATTCAAGAAGGTGGACATACTCCAAAAGTAGACAGAACTAAAATTGTAATGGCATTCTCGTTTCCACGCCTCAAAAATTCTTATGAATCTCCTGTAGTTTAACTCCCTTATTCCAGATCTAACCAAATGAAAAACCTCATAAACATGAAAAGTCTCTTCTTTTCTACGCAAATTTATTCTAGTATGTGTCAGAGATGACAGTTAACAACTATGAGCCCTGCTTCACTGAGGTTAAGGAAAAATTTTCTGTTGACTTTCATACTCTCTTAAGTAAGACACTGGAACTTCACTAACATCCTTGAAAATTCATAAATTTAAGATTCTGTATTCTAAAATGGTAGATGAAAGAACTTTGTGAATGTTTCCTATTTACAGAACAGATGGAAAAAAATTCTGATATTAATATTGCAGAGGTAAGACACATCTGGAAAAAAGCTGGACTTCATATAGTCTCTGGCAATCGTAATTTGAGTTATCAAAAGACAACAAGGAAATAGTTAAGTTTGAGCTATGTAGTGTGTTTTCAATACTTTTTTTCATGAAGGTAGAAAGCTTGTAAACCTAACCTAGAGATATCAATATTTTATGTTAATAACACTTATGTAACAAGTATCATCTAGATTAAATGAACATACCATTACAAAAGTTAGTAGAGTATTACAGGAATAATTTATAAAATGCATTTACAGAAAAAAAAGTCAATTTAAAATGAATTTTGAACCATTTTTTACAATTTTGGGATAAGGTTGTCACTTACTGTAATTTTTTAGGTTTGCTAAAAATTCTTTATTCAGTACTATTCATGTTTAAATTCTACCAAACTATTCAATGATAAGACTTCATAAGAGAAGGTATGTTATAAAATACTCATTTACTCAAATTTACTCTATTTTCAATAGAATGAGAGGATAGTTTATCTAGTAATTAATATGATATCTATTTTAGAAACAAGCAATGTGCCAGTACTGCTTTTAATAATTTATTTGTTTTTTATGAGTGAACAGTAATGTAAGGCATTCTATGTCAAAATTACCTGAAGCAGCATGGAACAGCACCAGAGATTTATGCATTCTTTATTCTTTCTAGGATTCATACCTGCTGTCATCCTCTACACGGTTTGACATTTTGACGGATACAGGTCAGGCAACCACTGCTGGTTGATAATTTCGGTTATCCACAGGTGCTTTCAATCATGACTAATTTATCATTTCGCACATCTGGACTAATGCTATTGCCCTCTCTTCTCAGTCCACTCATATAAATAACTCTGGGTAAAGTGGGTATTATAAAATAGAAGGATAGACCAAAAAAAAAGAAAGAAACCAACCAAAAAGTTGTATCTGTTGTGATTGTAATAACCAGTTTTATTGCTAAGTTCAGTCAAGGTTGTTCCTCCATATTTCATAATTTACAAAGTGTGAGGGGCTAATATCTCTCTTGTTTATATTACCCTTACAACTGTAACAAGTGTTTTAACTCTCTGCCTCTATGAGCTGGAGAATTTTTGTCGGCTTCACCTTGCAGATGAGAAACTCCATTTATGCAAGATCAGATATGCAGTCTACTGCTTAACCAGGAGCCGTAACTGGATCTCTCATGCCTCAGGACACCAGGCATCTACATGATTGTCTGCCTCTGTTTTTAGCTATCTTCTTCCAGGATTCATAATTGCTTATTCTGTATTAACTAACATGATTTTGTTGGAGCAAGGAATATGAATCACTTTATCCAGCAATTCCACAGGCCAATGACATTAATGTGACAGGAGCAGGAGAGATTCTAATAAGTGCTAAACAGAATGATGGAGATCAATCAAAACTCATAACTGACATTCAGAAACTGTAGAGATGGGACAGATAGGTTTAACATTTTGATTGTGGACAATTTAGACCAGAGTGAGAAAGGTGAGAGAAGTTTTCTGAGAGCCACTGGGACAATTCCAACCTTGTGCTTCTCTGAAAACTTATTCAACACTGCAAGACTTTTGTAAGTACCTCTGGAAAAAGTTAAAGTTATAGTTTGTATTTCTCAAGCGTCACTCATTTTTAAGGTATAAGACATAAATGATTTTCAAACACGTAAGTCACTTCTGAGTAGTAATAAATACAAAATCAACACTAAAATTAGCTTTCAGGATAACTAAATATGAAGTACATCTGTACTAGACGTTATTTAATGGTATAACCCTGAAACAGAATAATGGTATTGACTTTGCAAAGACTGTTACTCCTCTGGTTTTGATGCCCTTGCACAAGCTTTCTTCATTCCATCTATGAGTCTTTGTTTTTCACACAATGTCTCATAGATTATTAAACTACTTTTCTTCAACATGACTGGGTGAAACACAAGAACATTGCTGTCCTTTTAATAGCTGATGGACAAGCAAAACTGTGGTTTTGGGAACTAATATCTGATAACGTGCTTCCTCAGATAAGATAATTCAATGAGATAAAGGATTCTCTAAACAAGCGAAATGAGGCAACTCTAATCTTTTTGGATTTCAGAAAAGCATTTGGCATAATTCTTTCCTATTGCAGAACAAAGACCTTTAGATATTGGGGAACTGGACACTGAAAAAATAATAAAAAAACTCCCCAGACTTAAAAATCTTATTTTGTCATTAACCGTACTACCTATCTGATGTGAAAAAAATTTTTTTAATTTCTTTTTTTATTGATTTACACCAGTTCCTTTCTAAACTATTAAGCTGCCATTAGTTACTTAGGTGAATATCACCAGACCAGTATTCTTACAATAATAATGTCTTCATTTGTTAAACTAAAGGCACAATGGAGGGTTTGTTTTCACTAAATTCTAATGGATTTATTACCTCTTAATTAGTTACTGTTTTACAGACAAGAACTGAAGATAGTGGACATATTGGTTGATGAACTGATAGCATGTCACTTTCAGAAATACATTTAAATCTATGTAGAAGTCACAGGAAGCAATCCTCATCCTAGTTCTGCTTTAGAAGATAGGAAGTATAGTTCTGCACTGCAAGGGAAGGTGAGCTGTGAGCTGAGCACAACAGTAACACAGACAGGAGCAGTGACTTCTCTGACAAAAGGCTGGACATATAACAACTAGTCTGGGTCAGGATGGGTCCAGAGACTGACCAGCAAGTCTGCAGCAGCGAGGCAGGTCCAAGGCCAAGTCAAACCAGTGAGTCTGGATGAGGTTCACAGAGGTACAAGCTCAAGCACTGTTAGAGCTGCTACACAGCTGCGATGTAGGACAGGTCAGGGCAGTGCTAAAGTCTCAGTTTACAAGCAGCTCTGAAGGGAAAGAAGGGGCAGGACCTTGTTTTAGCTTTCCTCACAGGAGTTTCTATCACCAAAGCAGCTGACATTAGAGTCAGCCAGCTGAACTCTGCAGCTTCTCCAGCTGAAATCCTAGAAGGGGGACATGCTCTGGGCCCCAATAGCTGGTCTACAGGAAGGCTTGGAAACAATCACAAGACAAGTATGAGCCTAATCTACTTCTGGGAAACAAATAATTTCATCTTAAATTCTGAAGAATATAGCACTTCCTTCACGGAGTATAGACAACTTCCAAATATAACCTACGCCAATATTATACCAGTTAATCAAGACAACATATTCATTCTATCACAGTAAAAGCTTATTGTAGAGAAAGATAATAAGGATGACAGGGAACAGTGAAATATTAGTGGTTAAAAGGCTAAAATCCAAGGAAAGGCTGTCAGTTTGCAATAGAAAGATTGCAGCACAAAAGAGACATTGCAGGATGCACAGGTGGAACAGGATACACAGGTGAGAACTGCACTCTGGGACTGCTTGGTTAGTGATTGGCTACTACCATGTACAAGGACAGAACAAGGAACAAGTACTCTATTTTCCTTTGAGACAGTGATTTTTAAGGGGAATACAATGGCTAAGAACATGCCCTTTTCTTTTAATAGGAGAGAACAGGAAAATCCTGGTTAGTACTAAATTAACACAAGAAAAAAAACCACCTTATGTCACTCTTTGTCTTTAAACCACAATTTGGGTTGATTTTTCCTCCTGTGAAAATATTCTTCTGTGGTAGTTTAGTCTGGGTCTTCCTTGGTGACCAGTTTGTAACCAAGGAAGGGTCCAGATTTACCCAGTATTCCCTACGATTTTTACGTAAACCAGACTATAAAAGAAAGGAGGACAGGCCTTCGCTCTCTTTCCTTCTGGCGTCTTGGAGGTGCAGGTTCCCTGCTGTTGAGTCTGTTGTGTTGGGGAGCGAGGCCTGGTTGGGCCTTGCCAACCTTGGGAGATGGAGGTTGCCGGCGATCGTTCCGGAGCAACTCTCGGTTGTCCCAAGGAGAGTAGTGAGATATTTCTTTGCTAACTCTTTTAGTGCTAGATATTGGGCTACTAATCAGGATATATATATATTTTATTTTGGTTTTATTCCCTTTTCCCTTCCCCCTTCCATTTCCCTTGTGAAATTGTATATATATTTCAATTGTATATAACTGTAACATAAGTGTAAATATATTTATATATATATATTGCTTTAGCTCTCTCTCTTGGTTCAGTTTTCTTGGTTGTTTTTCTCCCTCTTCTCCCTGAGGTTTTGGTGGGGGGGGGGACTTCTTGTGGTAAGGTTTGGAGACTTGGTAGGGAGCCAGCTTCAAACCATATCATCTTCTAATATGGGCTGATGTGATCATTTGCAAACCCAAATTTAGTCCTTTTTTACAATGGTATTTTTCTTCTGACAATGGAAAGCAGATTATTCATTTCAAAGTGGTCTTGGGTATCTGTTGCCTTCTGTCTAAACCTGCTTCTGGTAAATTGCTCTTCATACTGGGACCCGTACAGCTCTCCAACTACAGTTACCCCACCAAGATCTTGGAAAGGCAGAGGAGCATGTTACAGGTGTCTGCACATGCTCCTGACTCTCACCTCCAAATCGGTCTATTGAAAGAATGCAGTCAGTGCAGTTCCTCTTTAGCAATTTTTTTATCTCTAGCCTCTATTTCGCCTCCTTAATAAGTGAGACAAGACGCAATAGAAAAGCTTTGCCACTATAAAGTTATCATGAAAAAGAAAAGTCAAACAGGAATCCTTTCATCTCTTCCAGCTGGTGTTTGCATGGTCTTCATTATGTTTTTTGAAAGATAGGTGGAAAAAATAATTCACTCTCATATCTAACACGAAAGGAAGCTTTCAAAAGTCTAATGAAACAGAGAAATTGCATTAGATCAGTCCATTCATGCAAAATTAAGACCAGTGCTAGTGCCAGCAAAACTGTGGACCTGTTGCAGAAGTCAGCTCTGCTGCTCAAAAACTT
This sequence comes from Manacus vitellinus, assembly GCF_001715985.3. Taxonomy (NCBI): domain Eukaryota; kingdom Metazoa; phylum Chordata; class Aves; order Passeriformes; family Pipridae; genus Manacus; species Manacus vitellinus. The sequence goes on from NW_021940750.1 coordinate 24,753,792, forward strand.
TTCATAGTCTACTTTATTAGCTTTGTAGAAGCTAATATTAGAGATGCTGTTCATAGCTTGTGTTTGGAATTACAGGAACAGCCACATTAAAATGCCTCAGACCAGGCTACTCTTCGGGACTGTGCTGAGGAATTGAAATGTTTTTGCCTGTCTAGAAATCTGTCTGCATCAGTCTCTCATCCAGATGGCAGATCCTTAGCATGGACTCCTTGTTGTGGTTTAGAAAATCCATGAAAAAAAATTTCTTCAAAATTGGCGTACTCGGATCTTGAGGACTGAAATAATTCCTTTCATATAAACAAATTTTTTCTCCAGAAAAGATGTTGCTCTGTGCATCACACTGTCAAAGAGTGCATATGCACAGAGATAAGTACCAGCACAGCGACTGAAGTAACACAAAAGGGATGGTTTCCAGCAGCCACAGTCCAGAGGCCTTAGACAACACCTGAGGCTCTCTATGGGCCTCCATAGGGATATCCATGAGCAGCCCAGACCTCTCCATCCCAGCCATGAGCAGGACATCTGGGGACACTAAGAGTAGCCCCCACCCTCAGCATTGGGTATCTCCCTGGGAACAGGAATGGTATGAGGACAGGATGGGCTCAGCAAGGCCCATGGCTGGGCAGTACAGGATTGTGGGGAGCTGGAGACTGGCCGGGGCTTCACTGGGGCAGGAAATGATGGCTCTGGAGGAATGACATGAAGTCCTGGACCATGGGCAGGATCAGGGAAATTCTGAAGAAGCTAGAAAGGGGCAGTCAGATCCATTGGTGCCCTCAGAGTCCTGGAAGAAGGAATGTCAATTGTTCTCAGTTGTCTGCAGCATCTCATCACTGTATTACTGCATTTGTACTGCTTTGTAAAATCTTTGCATCCCATACTTGCTTAATATTTGGGTTTATGATTGATTATTTTATGAGTGTGCAGCAAGCCAAACTTTTTCCAGGATTACCTATGGGGAAAAAGCAGAAGTACAGTCAAATAAAACTTCTGTGTAAACTTGAGTATCTGTGGAAAATGCTTTTCAGCAGTCATCCTCTCCAAATGAAAGCAAACCCATTTTTTATCCAGAGTTAATATACAGCAGAAACAGAATTGTACAGAGTCTACTCAAAAAGATAAAATAGAATGTGGAGATGAAAGATGATGAAGACAAGGCATACATTGTAAGTTTTAAGGTAAAAATGAACAGAAGTTCAGACAAATGTAATACTTTCAAACACAAAATATTCAAAAGATATTATTTTGAGATAGTTTTGATATGTAGGATATTCAGATATATCAAACCAAAGTTATGAATGACATACATATATTTAAGCCTGACTAGAGACTATATTCCTGCTTTAATAGGTAAGAGTTTCTTACAGGAACCAGGGTGAGTGAAAGGTAATTAAGAAATATCCTTAGCAAAAGTAATATTTCTGTAAGATATTAAGTAATATCTCTGTAAATTATATACATAGGAATACGGGTATGCTTAAGTACACATAAATTTTACTGTCCTAAAAAAATAACATTTTTGAGTTTGACCTGTTTCAAGAAGACTGGTATGTAAAGGATTGCAGTAACATAATCCAAATAAACAGATTTATGATTAAAATTTGCAATAAAATGATGCAGAGACCAAAAGATAGAGCCGCAGATGAGGAGTTTTGACTGTATCAGACTGGTGGTTTCTGGGTAAGCAGCTACAAATTCTTTCATATTTTAAGATAATAACATTTTCGACAATATTAGATAACTCATGGGAAAGAAAATAATAGGGGAACTTACCAAATATATTAGACATCTAAACACTAATGCAAAGTGTATTGAGAACAGACAATAATGACTAGAAGTCTTAATGCACAAATGAAGTTTAATTGGCCTCTCAGAGACTTGATGGTCTAAATCAGAGGTACAGAAAAAGAGGTAGGGAGAAAATTTAACTTTTTACTGTATGATGAAAATATTTATGCTTTCTCTGTAGTTCAGAAGGAAGAGAGAAACAGATCTGTTAAAAGCCTTCAAATAAAAATAAAAAGAGGAATAGAAAAAAAGTAGTTTCACACTAAGAGAGAATAAGACCGATGCACCTTATTTCAGATGTCTAAGACCTGAAGGACATGGCCTTCTGGTAAAAGGAGAATGCCTGCTGAATAAGCATTATAAATAGTCACAGTCTACCAATAAATTATTGAGGACAATGCTGAAGCATATATTTCTTTTATAAATGTTAAGAGAACTTAGGCTGTGCTAAAGATAGATCTGAGTAAAGGGAAGGAAACATTTGGAAACATGGCATATATGTGAAACTGTCAAAAAATATAAAGTTAATTCTCTGAAAATTAATGTAAAAGTAGAGCAGAAGAATAGCAATAGATTAAAAATGCAAACTTCAACCAAGAAAATGGGCTTCCATAAAAAGGAATTCTAAAGAGAGGAAGGAAATAATATTAAGTATGATAATAATATTGGTAATATTAGTACAGAATGAGACTAGAAATCAGAAGGACTTTATACCTGGGATGTGGTTTTATAACAGCAAGCAGATAAATTGGAAAAGCACAAAAAAGAAAAATGAGTGATGAATGACTTACAAGTTAGACTTACGAAGAACTGCTGGAAGAAGTTGAATTGTTCTAGAAAAAGAATCTAGTTAAGAGTAGTTATGTATTCAAATTATTTTTTGTCATTAAAAAATTATGTGTATAACTTCTTTTTCATGTCTACAAATGGTAGACTGAAAAGTGATGCGTTCAGTGTGTGACAGGAAGATTCAAATAGATGTTGGTTAATCAGTAGGTATTACTTGGTAAGACATTAGAGAATCTTTTTAATATTTACGTTTGGGGATAACTTTTTCACTAGATTCTGTAACCCTAATAATTTCAGGATTAGAGAATAAAATTGATGTTATTCTCTAATCCTGAAGTTATTGATAAAATAATATTATTAATTTAATTCAGGATTAACCGTTCTTTTTTTTCCTGAAACAGGAAGACAGATCACTTTATATTGTGCATTGGTTTGTTGGGGTCCATTAAGGATGGACAGTCCAAGGTTAAAGTTTTGATTTCTCTGCTGGAGAAGTGTAATTGTTTTTGTATCAAAACCAAACATTCTAAGACAGTCTTAGTAAATTCTTGAATTTTGAAATACAAATGTTCTGATCTCAGGAAAAAGTCATAATTGAATCTTATCCATGGAAAATGTGAGAGTAAAAGGCTTGAAAGTGAGCAGTCATTTCAATGGAGATATGAGAATGATAGTGTAGTTGGTAATATTATCATTTACTGTAAATCAGTGTATTGTCACAGAAGAAAATGTACACTGGTCAAGAATCTGGTTCAGACATATATCCTTATTTTTTGCCAAATTAATAAAAAATAATAATTTAGTAAGACCAGTTTTATTAGAGTTCAGATAGAATATATTTATTTTCTATTTGTATATGCTTAATTCCTGAATCATAACACTGAAAAAGTTTTCTTGCACCAAGTGTAAGAAAGTACTTGATACTTGAAAGTATCAATAGAAACTGAAATTGTGCCATGGCTGTGTTTGGCAGGAGACTTACACTAGAGCTAAAATTTTGTATGGAATACTGTCTTTTAATCAGAAACTTAAGACTGTAGATGAAGACATTGTCACATTTGCCTCTACTTTAGTAAAAGCACTTAAGTGTGCAAAAGTTACATGATTTCTACTTTGTTTCTACATGTAAAAGCACAGTCCCTTTTCAATGCCTAGCAGTACTCAAATAGCTTTTAACATGGATTGTACCATTGTATCTTTGCTTCCTCATTTCCACAAATTTTGTATTTTTAGTCCTCATGATTCTCAGATCAGAAATTTTTTTGTGGTGAATCTTTCCCCTCATTCATAGTGAATTAAAATGAATAAAAAAAATTGTATCCCAAAGGGTCTTCTGAAAATGAAATATTTTTAATTAGATTCAGCTCAAGCTTCAGTCTTTATTTTAAATTGACATCTTGTGTGAACAACATATTTGAATAGTATAGGGATTTGTTAAACACTCCTATGATTTCCTTTCCTATCTAAAACTGTCTCACTTTTTAATTTTTGCATTCCTAGAGAAAAACCAACACTAGCAGCCTTATATAAAATTCAAAACAATCTGGTTTGCATTATGCTTTAAAAATTAATTAAATGTGGAAGCAGAAAAGACTGCTAGCCATCCTTCTCATCTACATCTTAATGTACAACTGAATTCTGTCTTAACTGAAGATCTACAAGCAGTGTATTCATCATTAAGCGCTGGTATTCTTTTTGTTTGTGTTGGTTTCTTTCATTTTTGGGAATAACATAAGTGACAGGAGGGGGACGAGTGGGAGGCAGGGAGGGGTAAGTCTGATTTGTAAGATTCTCACTTTATTTTTTAAGAATATCAGATGTGGATAAATAGATATATCTAGTGATCTTACATTCAACTAATATGAATAATATCTTAGACAGAAACCATGTTCCAAAATCTTCACCAGATATGAACTCAATGACATATAGACACCTCGTTTTGTCTGGCACTGATGTGATTTTCCCAATGGCAGACAATCATATATCAAGATGACTTCCAGAAGCATTCACCACGTGCACAACCGCTGCTTCTCAAAATTTTAGTCAGCTCATTTAAAATAATTTAAAATAAAAGGAAATTAGTATTTTGTCAATGAGTAGTCACTCATTATCTCTTTACTCAAATGAAGATATTGCTTCTACATCTTGATAAAGTCTTTCATAGTCTACTACAGTATTTATCCAAGCCTCTTTTTTAGTACTCATTTTAAATTGTCTTCAAGTTTTATTCAAGTCCCCTGACTACCATGATTAAAAAGGTATTTTGAAAATATATCAAAGATCTGATAACATTCTAAATTATCTTAGCCAAGGGAGAGAACTTGTCCCTCGTTTTGTGGTAAAAAAATGAAACCTTTCCTAAAATCCCTTTATATGCAGAATTTTGTGCATATATGGAGATAGACAGAGAGACACAGATATTCTGGAAAGACAACTCATGAGATTTCAAATTTTCAACTAAATTATTTTATTTAAAAAAATTTCTACCTTTGAAAAAACTTTGTCTTCCCTAGATTCAAACATGTTAAAGTCTGCAAAAATATCTAGTTTTCTAGATGCAAAATTGGATGTAAGTGTAGAACACCAATAAGAGTGGTGGTAAAGTTATAGTTCAGACTACATTCTCAAATTCTCACAGCTACCCACATAATACAGAAGGCAGTAGAAATGCTAAATGCAGTGTCACAATTCCTACTGCTTATGACACGTATAAATTTTCTTTCCAAATAGCTCTGTAAGATGTAATACTTTCAGGCAGACTTCCCCTTCTCAATATTTTGATTTGAGCTAGGTTCACGCCTTTCTATTTCTGTTGCTAGTATTCTATATCACCTATCCTATATTCAGTGTCAGGTTCCTAATTCAGGTGACTAACTCCCCTGAAAAGAAGAGGAAAAGAAGATCAAGGTAAGTTTCAAAGCAGCTTTCCTGAAATAGCTCCAAAGAGACAACCACTTCAGTTACTACAAGAAGAGACTTTGTTTGAATCGTGGTACTGGGACAATTATTACATTTGAAGGTTAAATGTTTTTTGAAACATTTTGAATACACAAATTGCTTAATCTGTGGGAAAAAATCATAACTCCTTTTAGTGCTTACAGGATGAACTATATAATCTGACAAGAGAGTATGTAATACAATTAAAATGAAAAAAAAGGTATGAATTGTGTGTATTAGAAAAGAAAGACATTCTTAGAAAAAGTCTTGCCCAATCTATCAATTGCCTAATTCAGAGCTTTACAGACTAGCTGTTTAGCCATGTTCAGGACTGATAAAACTAATAGAATTTAATACCCATTTTCTGATTTTACCGTGGCAAGACTAAACTAAAATTTGAGCCAAAAAAAATATTTGAGCCAAAAAACATTTTTGGCTTTGGAAATGTTTTTTTAGTCACACTCTTATTTTATTTTATCTTCACTCTTATTATCCCTTTCCTTTAAATTGTCCATAGGAGTTTGAAGGTTATAAATAATTTGATAGGTATTAAATAACTAGCCAATACCACAGTGCCAAAAATTCCTGCTAAGTGCTTTTCAAAGTAGTCTTTCATTCTAATTTTATCTGTCAAAGCAAAAAGTGTGATTTGATTTTTTTTTTTCTAGAATTAAACTTCAAACCGTGTCTGAAAAAGTCTGACTAATGAGCCTCTGGTAGCTCCCTAAAGTTCATCATCCAGTCATTTTGTTTTCAAAGGATTCTTAAGGCTTTTTCACTTTATCTCACTTTTTCTTTCTTTTTTTTTTCTGCCAGTATAAGGACTCAGAGTTGTGAAGAAAGGTAGACATGCCTTTCTGAGTGTCCATAATAAAAACATCCAGAAAAAAACTTTGCTCAATGAAATTTGCCAAATAATGGTCTCCTTCCAACTGCAGAAAAGGCATGGCTCTCACTTGTTGAGAGAACAAGGAATTTAACTTTCACTGACTCAGAGCAGAATTTGAATTTGAATTTCTGACATCCCTGGTAGAAATCATCATTATTCCTTGGGAATCAACAACACTGCATAATGTGATTTTTTTTTGTTGTGTTTCTGCTTCCTCAATCTCACTCACCCTGGTTTTAAAGAAAAAAAAAAATACTCCAGAGACTGAGAAAGGTAATCAGAAAAGTTTTAGTGGAAATCATACATTTTCATTATTTTTAAAATTAATTTTTTTTTATTAATTTAACTATTAGATCAAGTGTAGGGTGTTCTTTGGATAGTACTAACATATATGTTTAAACTACCAAAAGTATAGTCATCTTCTATATACTGGCCAAGTAGTAAGGATCTAGAGCAAAAAAACCCCACCAAATGGAATTGACTGTAGATGTCTGTGAAAGATACGGATTTATGACTTTGGGATATAGTTATAGTTATATAGTTATACTCAGTTCAAATCCGTTTTCTTGGATGTCTGGTTCCTACATTAGGCAAATTTGTATCGAATGATGAAACAAGATAGTTATCTTTTAGATAACCTCTTATAAAGATATTATATATTTTATCCTCCTTACACGTAGTTAGGAAGAAATAGCAGACAGATTTTCATGTTCACTAAACAAAATACGTATCACAAACAAAAGAGAAAGTGCTCATTTTCTTTGTTTTTAAAGAGGTGACATTATGAAACCTAAGGTCCTTTACTAAGATTTCTGATCTGAAACTTTGCTGCTGTTCAAAATAATTTTCATTCATTCTGATTAAAGAAAAAAAAACTGTTCAGTCACTTCTGCACCTGCTGCTGATAATTTCAGAGAAAAAATTTACTGAAACATCAAGAAGGATATCTTTCAGTCTTTCCCAAAGATTACAGGGTGTATCAGGAACTCTGGACTGATTTTGCTTTAAATTGCCCTACCTTCTGAAATTTAAAAGAAGTGACAGACCTCCATTTGCTTAAATTTCTTTTTTATACCTACCTGCTGTAACATAACAGGTATTTACCATTCCCTGCTCTGTTCATATGCTCAAATGATTCAGAATGTTTTTGTCCATGCAATCCTTATAAGGTTAGAAAAAGGACAAATCTACTATGGTTATAATTCCCAGTGTAACTCTTCCATGTTTCTGTTGTTTCAAAAAAAACATGCATCACTCAGGCTGCTGGTGCACTTATCCTGCCTTGGAGCCAGATGGATGTCAGCTGCCAGTACTTCTATCAAAGCACAACTCAAGAAGAGTTGATATAAATGAAATAAATACTTAGAATATTCTGATTTTAAATAAAAGTGAATAGCAACAGCAATCATCTGTTTTTTATTTTCGCAGAGGCCAGATTTTATTTTGCAAAAGGGAGGAAAATTGAACTAAACTTTATTATATTTTTCTTGATTAAAAATGAGAGTGGGAAAAAGGAAAAATGTTTTGAGCTTTAAACTCTTTCAAATTATTTTCATGGCTTTAATATTAGTTCCATGTTGATCGACAAAAATAGACTTTAAAATAAAAAATTAAACTGTTGGCAAAATCACATAATTTATAATTTAAATTCACAAATTAAAAAAGCAGAAAATGTTGAAGATACCTGGTAAAATAGCTTTAGTTTTATAGTATTTTAGCATTAAAATTGAGTTATTAGAGTTTTGAGGAAGGAATTATTGATTTTTTGTCTCTTTATAATAAAATGCGGTCTGTATTAGTTACTTCCAGTTTGAGGGGAGTTTATTAGGTACTGCTGATAGAAATATATCAATTAATTTTGCATTTTTAAGTAATACTTTTCTACTAAGTCTCATTTTATTGTTTATTCACCTCTAAAAGTTTTAGACAGTCTGTTACACCCTGTTGCCTCATATTTGTTAAAATCCATCTACTTTTAACCCCATAGGACTTTGAGGTCATGATTTTCTTGAGAACTGATAAGATATGACAATATTATGACCAAGACGTTCCTCAAATGGCATCAGAACAGATAATTCTTAAAAAAAAATAGAGCAAAACCCAGCATTATTCATAGAAATATCATTGTTTATTGGTTCTGTTAGTGCAACTTAAATTTGCCTTTTCTTGAATCTTATTAAATATTCATAATTATTTAAAATTTCATTATATTTAGTTAATAAATTCACATAGCTAAATTTTCATTTGGTTGATGGGGGCTGAGATTTTTTTTAGAAAGTGAATTGTTTGTTCTAATTCTTGAAGTCACTGACAAACATTTCTGGAAAATATCTGTAAATGGTTTCTTTTAAATGTCAAAAGTGACACACAAATAGCATAAAAAGATTAATTCAAAATGTACATATATATTCAAGATGAAAAATATCTTCCAAACTTTTCTTTTACTTTAGTATTTTGTATTAGTTATTTTTATTCTATGTATTAAAATGTGGACATAAATATTAGTTATATTGATTTTTGTATTTAATTTAATATCTTCTAGTAATCATTTATAGTACTTTGTAAGAGTACAAATTATACACTCTATGTATAAGAAACATTTTTCCAATGAGTAGATAAGTAACAAGAGTATTGTGACAAAAATAAATTTTCCTCCTTATATGAGACAAATTTGGTAGTCTTACCTTTGCCAGGTATTTACAATTTAGAAAGGTTATTCTTAAGTAAGAGGGTAATAGAAGTGGTTTAAAGAATTGATTTCATAACTAGAAATCAAACTGTATAATGATTATATATTTAGTTTCTTTAAAAAAAAAAGGAAAAATGAAGCAAAAAGTTCTTTGGTAGAAGCTCACAGAAATATTTCTAAAAATAGTCTAATGGCTTAATTTAAACATTGATTTTCTGTGGCTTGCATTTTGAAACGACAAGGAATATTTTCCTCTTTAAGTGATTTTTGGTCTTTGAATGTAAATACTTTCTTTCTATATGCTGAAGCACTGGCAAATTAATAGTTGGGATTTTTTTTTAATCTGCAAATATAACAAGGTTATTTGATGCCTGGGACAGGGTGAATAAATGCACCTAAGGAAGTGTAGGCTGGTTGCTCCAATTAATCCTCATTACTGGAAGCAGACTGTAGCATGAGACATATCTAAGAACAGGGAAAATGAGATCCAGCTCTTCCTAGAGGAAGAAGAGGTGTTTTGCCAGATGGAATTTTTTAAGATACACAGTAGATTAAATTAAAATCTTGACATTTGAGGATAAAATGGGTATAGACTGGAACTTTTCTAGAACACCTTGAGATGGTGAAGGAGTAAAAAGAATATGAGTGTGAGAGTATACAGGTGTTTTGTGTTGGAAGGAGCTTGTTGTTTTGTTACTTTTATATGATGGAGAAGATTTTGAAGAAAAGGAGCTGTAAGCAGGTGATGACTTTTTACTTTACCTTGATTTCTGTTTGGTGTCAATTCTCAAGATAATTTACTTTTCCAAACCTAATTCTGATGTTTTTTTCTAATTCCTCTAAGGGGATTTTTCATATGATGTCTGGCCACCTCTTATGTGGAAACTGATGTCAGGATGTTTTGTTAAAGACACCCGAAACTTGTTTTGGTCTTCCTTGGAAAAGGTGATCTTTGAGACAGAGACATCTTTTAGATCTGTAATTTGGCAATTGTTACTGGTGTCATAATAAGATCTTGTATTTAAAAAGGTGAAATAATACAATTTACTGGATTTTATTTTTTAATGGACATTCCACTTCTGCCAAGGTAAGACGCAAAATAAACTTTAAAATTTTCTTCTCTCATGGCAGTGTATTACCAATTACTCCTGGAAAGGATATGGTTTTTTACCTTCAGAGTAGGAAAACAGGAAGATATAATCCCTCTATAAAGTATAGTGATGTAAATTAACTCATTTGTATACCCGATATTTGAAAACTATGTAGTTTCCAGTTTTGGTCTGCTAGCAGCATGTACCTAGCAAGTGGTATTTGAAATGATACACCATGGAAAAATATAGTGTGTATATTTCTGAAGTACCTAAATGGACTTCTGTCAATGAGTTTTTGAGCTCTGAGGACACATGTATGCATGCTTCTGTCTTTCTTCTTCCTCTCCTCTTAATTGTAGCAAATTTTTTTTATAGAATCTAGGAAAGTGAGATGTTTTTAATAAAGAAAGTTTGGCCAAGTTTTTTTATTTTATTTAAAATCTCTTTTTCATATAAGCACTGAAGAGATTTAAAAAGGTAAAATAAAACAGAACCAAAAATCTGCTAAAGGAGAAAGTAATCTTAATGGATTTTTAAATTTAGCTTGGGCTTTGTCATTGAACTGTCAAACCAATGAAATGAATTTAAAAAAACCTAGTTTGCTATCTTTCAAAAAAAAAAAAAGAATCATTTTCACTTTTGCTGTGTTGTTGACTCCTCCAGAAAAACTCCATCTTTCGGCTCTGCCAGCATGTTTGAAAGGTCAGAGTTCATACTGGCAAGGCTATGAATATGCACTCCTGTAACTGAACAGCAGAGCATCATGTCAAGCATGTAACATGAAAGTAATGGTTTTTCAAAACAGGGAAGGCCTTTCTCTCATAAATCTCTGATTTATCCCATTGGTACACTACACTATCTCCCTTGGGATTCTAGACAGCATTCCTATTATCCACTCAGCTTGTACAGTCTTATTAATGTGCTTCTGTTGTTAGCTGTCACAGAATCGGTGATGTGTAAGTTGCAGAGATTTCACAATAAATCCTAAATGTGAATGTTTAGGTAAACACTTCCCCCCCACCGTCTCTTCATGTAAACACAGATTCTCCCTGTCATGTAATCACACAGGCTCTGCTCAGACTGCAGATTCTAATGACAGTGAAGGATTCTCCCCCGACATGTCTCTAAAGAAATTTTTGTCCCTCCTCTTTGTTTTATTACAGATAGAAAAAATATTATTTGACTCCATTTAGAGCTTGATATAGCATGTTTGTTTTGTGATCACAAGGCAGTTCTCATGTCAGCAACTATTTAATAAGGACAAATTGTGAAGACAAGAAGCAAACTATCTGCAACTCAGACAGTGTTAAACCATATTCTTGTAGTTTGTCTTTCTTATTTTACCTATGATAGGTGTGCGTGATATACTGGGTCTGGCTGATGTGGAGTTCATTTTCCCATAGCAGCCTTCACAGTGCTGTGCTTTGCATTGGTAGCTAGAAAGGTGTTGATAATACACCAGTGTTTTGGCTACTGCTGAGCGGAGCTGGCACTGCTGTCTCACTATTCCCCCCAAGAGCTGGGGGTGGGCAAGATCCTGGAAGGGAACACAACCAGGCCAGCTAACCCAAACTGATCAAAAGGATATTCCATGCCATATGACATCAGCTCAGATATAAAACTAAGGAAAGGAGGAGGAAGGGGCGGCATTTGTTGTTTACAATATATACCTTCTGGAGCAAACACCACATGTGCTGAAGTTCTGCTTTGCATGAAAGTGGCTGAACATCATTTGCTGATGAGGAGTAGAGAATAATTTCTTTTTCCTCTTTGCTTGCCTTATCTATGGGAGTGGTAGAGTGGCTCTGACACCAGGTATCCAGCCAAGGTAAACTCACCACATATGATTAAAGATATTATCCTGAATATGTTAAAATGAACACAACTACTCGAGAATCAGAGTGGCAGGTTTGTGTCCTGTTCCTATTTCCCACTTCTGTATGCTTGAGAAGAAAGAACTGGAAGATAATAAAAACTGTCATTTTGATATTACATGTGTCCCAAGAATCCACTGAGGAGGAGCAATATTTAATTAGTTTTACCCACTCCTTCCATTTTGTTTCTATTTTGGCATGCCTCTCTAATTATTCAGAATTTTGTTTCTTCAGGCTTACTCTCTAGAAGCTAAATTAATTAAACACCAGCTATCTTTAGTCTTCTATTTGGATTAAGAGAGCAGAATAGATTTTAAACTAAACAGGCATCCCATGTTTCCACTTGGTCAGTCACTGAGAACTGTCTAGCAAGCCATTCAAAAAAAGGGCAGTCACAAGATTCTCATTCTGTGTTGATGGCTCTTGTCCAACATCTTTCTTCTGACTACAAAGAAAGGTCTCTTGACCATTTCTGGTGATTCTTATCTTTGTCACATGAGAAAAGGATGATCCTATCCTTAAGTCTCAGAAGCTGATTGTGAAGTTTTGCCCCAGGTCTCTGCAAACTCCCTGTCTCTTACTTGACAAGAAAATTGTATCAGCTGTTGGAGAAAAATGCAGCCTCTGCAAGTACCAGAAGTTTCTCAGTTAAAAAAAAACTATACTCTCCCCCAAATACTTATATATGGAAAAAAATCATATATGAGGTAAAGCTGCTTAAGATATTAGGACATTTTACATTTAAGAAATATTGTATTTAAATTTCACAGTATAAATAGCACCATTTATTTCATCCCATATTTTTTTCATGGTACTTAGCATGTCATAAGTACTTAATGAGTAATCATTCATCATTCTCCACCACTTGTCAAGTCCATAAGTTTAAGCCTTCAAGATTATTTTCCAATCATTTTCAGATAGACACCACATGTCAAACTTGGAAAACTAAATGGTTTGGTTGCCTGTGTAAAGAAGTCTCAACTATACATTATGTTTTAATCTGATGCTTGTCCCTGAAAAGGTGAGCCTTCCGGTTTTGGATGGGAACATTTTATCAGAAGTAGGAGGCTGCTCTGGTGCCAGCAATTCAGAAAATTACTCTGATCCTCAGAGCTGTTGATCTGACAAATATGAAACTGAATTTTAAAAGCTTTTCTGAAATGGCTCAACATTTTTGTAACCTTTGAGTGCTTAATATTTCACCTTTACATGCTCACACACTGTAATTCTTTCCATGTTATTTGAAATAGTTGATGACTAGTGATCTTCAAAGGGCTTCTTCACTACTAGCATCTTCAACTTGGGTGGCCTGCAATTTTCAAATGGGACAACAACCTTTTCTAGAGAAGATGGGAAAGGCTGACGGTGAGAAGGGAATATTATAACTGATGTTGAACGTTTTTTCCTACCTGACCACCCACTGCAATTCAGCTACAGATATTCCAAGGGTGATAGAAGTGATTTGGAAACAGATTTAACTGCTGATGAAGTGACTATCCGTACATGGGCCAGGGGATCAATTTTCTGTAATTAATATGAGGGAGAAATGCTGGTTTAAAAGACAGATACACATGAATGACACAGAAACTGTTACCTTCTCTCATAGAAGGCAATTTTGTGAGGGATACACACAAATAAAAGTTTGTGTCAACTCTTTTGTGCTTTAAGTGCAGGCTTGAACTTCATCTGGAGAATGAATTATTTGGGGAGGATTTATTAATGGGGGTTTGTTTTTTATTTCTTCCCGCTATACATAATATAATTAAGTACCTTTTGGCTGAGGATCAATCCTACTGTATTGTTCTGTACAGAGCTTGGTAGTGCAAAGAAAAATGTAATCTTTCATAACTGATTTTTATAAAGATATCCCTCGTCAATTTACCAAAGGTAATCTGAACAGATTTTGGTGCCTTCATTTACTTTCCTTGTGCTTCCAGGAGTTGTCAGTGCCCTGACTGTTGATTTGCAAAACTTATGCTATAAAAACTGATAAATGTTTAGCATAAGAATGGAAAGGGCCACTACAAGGGTAGGAAAAGTAGTCAATAGTAATACAAGATAGTAATAGTGAGGAGGGCAGAGTTTAACCTGTTCAGGGGTCTGGTTGACAGAGTCCCTTGGAAGGTAGTACTGAAAGACAAAGAAGTCCAGGAAGGCCACACATTCTTCAAGAAGAAAATCTTAAAAATGCAGGAGCAGGCTGCCCCTATGTGCCAAAACGGATGATCTGTCAGGGAAGAAGTACAGACTGGAAAAAGGAAGAATTTATGAGCCTTGGGAGAAAGGCCAGGCAACTCAAGAGGACTATGAGAATATTGTGTGGTCATACAAGGAGAAAATTAGAAGGCCCAAAGCCTAACTATAACTTAGTCTGTCTTAAATGACAATAAAAAATGTTTCTATAAAAGCATTTACAACAAAAGTAGGCTAACGAGAATCTTCATCTTTTATTGGATGTGCGGGGCAACATGTAGTAACAAAGGATGAGGAAAAGGCTGAGGTACTTAATGCCTTCTTAGCCTCATTCTTTAATAGTAAGATCAGTTGTTTTGCAGGTACCCAGCTCCCCAGGCTGGAAAACAGGGACAGGGAGCAGAATGAAGCCCCCATAATCCAAGGGGAAATGGTCAGCAACCTGCTACGCCACTGAGACACACACAGGTCTATGGTGCCTGTAGGAATTGGGGGTAAAATTAGAGAAAAATGGGCACATTCTAACAGAAGTTATAACAGTACAGAAATTATAGGATGAAATGCAATTACCACTTCCTGGATGGAATGCAATTGGCATGCACAAAATTTATTCCATGATGATTCCTCACACAACACAGCCTGCACCCTTTAGCACATGTTAAGAGGGATGAAATGGAGAGTAGAGCAGAGTGGAAACGCTGTGGCCAGGCCTGTTGTAATCCTTGAAGGGGTGGGAACTCCATGATACCCGGTAGCTGGTAAACCACATAGCAGCTGTCAGTCAAGGAAGATAGATATCTTGCTGCTGAACCATCAGCTGTGGTAAAATTGCTCTTCTTGGATGAACTTGGTTCATTATAATCTAATTGTAATACACACATGTCTATCTCAAAGTTACCTGCCTCCAAAGAACAAGCACCCCTCCAGGAGCATGCACTCTGTATAGAGATTGGTCAGGCACAAACATCTTGCTTTCCTGGGTAATTGAGAGAGTGATCAAACACAAGGGGTCCAAGGAAATCCCCATTTTGCATGACAGGGTTGGATGAACCTACCCAAGGATCTGAGGGAGGTGATGGAAGAGCTCACTGAGCCACTTTCAGTCATTTACCACTTGTCTTAGAAAACTAGGGAGGTCCCTGTTGACTGGAGGTTGACAAACGTGACATCCATCTACAAAATGGGCTGCAAGGAGGATCTGATGATCTACAGGCCTGTCTACAAGCCTGTCAGACTGACTTTGATACCAGAGAAGGTAATGGAGCAGATCATTTTAAGTACCATTGTGTGGCACATACAGAACAACCAGGGGATCAGGCCCAGACACCATGTGTTCATGGAAAGCAGGTCCTGCTGGGCTGACATGATCTGCTTCTGTGACAAGGTAATCCTCTTAGTGGATAAGGGAAAGGCTGTGGATGTTGACAACTTGGACTTTAGTAAAGCCTTTATACAGTTTCCCACCATTCTTCTGAAAAAACTGGCTACTCATGGCTTCTTCACTGCCTGTCTTTACAAAATAGTCTATAGCCATCCATCAAGATCTTCCAGTCATGAGGGTTGTTCCACCATATTTCAGTTATTCCTATGTCATCATAACTTTCTGATTTGGCGTGAAACTCCAGTTCCAGGTCTTGCAGACTTAAATTCTGATTTTTTAGAACATTATAAGATATATTTAAACAACAGCAGCACTGTACATGTGGCCCATATTTCAAGTGGTTAAGTTAATCTCAAAAGGAAACAAAAAAAAAAGGATATTCAGTTTACTGATATTTATAAAGAAAAACTTGCAAAAAATTATATTAAAATACTCTTCCTCAAATAATTCTTGTCAGATTTCTTTGGCAAGATTATAGTCTAATTAATAAATTTTAAAAAGTTATTGAGATATGATTGTATAATCTTTCTCTATTTCATTTGATTTAATACAAAAATCATTCAATTGTGAAATCCTGATTTTAAAACTTGAGTTTAAGAAGATTAAAAATATCTATAGGCATATTTTTAGGTAATTCTTAATGATCATTTGGGATTGATAATAAAAAAGACCGTCTGTGAAATCAGTTGCTGGGCAATATTATTTATTAATTTATCACTTATTTAAGTGTGAGTATAAGGACTTTTTTAGGATTTGCAAGACAGGCTGCTCTGGGTATACATGAGTAGAGTAGACAAAGAGGACAGAACTTAGGTGATGGACAATTAAAAGATCACAGCTGAACAAACATCTTCTTAATACAGTCATATCTAAAATATCTTATCTTGGAATTAAAAAAATGCTTACTCTACAGTTTGGGACATTCTGTACTAGAAACCCAGGGCTGAGAGAAGAGGTTCAAAGGCACTTTAAAACTCATCTTCCTACCCCTAATGCCTGCTTTACATCTCTACCTGATCTACTTGCTGACTGAAGATAGGCTGTACATGGACTCCTGGCAAACATTATCCAGCAGATAGACTCAGGCACATTAGGTCCTGCAAGTTTCAGCAACATCTAAATTGGTGTCCTTTGATTCTCAACAAATTAATCTTCCAGCTTAGAACAGGAAAGTCTAGTGGCACGGGGGCTGGGAGTAAACATTTTAAGCATTTGAGACAGCAGATAAAATTAATATTGCAGAAGGAGATCAGAGAACATACAAGAAATGAACATATCTGGCAGCAGCAGGAAACTTAGTTTTCTTCTATATGTAGCCTTTGATAAGACAGAAACTAGTGAAGTTCTATAAGAATATGAAAATACTAGAATTCAATATAAGGTAATGAAAAAATGCATACATAAATATGTGTGTATATATGTATATATACTGTCTGTACAACTTTGCATTTAAATTTAGAAGAAATTCTTGAAATAAGTCTTACATTTTCGAACAGTATTATGGCAGATGGGGTAAAATTGTCATATCAATAACATGTGGCAGTAGTAACTACTCAAGAGCCATGCTGTGAATTTTCTGTAAGAAATTCTATATTCTTTCCATATAGCAAATCAGACTAAAACAGAGTATTCATCAGTCCTTCCTTCCTTCCTTCCTTCCTTTCTTCCATTCCTTTCTTTCCTTCCCTTCCTTCCTTTCTTTTCTTTCCTTCCTTCCTTTCATTTAGCAAGAGCACCAGAAAAATCCATTCATTTTTCTTTACAAGTTAGTGTAACAACTGTGGTGTGTCATTCTTGTGATGCTTTGCTACTTACTGCATTAAACCCTTGAAAACAAGAATAAAGTACTATTTCAGTAGTACATACACTATTAATTCCTTTACATTATTATGTACATTAGTCTCTGACTAAGCAGGCTCCAGTCATCTCTTTTGTAAAATAAAAGTCTAAATGTGTTTATATATCTGACTGTAAAACCCATTAATATGTCAGTTGTTAATCATATCTTGCTTCCTATATCTCTCAGCCAACAAAGCTCTTTCCTCTTTTCCCTTTAACCTTTCTTATTAAAATAGACACTCTTTTTTAATTATTTAATTTTTAACTGGTTGCAATAGTTGAAGTAATTCCAAAAACATGAGTTTATAGCATATCCTTTTTTCTTTGTACTTGGTTATGGAAAAGTAGACAGAAATAATGGTATCTGTACAAGTAGACCAAGCAAAATGATACAAGCAATTGTCTTGAATTCCTTGTATATAAAATAGGGGACAATGGAAAGACTTAAATTAAATTACATTAGGGTTGACAAAAAGATTACCAGAGACCTTCTTTGGGCCACACAGGGTGTATTCACAAATGCAAGTAAATATGGTACTGCATAATTAATAACTTGCAAAGCTAGCTACAGATTTCTGTTTCTGTGGAACCATACTGTTAGCTTCATAGACCTCCTGCCAAGACAGGTAGGATGGAGCCAGTATATAGTTGCTCAGAGATTTCTTTTTAAATGTCCTGACGTTAGAGAGAAGATACAGCAAGGTTCTTCACTTTGGAAGTAGTCTCTAGAAAACTCTGGGCCAATTAGGGTTGCCAGATATCTCAGATATTGAGTTGTCTTTCTCTGCTGTTATCTTCACACTTCTGAGGTGTCTCCTTCAGAGGAGAGGATGGAACGTGATGGTATCTTTGCTGTGTGACCTAAAATATGGCAGTCAGCTCACAGGGTCTATTTAGATTTCACGGCTTTCTAGAGTTGTTCTGAATTCCTCTGTATGGTAGAGGAAACCAGACTTGATATGACCTTATTTATGCAGACTCTTGGAGAAATCTTTAAAATTCATCACCCTCTGGATCATAGTTAGGCATCATCATGGAGGGAGCAAAGAGACAAGTTATTTGCCAGTGCAGACTTAATATGTATGATTGGTGCCATAACCTATGTGAAAATCTAATAGGATATACCTATGCCTCTGTAACCATGGCAACCTTCTGTTTTAAAAATGCTCAGCAACAAGTAGGAAAAATGGCAACTGTGCATGAAGAGATAAATAGGGTCTTGCATAGTTGACCTTCATATGTAGGGAACAACTTAATGTAGCATATTAAGTGAGCTCAGTGCCTTGGATTTCCTGGGTACACCAAAAGCTGAGCGCACATTACTTATTTGGCTATGACTATCATAGATGTCAACACTTAAAATGAATGCTAGTTATTAATTGCCTATGTATGGAATAGTTTGTAATCACTGGCTCTCCTCAAATAAGCGTGAAGGAATGTGAAATAATTTTTATAGAATGTATTATGCCATGATCATGACACATGACATAATCACTATGAAGACAGATTTTATAAAAGAATAAATGCTAATTTCTTCAGGGACAGAGGAAATTATTAACTTTTTTAAACAGCTTGTCAAACCTATTCTGCCAATAATTTTATCTATTTGATTGGCTTGGCAGTACAGCATGCTAAACACTGATTTTAAATAAGGACTGGACTTTGCTACTTTAATACCTTCAAAGGAATGGCTTCTACTTAAAACAGCCCTATTGTTTACACTGACCATTTTCACAGAGAGAGTTGCTACACAGCCCTCACCAGCAGAATACCACATGGCCTTACATTAATGAACAATCTGAACTCTGATAGGAGTCAGTGAAACTTAAACATCTGGACTTGATACCTAGATGTTATAGTAAGAAGCTGAATTCTATTCAAGTGTTGTCTGATTTAAATACTAGGAGAATAAGATTTCTCTGTTCTCCTCTTATAGTATCAATAAAAGTAATACGTTTGTCTTTAATCTGCAGATAAAGGACAAACAGACAAGCATAATTTATATTTCTTGAGGAAAATTCCACACTTGAAGACATTACTATACTAAGAATAATTATGATGCATACCTATGACAATGCAAATCACAGAATCACAGAATATGCTGAGTTGGAAGAGACCCACAAGGATCATCAAGTCCAGCTCTTAGCCCTGCACAGGACCATCCCCAAGGGTCACACCATGTGCCTGAGAGTATCATCCAAATGCTTCTTGAACTCTGTCAGGCTTGGTGTGTGACCACTTCCCTCGGCAGCCTGTTCCAGTGCCCAACCACCCTCTGGGTGAAGAATCTTTTTTTAATATCCAACCTAAATCTCTCCTGACACAACTTCAGGCCATTCCCTCAGGTTCTGTCACTAATCACCATAGAGAAGAGATCAGTGCCTGCCCCTCCTCTTCCCTTCACAAGGAAGTTGTAACTTCAATGAGGTCTCCCCTCAGTCTCCTCCAGGCTCAACAGACCAAGTGACCTCAGCTGCTCCTCATACGGCTTCCCCTCAAGGCCCTTCACCATCTTTGTTACCCTCCTTTAGACACTCTCTAACAGCTTTATATCTTTCTTGTATTGTGGTGCCCAAAACTGCACACAGTATTCAAGATGAGGCTGCCCCAGTGCAGAGCAGAGCAGGACAATCCCCTCCCTTGACCAGCTGGCAATGTTGTGCCTGATGCCCCCTAGGACATGGTTGGCCCTACTGGCTGCCAGAGCACTGCTGACTCATTTAACTTGCTGTTGACCAGGACCTACAGGTCCCTTTCCATGGCACTGCTTTCCAGCATCTCATTCCCCAGTCTATGTGTACATTTGGGGTTACTCCATCCCAGCTGCAGATTCCAGCACTTCCCCTTAGTGAACTTCATATGGTTGGTGATTGCCCAGTCCTCTAATTCGTCAAGGTCTCTCTGCAGGACCTCCCTGCCTTCCAGGGAGTCAAGAGCTCCTCTGAGTTTTGTGTCATCTGCAAATTTGCTTAGTATCTCTTCCAATCCTGTGTCCAAGTCATTTATGAAGATGTTAAAGAGCATAGGGCCTAAGATGGAGCTCTGCAGAACCCCACTAGTGAGAGGTAGCCAGTCTGATGTCACCCCATTCACTATTACCTTCTGTGCTCCACCCGTGAGCCAATTCCTCACTCACCACGTGATGTGTTTATCCAGCTGTGTGCTGGACAGTGTGTCCGGAAGGATCCTAGGAGAGACAGTATCAAAAGCTTAACTAAAATCTGAAAAGATTATGTCAACTGGTTTTCCTTGATCAACTAGGTGGGTTACCTCTTCATAAAAGGAAATCAGGTTGGATAAGCAGGACTGTCTTCTCATGAAGCCATGCTGACTGTGACCGATAACTGTGTTGCCTTTCAGGTGTTTTTCAATACCTTCCAGAACCAGAACAATGTTCTCCATAATTTTACCAGGCACTGAAGTGAGACTGACAGGTCTGTAGTTTCCAGGGTCCTCCTTCTTGACTTTCTTGAAAATCGGGACAACGTTTTCCAGCTTCCAGTCAGCTGGGACCTCCCCAGATTCCCAAGACTGCTCGAATATCATTGGGAGAGGTTTTGCGATGACATCAGCCAGCTCTTTGAGGATTCTGGGATGAATCCCATCAGACCACATAAATACTGAAATGTTATGTTATAGATATACCCAATTCATTACTTTTCTAAGTGCGTACATATTATAGTGAATTTGATGCACTGTAAAATCAAGCTAGTGAATCGTAAGGAATCTGTGAATGATCCCTAAGTATTTCTGAAAGTGTTTACCAGATTTACCATTTGATGGCATTGTAGACCAATGACATGATTTTGTGTGGAACTCATTTAAAAACATAAAAAAGTCAGCTTCATTTTTAACTTGGACCTTTTATACAAAATAACTTTAAGGATCTTTGAGGAAAATATTCTTATTTCTTCTTGATGGTTTGTTTTTGGTTTGGGCTTTTTTTCTATTCTGGGTTGGTTTGTTTGGGGTTTTTTTGTTGTTCCTTTAGGTTTTTTTTTTAACTTTTGGAGCAATAAACATAAGGAATCCACTAAGTGAGGTAATAATTCAGCAATGGATAAAAGAACTATAGAACTCGACTGATCAGGTCTGAAACCTACCAGTAGAGAGCAGAAGTTTACCCATCAACTTGACTGTACTAGGATATGAAATTTGCTCATTTTGAAATTCTTTGATGCATGCTCATATAATACTCATTAACCTCGGTAACATCTTACACTATATTCATACTTCGTGTGTATCTTGAATATGTAATTCATCACAAAATTGTCCCTTGACAGAGCAATATAATCAGATTACAAACAATGGCATCCCAAGAAACACTGCAATAGTAAAGCTAAAAATTACCATTAAAAATGGCATGTTAGTTATCTATTTACAGGTTTAGAGTTTTCTGAGAAATGCAATAGCTTTTCATTGCAAGATCTAATTTTAAGGTTCTTATTTCTCATGTTTAAAAGTGCAGAATGCCTAAAAACCCTCAGACAGTTTTAATGTACAATGAGTCAGTTCTTGATAGAAAACTGTCCTTAGACAATCTAATCAATCTTCTAATAGGACACCAGTGACTACTAGGTATTTCCTTGTAGTTATTGATAATGATATTCATCTTGCCAATACTTATTTTTATGAAAAAATATCTAATTTCTTTGCAAAAAATATCAGTGTCATTAATCCATTTTGCAGGTAAAAATATACCAACCAATGCACAAGAAAAGTGATTTGCCATGGCTACACAGCACCTGCAAAGACTAGAACTTAGTCCCGGTCACTACTGCAGAAAGCATTGAACTTTGCTCATTTCTTTGGTTTTCACTGGCCTTTCAGCTGGGAGATATGTGTGTTCATTGAACCACAGACACTTCTAGAAGGAGAAATTAGTCCAGATGGAGAAAACGTTATCCCAAAATAGAGTCAAGATGATAGCTGGAATGTATTCTTCCCATGCACATTTCCTGATGATAATCAGTTTAGCAGGTGGGCACACTGTTTTTTAAAGAACTACTTATGTAAATGTTTCAAAACCGGCTCCATCAGCCAGTCCTGCCCTTCTATGTTACTTCCAGAAGCACTGAGCCTGAACCATTAGGTTTAAAAATGGCTTATCTGGAAAATATTATTGTGAGGTGAATAGAACTAAATTAATACCATCAGTGGTGCTTGGAAAGAATGTGGCAGTGTTTAATAACTGCAGAAGTTCTTTCCAAATTCTCCTACAAACTATTCCAACCAGTAGCTGTTACTATTACTGTAATTGAAAAATAGGTTCACTCGTATATTAGTGGTATTTCAATGTCACTTTGGAATGACATGAAGTGGCATAGGGTAGAATGAGTCAGTAACGTTATATTATTGATTTTAGTACAGCCTTTTTTACCTTACAGTAACATAATAAAGAATTAGGGGACATTCATTCAGATGCTCTGAATTCTATTTAACAGGAAAAGGGTTGGAGAGATTGCAAATGTTCTTTAAACACATCACTGAAGCTACTGAATTTCATGCGTGTTTACTGATACCCTGAGAATGAGTTCAGTGCAGGTTTGACTTACATCTATAGTATCCAATGCTGAAATAAAAAAAACAAAACAAACCCCACATGGTAGAAACAGCACTAGAGTACTGAGAAGGAACAGGTAAATGTAACAGCCACTGTCGTAGTTCTAGTCCAGTTCAATGAGCTCCTCCTGGAGAAGTCAGCAACTTAGAAAGTTTTGGGTAAGTAGAAACAGATGGGTTAACTCAGGCCTTTTTACTAAACTAAGTTAAAAATTCAGATGTAGCTTGAAGCAGTATTGTTCACACACATGTCCCCATGAGCAACAGTTTGGGGAAAGAGCATTTCTCACAAAGGAATGGATAGCAAGCTGAAGGTTGTTGATGTTTTCAACCAGCACAGATCTTTACGGAATGAACATCTGCTTATAGCCTCCTCTTCCAAAAGTTTGCAGTAATGAAGAAACAATTGCTTTCAGTGGGATTTTAGACAACAAGAGGGAAAGGAGAACCGACCTTCTTTTAGGATCAGGAACATACCATTTTTGCTTCAGCTCAGGTAAAACTTTAGGAAAAGATACTGAAATGTTGCATTTGTTTTTTTTAGATATGATGTTTACCCTTTTCATGATCTGGCTATTTTTTTCAGTTAATTTTCTTTGTAATTGATTTATAGATGAAGACTAATGCCAACAGTAAAATAATTTTTATTTATTATACTAATTTTCTGAATTTGTCTGAATTTGAAAGTCTCCCAGAATAATACAGATTACTTCTAGAGAGAGATTTATTTGTGTGTATTCCAGCCATACACACATCATATAGTCTTGATGGGACTAAAATACACCCATGACCTTAAAAAACCATTAGTTACTTGACTGAAGGAACTGGAATCTGGATGGAAACTATAAAATTTCCCTTAAGAAAATTATCTTTCTACAAAGTAACCAATATCTCTTAGAAAGACAGGGTAAGTAAATATCCATACTTGGAGGGAAAACCATCTCTGTATTTAATCAATCAAACAGATCTCTGGTATTCCCAAGCCTATCAAAACTAGAATAGATGAATGTTTGACTATGTCACTCTTTCATCATGCTGATTTTGTGAATCAGAGTGTTACTGCTACTTTTCACTGTCCAAAAGCTACTGAGAAACAGGTATGTTCAAAACAGATGGGACTATGTATTATACCAAACATTAAAAGTTTAACTTTATTTTCATTTTTTCTTTTTCCTCTTTTTGGAGGAGGAGAATGGAGATCATTCTTTCTTTTTTATTTAAGTAGAATCTTCATCTCAAAAGAGATCCAGTTCCTTCCATTCAGGCCAATGAACTTATGCAATCATTTCACTATCATTATGGGTTCTGGTTTTACTAGTAGTTGTAAAAATAAATATTACTGGCTGCATTCTATCCTGCAAAATAATGGTGGGTTGCTTTATTGACAAAAGTATTGTAGGACAAGATATTTTAAAAATTGCTAGGGATTTATTTTTTTTTTTAGGTAATTAATCAGTGAGTTAGCTTGATATACACTTTTAACTTGTAAAATGACAAAGTAGGGGCTACCTTTAAGTAAACTGCTTTTAGACTTTCTTTTTCCTTGATTCAAGTACTTTGCATGAATGAGGTTACGTTTGCACACGCTTATTTGAATAAGACTCTGATGTTCCTAATTAAGAAGCCTACAGAGACTTAAACTGCTGTTGTTATGAGGTCATCATGGTGTACGTTTCTCTTTTGAGTGGGATAAAATTGTTTTTGTCATTCTCTGTCTATGCCTTTTTTTTTTAATATTTATGTTAAGGATCAGTTTCTGCATTGCTTCACTTTTTCTTCAGTTTTGGCAAACAAGTGAAGGTTTATGGTACACACATGAGATCATTTATGGAGTGTTACAAGAAGCACATTCTGCATGTAATTTGATACAGGGCTATTATGGTAGATACATTTTGATTTTAAGTGGTAAATAAGCTTGGTAAAACCCACATAGCTTGTCAGTGTAAGTTAAGTTGCTTGGGAACTAGACAAGTATATACACTGGGCTATTCAGTTATTTTTTTATTAAACTGGTAAATTAGCATGTGAAAATCCACATAACCTGTCAGTATGTAGGTTAAAATTATTGTGAATGGGTCTATGGTACACACCGGGCTATTTAAGTTATTTTTAAAAATTGGGTTGGTAACGGATAACTCTATTTTGTACACTGGAGCTATTAACTCCTTATCCTGTTGACTTTGGCTTCTTTCCTCTAGCATGACCCAGCCAAGGCTTTGTGATGAAGGAGCTAGTAGGCTCTCAAGATAAATCAATCATAAAAGGGTTAGTCCTAGATTTTTCAGGTTAATGTTATTCAGAGTCCCACATCTGAAGACAACTAAAAGAAGGAACTATATTCAACTTCTTTATGCATAAGAAAGCTTGAGGCCGCTGTACATTGCGTTGCTTTCCTTAATCTTATTTAGAATTTGCATTATGTATTAAATAAATTTTTGAATCTGATGGCTTCATGGTTTTTTCCCCTCATCTCATCAAAATAAAATTTCTGTCCGTATGATTATAGGATTAGATAGTGAATACAACTTGACTGCACTTTTTTACAGTTTTAACTACCTTTAACTGGGCTTTGAGTTTTTAATTCTACTGAATTTCTTCCTCTTATTAAACCACTATTCCCTTTTATTTCCTCTTTTTTTTCCTTTTCTGTTTTATAGCAGATTATGATTCAGCAAAAAAATCCAAGATTGATAAGGCTTTGAGGAAGAATAAGAGTATTTACAGTAAGAAGTAGTAACACAAACCTCTCCAGCAGCTCTGCTACCAGAACAGCTGAAGTGGGATCTGCTTGAGATCACCTTAGAGTTACTGTGATCTCTCTGCTGAGGCAACCAAACCCTGACAGGCTCCTTTTTTCAATGTGATGGAGATACAGCTTCACATCTGCGAGCTAAGCCACTGCCTCAATACAGTCCATTGCACAGTCAGGCTGATAGAAATTGTGTTTAATCATTAACAACCCATGCTAGAGCTAATTTATTAAGTGATAAAACTTATTATCCCAGTCAGCTCTCTACTCCCTTATCCCAAATTTTCACCTTAATTTTTATGGAACGTTTGCCATTTATTTAGTTGTTTTTCTTTCATAAAGTTTCGTTATCTTTTTCTTAGCAATTTTGGACAAGAACATGGTGCAGATCTGCACAGATGGCAAGGATAAGCTGCAGTTTCTGAGAAGGTGGCTCTGAACTCTACATCACACATGTGGTGAGGTCAGTGTGTCCAAGATGCCCACAGAGAATGGTCATTTCCCTGGGACTTTCAGACATCTGCTGTTTTCATTGGAGCTACTGGTACTGTTTCTGCAGGAATGCTAGGTACCCGGAAACCTAGCCAAATTCACTCCTTACTAGGCACACAAAACTGTCAGGCCAAAATGAGGAAATAATCAGGATGCAGGAGGTGCAGTCTGAGATATGGATACGGGTCTAGCTACCACTGTGGAGGACTCACTCAGTGCTATGATGAAGCATCGTGCTGTAGGAACAGATGTCTTCTCTCTGTTGTTTTTACTTGATCTGATGAAAACAATTTCTGCTTTATTCTTCCCATAAAGTTTCCTTGTCCTAGCTTTGACACTACCATTGGTGATGATGTGTCTTTAATTTCTTGCCCTCCTACCCCAAAATCTTTCAACTTTTAAAGTCACAGTACATTTTCTCACCAACTATTTTCTCCATGTTTAGAAAGGGCCAGAAGCAGCTTAAAAAACACCACCCTTGGTCTATTTACAAAAGTCCCAAAAAATACACTTCACTTGGTGTTGAGTTTTACCTATGAACTTTCATGTCAATTCATATCATGACCTCTTGTTATTTACTGGACTTTAATTTTGTTTGAGGGAGACCAGCTAAAGCTATAGAGGAGCAAACAGGTATAGAGATACCAATCCTGTGCTTCACAGGGAGAATACTTCCTTCTTTTTTTCTTATTTTGGTGTGCTTCCAGTGCACTTAAATAGCCAAGTCATCTACTGAATTTCTTTACAGTTTGGCAAAAGCTTACAATTTGATTACATTTAGACTACCAAAATAACTCTCAGCTTAAGTATAACGAATCTCTTTGGCCTGTCAGATGTGGCAAGATTATTTATTCATTCATTTGTTCATTCATCCAGTCATCTGTATGTATGTACTGCAGAGTGTCTTAATCCAAAATATTTACTATTCAAGTAAATATAAAGTAGGTGGTGCTCAGTTACTGTGGTAGGTTGGTTATTTTTGTTGGATCTTACAGATTTTGCATCATAGAATCAGAGAATAACAGAATATCCTGAGTTGGAAGGGACTCACAAGGACCATCAAAGTCCAGTTCCTGGCCCTGTACAAGACAGCCCCAAGAATCACACCATGTACCTGAGAGCATTGTCCAAATGCTTCTTGAACTCTGTCAGGCCTCTCTTAATTTTGTAGAAGTGTCTTTAGGAGGCCCTAAATGCAGCTTGTTAAAAGACAATCTTTGGTACTTTTCCAAAATTCTTTTTCAGAAGTCAGCTCAAATATAAGATGGATTTTTAAAATATTTTTATTTCACAAAAAATTCAGAAGTACTCCTTTACTTTCAGCACCTTATGACTCAGAATAACTGACTTTTTTCATTCTGTTGCAATTTTTGTGACCACTTTTTTTATGAACAATGTGTAGAAAATATTTACATGCTATAGACAAGAAATTAATTAGCCTACACAAATTGTTATGAAAGGGTACAAATTTCAGGTTGGGTAAATTAATGTTATATAAAGCATTGGAATATTTGACTACTAAGATTTTTTTTAAAAGAATAGTTGAAACACAAATTCTAGAGGAGGAAAAAATTGTCCTAACTTAAACGCTTCTCTCAGTGCCATTGATATAAACTTGAATGGATTTCTAGAAAAAAATTATTGAGGGCTGACCATCCTGACTGCGTAAAAGCCCCATATGAGGAGAGGTGTTCTTCTTTCCCTTATTGCTGGCAAGTACCCCAGGGATGGTCCTGTCTTTCATGGTCCTCTATCATATTATCATGTTCCAACCTCATCTGGCACTTCTGTTTAGCCATCCCACTGTGAGTTCAGAATCCTTCTGTGCATACATTGCTCTTTGTTTGTCTAACAGGGCCTCAGCATGGCTGCAAAAACTCTCAAATTGTTAAAATGGGAGGTTGATATCTAGGCCAGTGGGTCTTTTGTTATTTTAAATTTTTAATTCATATGGTTTCAGCATTTCCTTTTAAATTTCCGAAAATGACATAACATCTTGGTGATCTGAAATGCAAAGCTGACAGAAGTGGGTAGTGGATTTTGAGCCTTTTATATTGACATGGAATTTCACCAGTTCTGCCAATTATATACTTTTTTTTGGTGTTATTTATATAGAATATATATTTATATAATAATATAAATTCTATATATTTATATAGAATATAATTTTATATGAAACAAAATAACATGCAATCATAAAAACTCTTCCCTTGCCAATATTCTGGGATAATCTGTGATCTGCTCTTTCAGCTGCGGTGGGAGAGACATGAAAAGAGAAATGAGTTGCATGTTGCCTGATAGACTAGGAAGAAGTATTTAGATAAGGCTGTGTTACCACCCTATAGAATAACTTTCATCCTTTGTTTCAGTTCTTTACCTGTTAAGTATGGAATATGTTGCCTATCACCCCTGAGAGTTTCAGAAATCTCCTATAAAGTGTTTTATGTTCTTGCCATGCATATAAAAGGACAGGTTTCCGTTTGTTCAGCTACAGTCAATGTCAACATTTACAACTGGTCAACTGCATCCCTAAAAAAAATTAAGCTTATTTTCTTCTTGTATAGTAGAAGGAGAGATGAAAAAAATCAGGCAAGAAAGAGTGTCTGAACAATGTGCTCTGCTGAAAAAAGATTCTTTTGTAGATATTTGCAGTAAGAACTCTCCTTTATTCTCCAAGCAAAACATTAAACTCCACTATAGTAGCAGCCAGGTCCATTCTCCCTCTTCTTTCATTGAGTGCTGCTCTTTCAATCTCCCTCATAAAAATACTTTTATAGGAAAGTGCAAAATCAGTTCCAATTTCAAGGTCTCTAATTCTAAAGTTGAAAAAACTATTTGAATATTACATAATTCTGTTTAACCCAAAAAGTAAAGCTTGCAAATCCATCTGGGTTTTTGTTTCTACTCTCTGGCGGAGACTGATGAAAGCATAAAACAAGAGAAAGAAAAATCAAGGAGAAAATAATGAACATGGAGTAATTTTATTATTAAATTA
Source organism: Manacus vitellinus (assembly GCF_001715985.3). Taxonomy (NCBI): domain Eukaryota; kingdom Metazoa; phylum Chordata; class Aves; order Passeriformes; family Pipridae; genus Manacus; species Manacus vitellinus. Next base: position 24,783,060 of record NW_021940750.1, read on the forward strand.
GCATATGAAATGTCACAACAGGGAATTATATATACCTAGGTATTACATATCACCTAGACGTCAATAGTGCTTCTTAAAACTTTTTGGTATATATTTCAGTATTATCTATGTTAATTTTGGGGTGACAAACAAAAGGAATGATTGTGGGAACTTCACATTCTAATTTCAGAATGCATTTCAGATGTCTTAAATTCTGAGTACAAACCTCCAGATGAAATTGCAGCTTTATTACTAACCTAGCAGTTTATGTGTGTGTGTATGTGTGTGTGTGTGTGTGCTTGTATGTGGAAGTTTGTATGTGTGTATATAAGCATATGCACATATAAAAACACACTAATCAACTGCCACCTCTTGCTGTTAAACCACAGCATTAAGAAAACAGTCCTGTAGACACATGTAGTACTAATATATGCTCACAGTCAGGACATTTTAAAGTCATAAAGAGAAATTCTAATGAAAATGATACTAAATGGTTTTTTGGAAAACTTAAAGCTAAAAATAGTCCACAAAATATCACAGTCAAGGAAAAAAATTAAAAATTAATTTTAAGGAATTCAGATTGATCTATTTAAAGAATGTTACCCATTTAGATGGAAGAATTATGCACTTTTTAATAGAGAACTATATTCTTTCTTAAAGAAAAGTGGATTTTTTTTTCAAAGGTCTTTTCAAAATAATGAATGGCAGATAAATTTCAGTAGAACTTTGTCCTAACTCACAAAATGGCAGAAAAACTCCAATCTGAACAGTAAACAAGAAATATTATATAAAACAACATGTCTAAGGTAGGTCATTGTGTTTCTGATTTGCTAGATTAATCTTGAAGTCAAAAGTTGACTGCCTTGGTCTGGAGGGGCCAAACAGTGTAAATCTTCCTCTAACAGAGTCATGAACTTGCATTGACATTGGCTTATGACCATCTGACAGTTAAGTCCTTTAAGTGGTAGCTGGAGTTTATCCTTTTGTTTTTACTGTAGTGTTTGATAAAGCAAGCACAAGTGTGTGTTTGTTTTTTTTCCTAAGACATTCAGCATTTTCTTTTTAGGCAAAAATTAAATCAAATAACTGAAAAAAAAAGAAATAAATAAATGAACCTTATCTAATGACATCTGAGAGAAAATTATACCGACACTAGACAGATGGCTGCAAGGACAGGTCTAGCAGAAAACAATAAGGTTGACTGGAAATAAATGTGAGAGTTTAAGAATGCAAATTAAGAAACATTTTAAAGTTTGATCAAAATTTTCTGATCATATAATTGTTTGCTTTACATGGCAAGGATATGAGAGAGTTTGCACCACCAGAAATACTAAAACTCTGGTTGGTCACAATTATTTTGGTATATTTATTATATGATGAATAGCAAAAATCAAGCAGACAGATCTATTTGCCAACAAAACTACCAAAGTTTAATCCTTGGTGAGTTTTCTCACTCATATTTTAAAAATCATAGTTTGTCATCCAAGCTGGAAAAAAATGAAATACTCTCTGTGAAATAGTAGCATGGTGGAAATGAAAATATTGCTTCTTATTTCATGCGGCCATCAGTCCTGTTATTAAGAAAGGAGTCCCTGGAAAAAAAATCTGCTGCTCCAGGTAACACAGATTTTGAATTTACATATTGGCTACAGGCTGATCAGAAGCCACAAACACATTTCATAAGAGGATCAAGCCAAGATTTAAGGGAAATTATCTCATGTAGGGACTTTAAAGAACGATACTCTTAAGACCAAACTGCAGACTGATGTCTGTTGATTATCTTAATGTGACTGTAATTTTTTGGTTAATTACTCCCTCTCCTTTCTTTTGAAAAAGAGAGCTCATAAACAACCTCATTTATTAATCGGATGGTTAATCTCTTTTACTGTAAATATAACAACAATCTGAATTTTAAAGTTTCCTTTGATTTGGCTAAAGTGCATTTGTGGAAATAAATTCATAACAGGATTTGGGCTCCTAAGGGACATTTAACTACTAACTCCAAAAAATAGCCATCATCGTTATCACCTTTATCATCATAATTGTAATACATCTGTTAGCAAATTTCTACTCTACTTGAGTAAAGTATGTTTTTATTTTTTTAAAACACAGAACTTCTGTAGCAATCAGAGTGCAAAGGAGACAAAGACCTCCTCCTTATGTGTGATTTCATGTTAGAACACTCTGTTCATGTTTTTCTGCCGCTCAATTATTCAGTCAAGAAAAAATAAGCAAAAGGAAATTTTGAATCAAAAGGTAAATGTTTGCACCTACTGAAATGCTGCTTTTCTGAGGGCAAATTGCTGATTTTTTTTCACTGAATTGTTTCATAAAACAAATGCACAAGGACAAGTATTCCCACCATAACTACAACAGTTGTGCCTCTAATTTATTTATTAAAGGTCTTTTTAGTAAATATTGTCAAATAAAATCAGACCGCTGTTTACATCTCTGAGGAGTAATAAACACAAGACAATTAACAGCTAATTATTTCCACCTGGTGAACTCTATTTTGAGAAGTTTTGATTAATTAACAGTAGGGATCTATCATCATCATTTGCTGGTGAGAAGGAGAAAGATAAAAATTTACATCAAATTAACATTAATCTAAAGTGAGGTCTTTGTCCATTTGCTGGGTCATTGCCACTAAACTCATTATAGAAATAATTGGAAAATGCAGCTACTGTTAATCAATATAACAATATGATTTCCTTTATGAAGCTGATGGCAATTATGAGGAAGTCTGAAAAGAAATTTTAAAGAAGGAGAAGTACAGAAGTATGTTGTTAAGTATTAATATGACCTTACTCTCAGCCAGTCACAGAGAAGAGAAAACTAGTTTTTCTTTGCTTTCAAGGTAGAAAAAGAAAATTGGAAATACTGGGGTGGTTGTTTCAGGGCTTCTTATTTCATCTTAAATTGGTCCCTACTCATTTCACTGAAAAAAATTCTGTAGAAAGATTTTAGGCTACAGAATCTTTCTGGTCTTTCACTTGGCATCCAAATTGTCTCTGTTTCCCTGGACCAATGACTAAAAGATTATCAGTTTTGCCAGGGTTTTATTTATCAGTGTGCAATAATCCAATCCAGTTAGCCCTCAGTAACACATCCTACCCACTCTACACTTTCCTCAGAACCCATCCTATACTTTGTCTTGAGATGGTGGACTTCGATGATCCTTGCGGGTCCCTTCCAGCTCAGAAGATTCTAGAATTCTATGAACATCAAGAGATGCATGTCATCCAGCTCCACATAATATTGCTTTAGATCCTTCAGGGGAATTTTTCAGGAGGTTAATTAAATTGTTTGTTTTCTTTACATTGGTGAGGAGTGAGTTGGTTTGAATACAGGGATAATTAACAGAAATGTTACTTAGTATATATTTAATTATGCTGGCAGTGCCCAGAGCACTGGACGAACATGTTTTTATAGCAGAGTAGTAAAAATAAATATAAAAATAAAGCAGAAGTATAATGTGTAAAAAAAGGGAAGGAGAGCTAAACACTTTTTTCTCCCCTATTCTTCTCAATTTACTCTTTTTCTTAGTCTTCTTAGTTGATTTTCATCTCTCAGCTTTCTGACCTTCATCTGTACACATGTGAGATTTACTTCTGTATCTACAGACTAGTTTATCTACTGCTACTCTATTATAGTATATATTTGATCTTGAGCATATGTGGTTGCCAGACAGTGCCTATTTGTTGTTGTACCAATCAAGACTTGAGGTGAAAGTACTAGATATTTCTTCCTTTTTTTTTGATTTTGCCTTTTTTTATGTAGTCAATAATTATAGCAGAGATCTAATGGAGATATACGGAGGGCAAACTGTTCTTAGGACAGTCCTTGATATGTTAAAAACAAACAAACAAGCAAGAACACATAAAATCTGCAAAATTTTGCAACAAATATTTCATAATTTCCATTTGAAATTAAGGGAATCCTATATTTCCGCTTTCTTCTAAAATGCAAAAAACCTTTCTGCTTCATCAAAACAGCATGCAAAAGATACTCTATGTGACGACCTTTGCCTAAAAAGCGAATTCTGATGTTTTCATTGCTGTTTCTGCAGAAGAAAAGGGGAAATGGAATGAGAATTTTTAATACTATATTTTTTACCATTTTCTCTCTTTTTAAAATCTTAATTTTCTTTTTCCACTCATAGTTTTCTTATAGTCTTCACAAGTTTTCTACCTAAAAAGGTAAATACAGTTGGTTAGGTGGGTTATCTTGTACACTGAGATTAAGAAGCCAAGACAAAGTAGAACAGTTTTTGAATTAACAGGATAAACAACAGCCAGAGTACTGTAGGCTTAATTCCCCTTCAGAACTCATGCTAGGACAGCTGATTGTCTCTGTTGGTCTGTAACATCTCTGGCTCATGCTCCATTATTGAGCTAGTGGATAAATTTCAAGTTTCAAACAAAATATGACAGACTGGTTCCAATAAATTCACTGCCATCCATTCATTTCAATTTTTTTCTTTAATAAGTAAGATGTAAATTTTAGATCCTGAAATGATTCAGATCAATCTTGCAAAGATTACTTGTTTGTTGCCTGGAATATACGGACTTTCCTGCTCAGAAATGTTTCCATTTACTGTGAGTTTTGAATTTGTAGTGCACATGCCTGACCTTTTTCTCACTCTGAGTGATCTTGAAATGCAATGATCCAAATGGGACTATTCAATAAGTTTAGTTGTCTTAATAATCAGCAGAGTTTGGTACTAGGGAAATTGTTAGATGTGGTTGTGATCTACAGTGCAAAGTAAACACAGATAATGTACAGATGTTTGATTATCTAAGTATATTCTAAGTGAAAACAAAACAAAACAAAAAAAGTAAAATAATTGAGACTATTCTTTGTCCATACATGTTTATAACTGTGCCCCGACATTTTAAATACAAAGAATACCATCTGTCCTGGAGTCTGAACCAGCTGTATTTGAGCGTCCTGAATCCAAAACAAAAATTTTCAGTGTCCTTTTTGGAAGTTTTGTAAGATACAATGATCATTACATTGCAGAAGTCATCAAATCACATTACTGCCTGTGGCCATGTACAAGTTTGGATACAGTCCTCTAGTCAGAATCTGAACATTGTCCTTATATTGCCTGGCTTACTGATATTTTGAGTAGTTACTAAAATAATTTGGAAATTTCAGCCACCAAAAAAAGTTTTTGTATTTCTCTTATCTACCATATATCATTAAATACCACAGACTATTTTTTCTATCCATATTTTCTAATTTCAAAAAGAAATGTCAAAATATACTTGTACTTTTTATTATGATTAGTGTTAAAATTGTTATTTACAGATTAAAAGAATCAAGTAGAACATATCTTGCTCTAAATTCAGGATAAAGTGGATTGAGGGAGGAGCTGGATGAAACATAGTGCTCTAGGGATTATATTTGAGAACAAAGGAACTTTGTCACTTTAGCATTCATGATCAAGATCAAGAACTGCTGTTAGATCCTCCGAATTAACCCTATTAGAAAACACATTAACTTCTGGTGTGAATAATAAATAGTGTGCAATCCCACTTTATTTTCACATACTCTAAGCCGTGATCCTAATGGTATCATACACCCACAAAAAGTGGTGGTAGAGAAGGAAGAATTCTTGCAGAGTGGATGTTGCCACAACACACATAGGAAAAGCTAAGACAGAAGAGCTGAAAGAGGGTTTTGTAGCTCTTTTTAGCACTTTGGTAAATATTTACTCTGAGTTAAGATCAAGTTTTTACCACGCACTGATATAGGAAAAAAAAAGGTAGAGAGAGAGAAATGTCAGGCCTAAGTCAAATTATATGACTGAGACCTGAAGAACCAAGGAGAGAAATATGACTGCACTTTCTGTAACCACAATGAAGATTAATTCCTTTTTTCAAGCAAAAGACAGAGAAAATGGATGTCAGTTAAAGACACAATTGAAGAAAATGTATGTCAAAATTTTTGACTGACCTTGTGCTGTTCCCTTATCACCATCATATACACACACGTGTGTGTGTGTGTGCACATACACATACACATATGAAGTTGTTCTCTTCAGCTCAGTTATTCCAGGAAAAAGGGTTTGAGGCAAGATTCTCACTTTCACTTAAGCTCTTTTACATGACATCTGAAATGTAAAGCACCAAGGAAATCTGTCCCTTACTCTTGCCGAAGACAGAAGGTTTCCCAGCGTAATAAGGCAAAATTCATGCTGTGCAGCTACTGAAGAAGAGGGGATTAGATCAGCCACATGTTGGGTGGAATGTAGCAGCTATTTACCAGAACACAGCAACTCTCTACAACATGCTAGGAAAGGAAATTAAGAAAACTGTCTCCATCTGAAGCTGCAGGGGAAATTTAGAGAAGCAGAATGTAATTAACCTAATTGAAATTTGTCAGAGTACAGGATTTTTCCAGAGCCTTACTGCTCAGAATGACTTTATCATGAAACAAACGAGCCACTAGCACATGCATCCACTTTTAGCAAAGCAGGAGCTTTGAACTTTTGTGCATATCTACGCTAAGCACCAAAGACCATTCATGCATCAAGCATTCAGTCCTCTGTACTGCTTGTTCTTGGGAAAAAAACAGTAAAATCAAGTTGGTGTAACAGGACATCTCGAACACACAGTCTATATTTGTCAACATTTTCATTGGTGACTTAAATGAGAGAAACTGATTATTTTTCAGGGTCTTGTGAAACTTAAGGAGATCTTAGTATTGTTGCCATAAAGCACAGACACACTACAGAAGACAAAAAAGAAACCAGCAATACATCACCTATATATTTTTCAGAGCTTCACCCAGCAACATTTCTGGAAGCTGCAATTCTTTCTCATATGAACTATTGGACAGGAAAAATCACTACACTCACTACCTGCATCACTTTTTAGATGTATGACATTTCTTCTACACCTCATTTCTCTTCAGGAAGAGAAGAAAAGATGGAAATATTTCAATACACTCATTGTTAGATAGATAAATTGAGATGGGTGATGGACTTAGTGACTTCTAAATATTATACAGCATTTCCATAGCAGACCTGAGAATGCTGAAGCCTGCTTTAAACATTTCTTTCATTAGTTCTATAGATGTGCCATCCTGAAATATACATTTTGTATAAAAAACCACAAACTGAGTATTTTGTTTTGTTTATTATCCTGACTTCTCCAACCACACATGCAGCTCACAGATTTATCTGCAGAATCTTCTGAGATCATTTTCTGAGCCATGTTGTGGTTCTATTTAACAGATTCTCAGTTTCAAGTCTTTACTCCCAGGCTAATTGTTTTACCATTCCCTAACTCATACTGCCTGTTCTGCTTACTGATCTAGCCACCTTACTAAAAATCTCAAACCTTACTGACTGTAGTTACATTGTTCTTTTTTCTTAATACATCTCTGGTCTTGGCATTATTGGAGAATGTAATGTTTTAGTGTTGGGGGTAAAAAAGTCCACTGTTATTGTACACACCTGTTCCCGTGAGAGACCCATTTGTGTTCTGTAACTTTGCTGTCCAATAAAATATGGTATCTAAAAGAATACAATAGCATCCTTTATGTCACACAGTGAACAAGACTGGGTAGGAATCAGCAGTAAAGTGTTGTTTTACAAAAGGTTTGGAACAGGAATGCTTTTACCAGAAATTTTGCAATGGAAGGAGTACCAGACTTTAAAAGAGCTCAGCTAAACATGTCATAAAGTGTGAATGTTAACAACATCTGTCTCTTTAAAAAAAAAAGTTAATTCCTCTCAAGAAGGTAGGCTTCTAAAGGAGAATGGGGGAGCAGAGCGAAAGGTATGGCTCTCCAGAAGGCAGTATCTAGACGAAGGCTTCCTGATGATCCCATGGTGTTTAGAAGGGATTGTCAAGAGTTTATTATGCACAAAACTTTCTACAACAGGAAAAGGAAAGGAAACCTTAGAGAGAACGTCTCCATTCAGCAGTTATTTCATAGTCCTGACCATAGACTTTTCTGCAGGAATTAGTCACTTTGAACTAACATTTAGAAATACCTGGTAAACTTTGAAACTGAAAACAGACTTAGGGCTATAGATAATATTCTATGAAGAAACAGAACCAATACTGACTCATTGCACTAATTTAGACTCCTTGATACCCCTCTTATTTTATTGAGATGGGAAACTCTAGATGGAAATATGTCCTGCCTATAATGGGTGAGCATCCACTTCAAGGAAGCGTTGGTAGGAGTTATAATTGAAAATACTGGAAATTTTCTGTATATTTTTGAGGATCTGAATCTTATTCCACCTGAACTTTAATTTCTCATAGGTAAGAAAGGAAAAATTATCTTTTTTTAAAAGGACAATTTTTCTGATTTCTGTAATTATAAATATATCAATGTTCAAAATACTGACTGATTGGTTCTGGAAATTGGATGAAGATTAAGCCAGAAAATGTCACTTAAAGAGAATAATTTTATTTCCAGAATAACCAAAACAGTTATTATCTAATGTCAGTTTCTGTAATTATAGAATATATATTTTTTTCTTAAAAATCGTTTTTTTTCTTTTATTTCTTGAACTTAATCAGAGACTTTCAGCAATAAATTCTGAAGCGACTAGCAGATACTCAGTATCTATTTTGCTTACGATGAAGATAAAATCAGTCCTTCAAAATTCCTTCTCAGTTTTCATCCACACATCACTTTGTCTCTCACCCCAAATCTGTTTTTCATGTCATAAAATATTTTTTAATTCCCTTGGTTTTCTGTGGAATGTGTTCACTAAATCCTTCCAGGCATTTCTCACTATCTTTATGCCTGAGAAACCAAATTGTATGTCATCTGACTGTCATTATTTTGGTCTCATTTTCTAATTTGATTTCCCAACATGCTCTGATGACCCAATAGCTTTCTTCCTCTCTCTCTCTCTTTTTTTTTTTTGTTCAAAGTTCAATATTGTCTCTATAAAAAGAGGGATGAGAATCTTTGGGAGCACCTATTTTGCCTCTCCAGCTTTGATTGTTCCTTATTCCATTCTATTTCTGACCTCACATGGTCAACTAAGTTAATACTTTTAGAACTGATCTCTGAACCAGGATCGATTCGTGGTCAAATCTGTGGAAGATTAAAAATGCTGAAAATAGACTGTCTTGTCTGTAAATACCAACACATTCTGTATGATTGAACCAGAATGACAATAGGAATAGACAGCTTGATATATTTTTCAGTGAATTTTTTAAATGTAATTCCCTTATAAAATCTAAACTAGTAAATATGAACATGTAAATTCCCATTTCTTGAAAATATTCTATCAAAATCAATGCTTGTAATGACAATTATTTAACTTCAGAAACTATCTCCAAGTATTTATGAAATCATTTTGTAAATACAGAATTCTAAAATAACTCTCATGTCATCTGCATTACAGAATTTTTTTGTATCCTCTTACATGATCTGCCATAAGACCTTAGTATGAGGTCTGAGTATATCCCTTGACTTCTTAATGGAAAGCTAGTCACCAACATCAGTTGGAAAGATGATGTGGGATTTAATATTTATTAACATATTTTATGAATATGTAAAAGGAATAGGAATATATGTATAAGCATGATATCAAACCAAAACAGTAGAAGTTAACAGGTTGCAAACCTATTGAAATTAAAGAAACAGCATGCTAAAGATTGTTCCATCAAAAATGATTTTGCTTTTATGAGTTTGTTTGCCAGTCGTTAAGTCTTCAGCTATACAAGCTTCTAGTCCACTATATCCACTGTAATTCCCTCTTCAATAAAGTGTGAACTTTGGACCCTGGATCTTCAGAGCACAAGTTTCACAAATTTCTCCTACTTCCTTTAAAGAACTAATTATTAGAGTTTGCTATAAACACGGAGTGTACCAGGTGCTAGTCATAATTTCGGGAAATAGTGGATTGTGGAGGCACGCATATCACAGATCAGGTTACCCCTGCATTAACTTTAGGGGACACTGTCTTAGAGGCAGTGTAGTTAACAGAAGGCAACCTGTGTCCATCACATCAGACATCTGGATTTTAATTATAAATTACATGGGGGGTTTGTTAAGGTATAAGTATCTGAGGCATGAAAATATCACAAAGGGCAAGTTATTAATATTAATACAATATGGAATATATTATCTTCTTCTTTACTTTATTTTCCCTTTTTTAAAATTAGTTAGAAAACAGATGACAAGTGCTAAATATGAACTCAACTTGTCTGTGTCTTTTCTGAAAACTCGACTACATACTGTACAGAAGTGAGTTCTCAAAAGCATGTTCAGTTTTTATTGACAAATGTATAATTTTTGCAGCATTTCTATCTAATCAAATGATTCAAAGACTTTAAGTGACAGCTTTGATGGCTGTAAAAAATCTGTATGAATTTTAATAAGATAAAGAACAAACTGCTTCTTCCCTAACCTCCTAGAAAAATCTGAACATATTTTGATCAAAATATCAGGAAGATTCAAAAGTGATCAGGCAGAATGAGCAATCACAAAATAAACACTGAGAAGTAGAGAACAGGTTTAGTTTCAAGACCACTACAGTGATTCCTGTACTGTTGCAAAGTTACAAGAAAATTATATATATCAGAGATCTGCTTCAACTTTGGAATTTTAAAAAATAGTAGTATTTTTATCACACTGTAGTGATACTAATACTTTAGTCATTAGTTAATCTGTGAAAATAAAGCATTTCCTACAGATATAAAATTGAAATTAATAAGGTACCAAAAGGTTTCTTTTTAAATCCTCTTATCACTTAAACCATCTATTGTGTACTCAGTCTGCAAAAAGTTTGTTGCTGCAAATTTTTCAGTCACTGTGTTCTCAGACTACTTCTTAGCTGAGCTGGGAGATTTGAAGTGATATCAACTATTATTCTATTTTACACACATCATCCCTGAATAGACATTTAGGATCACTTCCATGTTGTGTAATAGGGCTTTCAAATCTTCCCTTTTGCTTCAGTGTATTAGTACAGCATACTGGATGCTTTTCTGCTTTGCCTTCACTCATTTCATGCATAGACAAGATCCATTGTGTTGCTTGCAGGCATTCTTCATGTGGTTGGTTTGTATCAGGAACACAGTTCTTGAAGGACTTCTCCATTATGTTAAGGAAAAGAAAGAGAATATTGTAGTTTCACACCAAAAAAAAGTCGTTTTGGAAGAATGGAAACAAACAGGGGATGACTGAACAGGCAGTTTTCCTTCTGTTCTGCTTTAAAGGACTAGGTTTCATATGTTTTCACTAGTACATCCAAATCTAGTGAGTCCCGATATTTGTGTTATGCACTTGGAGTCTCCTGCTTTGGGAGGGAAAGACTGCTAACCTTTCATTTTTATTTATTTTTAGATTGATGACCGATGTTGCAGTAGTTTCTAAACTGAAAAAGGTGTGCTTTTGTGTGTTACTTGCTTGATGTCTAACATTCTTGATGAACAGAACTGAACTGAATGGCAATGTATTGCTAGGGAGCAGAAACACTAATTTTTAAATACAGTGTTAAATCAGTGATGCTAAGGAAAGCTATCTGCTCCTGCAGCTTTACAGATTATGAGATATTATCTCCTCTGTTCTTTCTCATTGAGCCTCATAAAGAACAGAGAAACTGAGAAACAGAATCAAGCTTAATTTCAAATGCTTTCCTTAAAGTGGGACACAACTAACTTGTATGCAGTTGGAAGAAAATATCAAAAGCTTGATCCACGTAGATTTTAGTTAAAGCTGTTACACTGTAAAATCCTGAATGGTTATTTTTAAAGATATAATCTTCATTGTAAGTGTAACTTAGTTCTACTTCAAAACACAAGAAGATAATTTGGGGAATGGTTATTCAAAGTCTATTTTTGCTTTTAGGAGTGCCTTAAATGTCCCTTTTTCTCCCTTTTTTACTTTTTGAACAAAATTGGAAAAGATTCCATAAGAGCAGAAAAAGGGAGCAAAGCTGATGCTTTCTGCATGCATTCAGAATATTGATAACCAAACCAGAAAAGACACCCCCCCCGGTTAAAGCACAATGTTTATAACACAAGTTTAGTTCAGACATCTAATGTTCTGGAATTTGTTTTCCAAATATGCTTTTGATCATAGATGAGCAACACTTGAATCAAGTGTGATTTGTTCTTTTCTTAGTCTGAAATTCTCTGCAATTTCATCCTTGCTTAAATTTCAAAGCCAAAAAAGACAATTATTTTTATTACTATTCTTATTATTATTTTTATTACAACAGCCATTATATTTGAAGTTTTTCATTTAGCTAAACAGTTGCCATAGAGAAAAAGCATTCCCATTCTCAGAGGTTATTCTTTTTGAGGTATCTGGAATCTGAGGTCCATTCAATAATACAAAGTGATTGATGCACGATAAATCCATTGACTGCATGGGGAGACGTTTCAGGGAAGCTCAGATTTCTATCTCACGGGTTTTTCATTTATTTCTGTAGTCACTACCAAGGCTCATTGGTTTGATTCAGGCTGTGGGACTGGAGAAAATTTGAGTAGGATCACCTGTTACTTTGACAGGCTCTTGTCTCAGTTATATGTTCCAAAAAAAATATGTACCTGTTATTAGAATACACACACTCTGATGTTTGTCTTTGCAAATACATTATGGAGTAGTAGCCAAATATGGTCATCAAAGAGAAAAACAGTTATTTGAGAACTGGAGAAAAGATTGACACTGTAAATAAATGTATGGAAGACCTGAGGTGGATTTATCTGGGATTGAAATGTAGGGTGGCTCTTCCCCTTTCCTTAAGAACAGTGTTAACTACTGGATAGGGAAGAAGCTGCCTGCTCCCTGGGCAGCTGTGTCCGCCTATGGCAAGCTTTAGTTCAGATGAAAAGATTGGTAAGTGAATGGAAACTGCTTTATATCATTTTTTATACTGTTCGTTTTTTTTCCTGGAATTTAAAACTGAGGTGCCAAACCGAGAAAGAATTACTCCCTTACACCTCCACCATTGTGACTAAAGCAGGCACAAAAATCACCTACCACTACTGAATAAAAATTAGCTCCCCCATTCTCTTGGGGCTAGATTTTCGACTTCAAAAGGCATTACTTCATTTAGCTAAGGATTATAGAGTTTAAGAGAAACACCCAAAAGGAGAATTAACTCATATTAAAATAATAAAGCAGGCAATAGAAATGAAATCAGTTTAAAGATCACAACTGCTTTGAAAACAATTAGCATTAATGCAGAGCTCATTAAGTATTATATATTACTTGACTAGAGGGTCTAAATGAAGAAAGAGAAGAAGGGAAGCAAAGAAAACTTCAATGAAAATTAAGTAAATTGATTAGTTTTGTAAAGACTGGTATATTTTTCATTACTTTTATTTTACCAGTTTTCCAGTTCACATAAACACTGTTATGATATTCATACATCATGGGCTGATTCTTTTTTTCTTGCATGATATGATTTTTGCTCCAGGCCAATATATTCTATGGGAGAGGATGATCCATTTGTTTGCTTTGCTCTCTGGGCTTCCTTCTGCTCCAACATAATTTTATTTTACTTTCCATATAAAAAATAATTCTAAAGAGCCTGATGTTTTCACCTCTCTGATAGATGGTTCTTTGAGGGTGGTGATGGCAAGTAATACTCTGTACTGGTTCGAGTTATTCTTCTTTGTTCATTGCTTATTGAATAATGTTCTCCACTGAAAATTTCCTTTAGACGCAATATCACCATCTGCAATATTTTAAATTCCAAAAGTAATCATGTTAGACTTCTTTTACTCCTTCCAACCACCAGACATAGCCAGGCTGACTAGCTCTTCAGTCTTTCTGTCACCCTCATACTTAGCTTTAAAAACTCACTTGAGTACATTTGCTGCCTTTTTGCATTCTATTTGACAATAAAGGTTATCACGCTCTCTCTGGATTTATATTTTTAAAAGTGTCATCTTGCAATGATCAGTATGACAGCATGTTTCATACAGTGGTCCATAAAACCTTTGGAGAAAACCCAAGAGAGGATTAGTGCTTGTGAAAGACAAAGCTGGAGGAGGGAAGGAACCAAAAGATTCTTTTTTATTTTGTATTTCATATAGTGAGAAAAAGGGCAAATCCTCCTCTTCCCCCTTGGAGTTTTGGTGATTGATGCCACTTGCAGTACTTCCATAATTCTCTAGATAGCACAACTTTCAATCAGAGTGAAACATAATATCATTTTATCGCACATAAGCTTAAAACCTTTAGAGAGGCAGACGTTGCTGTTTTGTAAAGATGTTATAGGTTATAAATCTGAGAGGAATTTTTTCCTTCCCTGCTTCCCTGTAATAGAAACAGAGTTTCGAATAGGGAAGAGGGAAGGGAGGTAATTAGCCTTACGAAGGAATTAGCTTGCCAGACTGCATTCCTCACTGACAGACCATCAGAGAGGCTGGGGAGAGAGGAGGGGCTGGCTCTGTTCTGAGGGGAGAGGGGCAGACGGCGGAGCTCGCTCTCTCGGACGGAGCCGGGGGGGGTGGTGTCTGCATGCAGGCATTTGGAGAGAAGGCCTGGAAACCTGTTTGTGTGGCTTCCCGTCTTGTTCAGCCCTGACTGCTGGCTTCAACTTGCCTGTGAGCTGTTTTTTTGTCTCCAGCCTGGACCTGCTGTGCTTTCATCGGAGAGTCTCTGTGCTCACTGGGAGAAAAGGAGGAGCTTTTTGGGGTGCCATCAACTGAGAACCACAGTGAGTCCTGTTGGGGGGTGAACTGTTTTCCTTACCCCTTCCTCCCATTGAGGGAACGGTCCCCCATTTCCTTCTCGGTTTCTCCCACGATCTGAGACCCCCCCCGGACCCCCCTCCCCATGTGGTGACCGCCAGAGCCCAACAGCGCCCCCTGCTGGCCACGACAGAGACCTGCAGGCCCTGCACCTCCAGCGATCCAACAGCGCCCCCTGCAGGCCACGGTTAGGGCTGCGCTAAAGGACAGAGAAGTGTTCAGTCAGAGCCTTTTTTTTTCTTCTAGGACCACTGCCTAGTTTTTTTGTGTCCTGTTACTGTTTTTGCCAACATACATATATCTTTTAATAAAGGGTTGTTATTCCTTCTGGTCTTTTTTCCACACTTCCTCGATTAAAGGCCCTTAATTTTGAATTTACAATTGCTGAGAGAGAGGAGTTTGGTCTATCTCGTCACTCATTCTCTTTAGCAAACATTCCAGTCTCCTCAGACTGAGACAATAGAGAAATCTGAAATGAATAGAAATTGCTTGGATTAACGGAACAGAAGGCATTGGTAAATAATTGTGTTGGAGATTAAACAGTACCAAAACCCTTTAGCTGGTAATGCATGCTACATAATAATATGGCAAGTATCATGCAGGTTGCAGATTTGCCTCTGGGATGTATTGTATCATAAAATACAATATTTGGTGTAGCAGGTTGACCCTGGCTGGATGCCAGGTGCCCACCAAAGCTGTTCTGTCGCTCCCCTCTTCAACTGGACAGGGGGGAAAAAACGTAATGACAGGCTCGTGGGTTCAGATAAGAACAAGGAGAGATCACTCACCAATTACCATCATGGGCCAAACTACCTTGGGGAAATTAACTGAATGTATTACCAATCAATTCAGACTAGGATAATAGGAAATAAAACCAAATCTTAAAACACCCTCCCCCCATCCCTCCCTCTTCTCAGACCTAACTTTATTCGCAATTTTCTACCTTCAGGAACAGGTTTCTCCAGCATGAGTCCCCTGCAGGGTCACACGTCCTGCCAGCAAATCTGTTCCAGCATGGGCTCCTCCCTCCATGGGGTCACAGGTCCTGCCAGAAGCCTTCTCCAGTGTGGGCTTCCTATGAGGTCACAGCCTCCTTCAGGCATCCCCTTGCCCCAGTGTGGGGTCCTCCATGGACTGCAGGTGGATCTCTGCTCCATCATAGACCTCCAGGGGCTGCAGGGGCACATCCTGCTTCATGGTCATCACCATGGGCTACAGGGAAATCTCTGCTCCAGTGCCTGAAGCATCTCCTCTCCTCCTTCTTCACTGACCTTGGTGTCTGCAGAGCTGTTTCTCTCAGATATTCTCACTCCCCTCTTCGGCTGCAGTTGCTCAGGGTTTTTTTCCTGAAATACATTATCCCAGAGATGCTGCCACCATTGCTGATGGTCTCAGTGCTGGTCAGCAGTGGGGCCATTTTGGAGCCAGCTGGCACTGGCTCTGTCAAGCGCAGGGAAAGTTTCTGACAGCTTTTCACAGAAACCGCCTCTGTAGCCCCTCCACTGCCAAAAGCTCACCACGCAAACCCAATACATTTGGTTTACATAGACAATTCCAAATTCAGTTTTATACTATCGTAGACACAATACCTTATAAATATATATATAAAGAACTTTTTTAATTATGGGGAACTGCAAAAGCTTGAGAGGAGTTAAATCAGTAATTGCTTTCTGACATGTGGGCTTTATTGCATTTAACCTCTGTGGATATTTTCCTGCAATGGTCAGAATGGTTATTTCTAGGATTAAGTAGAAGGATCAAGCATACAGAAATTCAATACATATTTTCTAATATTTGGGTCTCAGTTGCAGATCTTCAATCATTCCTGACATCTGGCATGTTGATGTCTCCAGGTCAAATTCTATTTTCTTTTACACCAAAGCCAATCCAGAGTGAATCACAGTCAGTGGGAGTTGAGAGGCAGAGCAGGTTAGTTTAGCCTAACAAACAAGAGAAGAGAATCCTCCCTGCTGCCGTTAGTGAAAAGGTTCATTTTACTCCTTTTGTGATCTGAATGAAGTTCATTACATTTTAAATCTTTTTTTCTAGCAGGAAGTTGTAGTCCTCTATTTTGGGACTATAGCTGACTCAAAAAGAGAAAGGGAGTTTAAAATGGTGACAAATGACACTACAAGCAACTGTTACGCACTTTGTCAACCTGGCTGAGTAAAAACTTCTGTGGATGAACTGGCTCGGAGGATACATTTTGTTGACAGAATTCCAATGCAAAGATACCAACAGAGGGGAAAAACACTCCAAATCATTGACAGTTAAACAACTCTCTCAGGAATTTCTGTTAGAAACTGGAGCTGACTTCTAATATGTCACATCCTGACTAACTCAAGAGTTAAATCTCAAATATTACAGAGTTCTCTCATCTCTTTTGTATTCTCCAGTACCATAAACCCATCATTTTAAATCAATGTGCTTAGTCGTAGGATAAAGTCTGCTCACTGTAAATTTAGAGGGCAATTTCTGAAACAAAGGCTAATTTTCCAGGCTTCTGAAGGAGGCAGCCTGCTGGGTCATGGGGTCTCACTGCTGAGAACTGCAACAGATGCGAAGAGAATAATGATGGATGCAGATCTTTCCCAAGCAAAGCGTAGCTCAAGTAGCTCAACCATTAAATAGTTAGTCAGACTTAACTCTGTTTTCTGTACATTACCCAGCAAACGTTGCTGAGTTGCAAGTGTTGACATCCCATATGTAACCAGTGGTTCATAAGCAGGTTTTTTACTTTCTGTTTTCGTAACATAATTAATAAAATTTTCTTCATCTAGAAGTGTTACTGTACTGAGCCCACTTGGACTTTGTCAATCTAATGTCACAGCGGTTGACAGAGGAATTTTTCCTCATGCGAGGGAAATAGCTCTGCTTAGTTCTAGTGGGGAGAAAATGATTGATAGAGTAGTTACAGGAGAAGAACTGATTAAATAAAATTCTGATAATTTTGTTTCCATGCAAAGATGTTAATATTGTATCTTACTTTTCTGTTTAGTCTCTCATAAAGGTGACATTTCTTTATAAATTTATTTCTAGGTCTACACCAGATTTTGCTAATGAAAAGGGTAATAATTAATTAATTCTTATAGAATGATAATACAGTGGAAAAGTCAGGATATAGAAGAAATCCCTGGTGTGTGACTTCCTCCTGTCTTGAGGAAAATTTGCCTTCCATACCTGTAAGTAATGCATTCCTTGGATGTCATCATAGATTTGTCTTTCGAAATTTAAAAATTCCAGGAATTTCGAGAAATGCTAAAGTAATGTCTCTGAACCAAGAAGTATTGCTCTATAAGTTGTGGAAACAGCAACATCTTCACAAAGCCTGAAGAGCTTTTTAGTTTTGTATAAATTCTTTCAATTTTTTTTATAGATTCATTAAAATCTTACACAGGAATAGAGTGAAAAGGAAAATATTAAATAATGCATTACTTTTCAAAGATGCCTCTTCTCCTATGGTACTTGGGTATTTGCAGGTCAGCTGGTGAGGACAATTTAATTGCTCCATTCTTCTTTGAAATTATTAGAACAAGAGTAATAAAGGAAGCACTCTTGCAAATGCAGTTTGCGTGGCATATTGCCTACTGTATATTTTAATTCTTGTTGTATGAAAAAGGACTGTCTACTGAGTGTAGCTGATAGCTTGTATTATCAGCTAAATAATAAATTAATATAATAGTTTGAAATTTTAATTCAAGTTGGAACCCATAAAGGGTGCATAAATCGATCTGTTATACAACAACAAAATCGTCTATATTCAAAGTTTAGCTATTTTACCTCCCAGAAGGTGTCATTATGACATCTTCCTTTGGTATTATAAAAATGTACATTTTATATATTTCAACCTTTTAAAGGGTATTTCCCAATTTACTCACAACACAAAATTTAACCATCTTCTGTTGAGATGCTCATAAACATATTTCAGTTTTATGTAGTGTAATTTGAACTAGAAAGAACTGAGAGAAATGATCAGTGAGCTCCAATGACTATTTGTGGCTGTAATAAAGCCACTTTAATACTGCACACTTGCATGATGCATCACATATTACAAATGTGATCACCTAACAGTGCATGAACACACCAGTAAGATTAACACTTTTGAGAAGGGAAGTGAAAATTATTACATTCAAGAAACACTGTTCATGCAGGGAGTGTTCTTGTGCAAACAGATTAAAGCCAAGGCATCCTCAAAGGGAAATAACTTTGAACATGAGGAAACATTGTATAGTGCTTGAAATTAAAAGAACTTCTTTAGAACAGAGCTCACAGTTCCTCTTCATATGAAGGGACTAAAGCGATGGCCTTTCTTGCTTCAAATGAAGGTAGGTAGTTCTTTTGCCGTTTTTGTTCGCAGGAAATTGTGAGTGACATGAGTGCAAAGGATTTGTCTTCTCTGGCTGCACAGAGGTGATGCAACTAAATTGTCTTTTTTGTCCTTGATGAATGAAGTTGAAAGTTATTTATTTTCTCTTTTTACTGTGAGTATTGTCCAATCAATTTTCTCCAAGACTGTAGGGCTTCTAGTAGGTGGAAATCTTTGTTTAGAGAATACACCGCTTTGACAGTTTGATTTATGTCACTATATAATGTAAAATCTAGTTGGCAGGTCAAACTATAGTATTGGGAGTTAGATTTTTAAGCAGAAAATCTGCCCCCATCTTCCTCCTAAAAAGGGTTTGTCTAAGTTAAAGACAAGTAACGGCCATGCAGAAGAAGAAACTATCTGAACACAAGATAACACAAACGAAGATTGGTTATTTTTTAAATAAAGCTCCAGTTTAAACCAATCTCTTTTTATGTTTTTATCCATTCTTTTGCTGTGTTTTATTTGTGAAATTAACATTCCTTGACTGCGACGTTATTTTCTTTTTGAGAAAGTTGGTCTTTGTGAAATTTTTGCATGGAATTCCATTTCTTATATAATCACCTTCCATGGCACGGCTTGGATCATGCATTGGACTGATGTGAAGTTCAAAATTAATTTGTGGGTAATACACATCCTAAAACAATTTTAATAAAAGCTTTCCTGTGAAGCTTTCAATGGTTGTTTATGTGGAAGGAAACATTCTGTTTGATTTCTGATATTATTTTCCTATATTAGGAACATTAGCCACTTAATAAACTTAATAAAACTTAATCACTTTAGCCACAATGAAATAAAAAATATATTTTATAGTTATGTATACTACAGTTTGCATTTATAATTAATCTTGTGCTTCACCCCTGCAGAGATTCTTGTCCAAACATGTGAACCTTATCATTTCAACAGCCCTATAGCATCAGAGCTTTAATGTACATAATACACTGCAGTGCTTCTGTGAGATATTGTGTTAATGTATTTTTACCAAAAGTTTTCTGGGTTTTTCATGCAAATGTAACTATTTTCACAACATTTTCCTCAGGAAAAAACTACTGAATAGAAATTCTGGTCAAAGAGGAACCTATGCAGATGTTCCTCTGCACTCTCCTCTTCAAAAACAAATACAGATACATTCACAAATGTATCTGCAAAGGTACCTATATCTCTCTTCTGCAAAATTCTGTCTACTAGCTCAGATAATTCCTTTTTCTTATGGGCAATTATTTAATGCTTAAATTCATACTCCAGTAGTACATGTGCTACATGAATATTCTGAGTTGTCTTATTTTTCACAAGCTATTATTTTTTTCTTCTTCCTCCTCTTTGCTTCCACCACCATAAAAATCCCACACTGAGAAAAAACATACCCTGAAGATCTTCTTTGAAAAACATGATGTATTTAGATGTACAAATGAAAAACAGTTTGCAAACTTCATTATTGTTGAAGAATAAAGAGTTTTGTGGATTGCTCCTGTTGTTCTCCTTTCTCCTCAGCATACAATCCAGCTGAGGTCTATGTGTATATGTGACAAATTTCTTGGGGATATCAAGGAAGAACAGAGCCCAGAGGCAGTTCAAACAATTTCAGTGGAATGGTGTGCTTAAAACATGGTTAGAGAAATTACAGTCAACTTCATATGAAGTGAAAGTCTCCATCTTCCATTTCACCTTAGCATTATGAATGAATGAAATAAACCAACTTTTAGAACTGAAGAACAAAAATAATTTCTGTGTTTCAAAGCTGATGGTCATTTTATGAAGCTGGAATGAATTGAACATCACAATTCATTATTCTGACATAATTCATATTATTTCTTACAATACCCAATGCTTCATTTAGATCTCTACAATTTCTGTAGATGTGAAGCTTCCTCTTTTGTTGGTTGGTTGGTTGGTTGGTTGGTTTTGGTTTTGTGGGGGTTTTCTTTGGGGGGTTAGGGTGGGGTAGCGGGGGGGGACAAGTTGAGGTTTTATTTTTTTTTTGAGGAAACCTTTTTCTTTGAGGAAAGGATTTTTCCGGATGGTATTAGGAATCTTCTAATAGTCAGCATTCTGGTGGCTAAAGCATGTTCTCAAGCTATAGGAAACCTCAGTAAAATAGTTAGATTACTGTGATTCCGGATTACTGGAATCACATTGTCCCAGAACCAGAAAGAGTGTCCTGACTGCTACTATGGGGTTGCTTCATGCCAACACGATCTAGTCAGAAAATGTTGTTGTTGTGAAATAAAATTCCTGGTTCCTGAGAAGTACCATGGATGCAATCCTCTTTCCCAGATCACATAATTAAATGGAGATTTTATTTGTCAGTTCAAATGCTCATTAACTGGACATTTTATGCACACTCTTTTTCTTAGAAGGGGAAAAGTCAGTCATCTGCTTTGTGTGGATGGACTTCATAGCAACTAAGAAATAGAGTAAAGAGATTCTGACAAATTTAGAATGGAGGTAATCATGTTTTATTACTCTGAACACAGGGAAATGAATGTGGTTTGTAAGGGCAGACAGGAGCTCAGTTTCCAAATGCTCTCTTTTCTGAATCTTATGCTTCGTCCTTAGAAGAAGTATTGAGTGGTCTCTGGTATTTTATAAAATTAAAGCTCTTTTGCTGTTAGGTCCTGAAATTTCATTTTAATCCACTTACTTCAAGAAAAAATAAAAGAGCTAGGTAGCTTTGCATGTTATATTAACTTCTTTAACCTAGAAAAATATCTTCATTAAAATAAATCCTCCTCTTATTTTTCATTTTCTATATTATCTCTCAGTGATTGACCCTCTTGGTGGAGTCTAATGAAGTGAAGGTTGCTGTTTTCTTCTTTTTCATAGAATTAATTGCTTTATCAAAGCTCTAAGAGATTTGACCTGTTTTTTGCCCTCTTTTAAGTGAATTTAACACATCATGGTCATTCCAACAATGAAAAAATAAAGTTCTTTTAGATTCTTTCAAGTACCTTACAAACTAACTAATTAATCAATTCTTATATTTAAGAAGGTACAAAATCACATATGATAGATTTATACTATGATTTTTTTCTACTTGTTGAATTTCTTTCAAGGATTGTAAGGAGCTATATTATCAGAATACTGTAGGAGGGATTTTGATTGGATCTTTGGAATTAAGATAAGTAATAATCTAAATATGTAAATAAATGTAGTAAAAATGAAATTTGAAGATAAAGAGACAGACTAAACTATATTTATGGTAACATGATTCTTGCCATTGACATTTTTAGAGAGAAAATAGTAAAATTACTCTTATATTTTATAATATTTATTAACATTTGTGTATGGATTATTTAAAATATATAGTATTTTATTGCCATTTTTAATGTTTAGATGTTTTTTAAAAATTTCCTTTTTTCAATACTTTTTGGGTTGGCACATGTGATATCATCATACTAAAAGAGTTAAGTGTTTTTACATATCCACCTAAAACAAATTTGACATGTCAACTATTTGAAACAGTACGAAAAACTGCACTTTGAGATGACAGCTGACATAGAGCTTTCCATTGAGCTGTGCGTGAAAAAATTACAATAGAATGGTTTTGGTTGAAAGGGACCTTAAAGATCACCTTACTCCAAACCTCCCTTTTCTCATCTTTAGTATAACCTTTTTTTTTCTGTTTAAATGAAGAATAGACAAATATATATGGATTTATCTAGTTCTTTGTCCATTACTTGACCATGACCAGACTCTCACTTCCTTCATCATTACTAGATATTTTTCTTCTCTCTTGTTTTGGTGACAAAAAGTAGATATTTTTATATGGGATAACAGTAGGTCATTATAAATTTATTAATATTAATAAACTGCAAATAGAATCAGGAATCTATTTTACTGAAGTTAATCCTCATAAATTCCTAGGTTCTTTATTTCAAAACAAGGAAATCCAGAAAGTCTGTCCAAGCTTTGGCTAAACTCGTTTCTCTGAAATGCATGGGGTTTTTTGGTTTTTGTTTGTTTGTTTGTTTGTTGTTTTTTTTTTTTTTGCTATGTAATTTTTCAGGGTTGTTCAATGACTTTCTGATGCTAAAAATAATTAATTTTTGAAAACTGTCATGCAACCTACTGAAGATGCTGTCTACCTTCTCTGATGGGTTAAGAAATGAAAACGAAATTCCAAAAGAAGGTTCTTATACCTCTTTCATCCTTAATTTTTATTCTGTTTTCATGTTCTTTTAAAGACTTTAATAATTTCATTATTGTATACAAGTTATTCATGACAGTCCATAAAAAATAGCCAGTTTGTCAAACTCTGGAACTCTGATCCACAGAGAAGTATTATTCTTCCTGCTTTTTTACTGGATTAGGAAGTGGAATGATATGATAAGGACAGGAAAGCCATGATCCTGCTCAAAGTCTCCCCCCATTATAAATTAAAACCTGTTTCATCTACAGGCTCTCAACAACTATATTAGGTGTTATAAAGGGAAGATGACATTTTAAGAATCCTGTTTTGCTTATTTGTCTTCTGTTCTGTCAGCTAAATAAGCTAAAACTAGTGCAACCCTTTAATCGTAATCAGATTGTGAATGCCAAATGATCTGCTTCAAAAAAATTAAAAGCAATTCAAATTGAAAAATTATTAAGAATTAGATAAGACTAACATATTTTAATCTGTATTTGACCTTTTTCATTATTTTGGATTTTTCTTCTGAAACAGATAAGGTAGATATAGGATATTTCTAAATTCATGTTTTTTAGTATTAAGACTGCCACATAAAAGTCAATTGGTGTAATTTTATATTTTGTGCTTTACAGTTAATCGACAGAGCTTTAACAATTTTCCGCTACATCTCTTACTTCAATCTCTAACTGCGAGCAAATTTAGTCCCAATTTCTCAGGTTTTTTCCATTTCCACAATTAATTCCTGGTTATCTAGTGCTACTCTGTTGGTTTTTTTTTAAAAAATGCTCGTTAGCTCCTTAGGCTTGATGAAACTAGTCTCTGATCTCCACAGACTTGTTTCTTTGCAGTGTTGAGCACTTCAGCTCCACTAGAGACTGCAACTAAGAATAGATACCAGCTTGCAGAGACATAATAGGTCATGACCTATGTTGCATATTATCTTTCCTATAGAAATTTTACTCCCAAGAAGATCTAGTTCTAGGAATTCTGTGCTGTGTGAAAACTTAAGTGAAACTTAGCAAAGATTCATACTATATAAAAGAAGAATTGAAAAAGAAATTGCCTTTGTTTAAAACATAATTTGTTGTATTAAAAAACATATTGTATTTAGAGGACAAAAGAAGAAAGATGTAGTGTTGCAATTGGTAATAGCATTTTTAATCCTTAGCATGAAATACGATTATTTTTCAGTGTGAATTTCTATGGTTTTATTTTCCAGCTATGGGAAAATACCTTCAACACTTTCTTTACATTAATGTTAATTTACTGTCTGATAACTAATAACTCAGTTCTTTTGCAGCATTTCATTGCAAGAAATTTTCTCTAAAATTTGAATAATTTTTTAATTTCTTCTTTTACCATCTGAAAGTTTTCATCATCTGAGAGTCAGAATTAGACATTTCAGTCTGCCTTTCACAAAATTCTTTATACAGAATTAAATCAGTGACACTCAGAACCTCCCTGATTTACACATGGTTTGTATTAGCACCTTTTAGTTACTGTATTGTCTGGGAATTATAGCTTTCTTGCCAAATATAGCACAAAATCTATTCAAGGTGACTTCCTCCCTCGATAGAGACATCCATAAGAAATGGATTAACTGGTTTTATCTTTTAGTTATGTGATCATGCTTCAGTTACATTATAATACAGTTTATCTGACCTAGGCAACTGCATCATATTGACTATGTAGTATGACTTTCTGTCCTTATTTTCACCTCAGACAACCTGTATTTTTTCAGCTACATGTTCTAGTCCTAGTGTAGCATAACTTTTTTAATAAAAATGCTGCACTAAATCGAGTTCCAAAATTCTAGTACAAGTATATTCATGACTTAAACTTGTAACCCCAGCACAGCATGAAATCAGAACTGTTGAATATATTAATTCCCTAGAAAACCTGTGGTGATTATTGTGAACTATGCTACTATACTTCACTACATTGCATTTTTTTTCAATTATTTTTCTTCAATTTTATTTCTAGCCAGTCCTGTGAGTTCTCAGTCTGTTCAGACTCTGCAAACAGGAGATTATATTTATTCTGAGATTTTGACTATGATAGGTTGTCTTCTTCAGGATGCTCCCAAGATCAGCTTGAGGCAATCACTTTGCACGGTCTGGAAGGACTGCATGAAACAAATGGTAAATACAACAGGTTTGGATGGACTCTGTTGTGTATCAATAACCAATACAAGTTGCACAGGTTTGATGAGCCCTTGTGTCCCTGGTAGTTATTTGAACTTGCCTCAGTTAATAGAGGACTGGAAAACTATTAATCATCTTCATATAGCTAAAAGTGGAAAAATATCTGTTGAATGTGTGTTTTTATCCTGAAATATTCATACATAGCAATATTAGCATTTTAGTTTCTGTCTGTAGTAAAGGTCTGCTCTATTTCTGAGTATCCTTTTGTTCTTTTCTTCTTTGCTGTCCTTTAAATGGCCATGAAGAGAGTTTTTTCTAATGGATACTAATACTTTCTCTTATTTTTTTTCTCTATAACCTTGATGAGCTTTGTTCATAATCTGCTCTGACTCTGATATTTTTCACTCCAAAGTAATAAATTTTTAATAACAGTATAAAAGTACTAAAACATTTGCAGACATCTCTGTTTTTTTTTATTTTTAGTATAATTAGTTCTTTATTTATCATTGATTCCCGTTTCTAGCACACTGACTGATTTTTATTAATAAGATCCAAGATAAAATATATATATTTAATTATTTTTGAGCTGAAAAAATATTAAGTAGCATTTATTTACCAGTCACATAGGCATCCTGCTTACATTTTTCATATTTCAAATAACATCTTCTGTTTATTTTGTCTCCTGCATCTTAATGATCAAAATTCAACTGTTAGAATTCTTATGATTAATCATTTTTCCACATATATCAGTACAAAGGAGGAGTAACTCAACTACATTACTAAAATTAGCCCAATAAAAAGTGAAAGAATTTGAATGAGGTTTTTTATACTAACTAAGAAATAAAGGAGCTAAGATCTATGCATAAATATGAATATTCTGTATTGAATATCTGTTGTTTGATGCAAATTAGGATCTAACTTCTTCTGGGCAAAGACTTTGTTTATTCTTTAATAATTATGCATATTTCTACTCCTTTCTATGTTTATAGATTTACAGTATTTTCTGTAGGTAGTTACAGGTGCCATATAATAAACAGGAAAAGGAAATACCCTTGTTAAAGAATAGTGACTTAATAACCTAAAGCTCTTTAAACTACGTGCATGTAAAACATTATAAGTAGTAAGTGAGCTATATCTATTTAGGAAAATAATTAGTTTTGACTAACAAATACTACTAAGAGAAATGTAAATGTAATTTTGCAGTAATATATTGTGAAACCGGTAAATAGGAGGATAAGCAGGTACCATATGATCAGAATTTTTAAATATTTGGAAGAAAATAAAAACTAGATTCAGCAACAAACCACAAGAAAGAAGGGGCTTTATCCAAGTTAGGTCGTATGTTTATTTATTATATAGATCCAGGAGAATGGGATCCTCCTGGCCCTGCAGTTGGATAAAGGCCAGAGACTTGCACAGCTGAAGCACATGCATACATTAGTAGAAATTAAAGGACTGCTGATCAGCTGACCTGTGCTTGTTATCATTATCCAAGCGTGGGATTCTTTATATGGTCTGTATTGGTTTAGAGCAGTTTGCCATAAGGGCCTGTGCTGGACCACCATCACAGAACTATTACTCATGTTTTGTAGAAGTACCCAGTGTAATAGATGCTGAATGTAGCTCAGCAAAGATCAAAAAAAAGTAACTTGTCTGGATCAGCTAATAAAATAGATTCCTGCTAAACAGAAAAAGGCTGAAGCATAATGACTCCAAAACAGATTTAAAAAATATTGCCCTCAAAATGTCTCTGAAGAATTCAGCCAAAATTGAAGTTACTTTAAAAAAAGGAAATAAGATAGAAGAGGGACAGGTTTCTGGAGCAATGATCAACAATATAAATGAAAACCAATGTATTAAAATATACAGGATGATTTGTTTTCCATCTAAAATACATAGCATTGCAAAACAAATGATGATGTGTCAGACAGCATCCAATTAGAACCAATGGCTATGGTGGGAAAGAAATAGCTCATTACCTTTTTTTCTTTTAATAACATTTAATGGTGCGGCAGATGACAATCACCAAGGACATACTTGGAGGGAAATGTGTGTCTGTATTCAGCTAAGAGCAGAGACTAGAGCTCATCAAGGGGAAGGAACACCAAAGAGCATTCTGGAAGACATGAGACAGTCAGACCAGGTCTACAGAGTAGCTTGGCATGTACCTGTCTTCTTCTGCACCATGGCAGATATCTGCCTAACAGTGTTACCCCCAGTTTCTGGAGAGTTTATAGCCAGACATCTGCACAGTCTGCCAGTCAAACCCCTTGTTTGCAAAGGGCTGTGTTAAAAGACTCTTCAAGAAACGTAGGTGTTATTAAATAGAACATTTCTTCTTGAGCTTACCTTCATATCTAATGAAACAACCTTACAGAAATCTATATAGTTATTTGGAAAAAAACCCTTAAAATTATTGTAGGTAGTTTTTTGCATAAGTCAAAACAGGTAAATAAAGGTAAATAAAAAAGGTAAATAAAACATTGAGATTCATTAGAACTTGAAGGTAAACTATGCAGTGCTATTATATAACTCCATAGCATCTAAACTGAATATTATGTGCAGTTGTATTGAAAGTATTTTAGAAGAACAAAACTGGAATAAGTGCAAAAAAGAGCATTGGGATGATTGAAATATAAGCAAAACTGGTAGGACTTTTCTGTCTCAAAGAGGTGGTTGAGAAGTATATAGCAGTGTCTTAAAGCCATGAATTGTCTGAAAAAAATAAAATTATTTTTCTGTAAAACAAAACCTCAAAACTATCATACAGGACATTTCAGAAAAAAAAATATTTTTTCATTGCCATAGCTATTTAACTTAGTGCAATTGTTTCTCCAGTGTCTTTCAACATATACCTATGTTCAGAAAGAGTTTTACTTAGCTTGCTCTTTGACTTTCATATTTTCTTAATCTTGTCTTCAGCTGTATCCCACTACTGCAATACTTTCTGTTGTAGGCAATTTTGTACTGCAGTTCCATATCTGACTCTCATTCTACTTTTTTTTTTGGTCTTATAATTTGACATGCTTATATTTGACTTTGATTTGTTTCAAACAGTTATTTCTATCACTTCCATACTTATGCTATTTCCTTTAGTACAACTGTTTCTAATCCACAGTAGTAATGTCAGTTTAATGAATTTTCACTTAGCAGCAAAGTGTAAGGTTTGTGATCCATACAAAATGCATAATTTTAACAGTATCTATGTTTGTGGTGAAAAACCATCTTTTAACTCCCTTCTTGACAGTCCTGTTAGTTCTCATCTATCTCCTAGACAGATAAAACTCTGATTGCTTCTGTACTGCTACATTTCAACATTTTATGTTGTCTTTTTGCCAGTATATTAACTTCATTTTATCACGTATTCGTCACTGCAAGTTAACAAAAAATTTTCTAGAAGACTGTCATTGCAATTAAATTGTCAGTGGCGTTGTTTTTATAAACTAGGTAATTAAGTTCTTCCATTCTATTACATAGTTAATGAGCATTCAAATTTAGGCAAATAGTTGAAAGATGGCAATTCCTTAATCCATTTTCTTGTGTTTTGAGCTAATGTTTTGTTTTCCATGTATTCATACAATACAGCATAACATTTCTGCAGATATAAGTGAGTTGCATGCATTTATTACTTTATATAAAATTCCACATTGTGGTTTTCCTCCATACTATCGCAAAAAAAAAAAAAGTGTCATTTAGATTTTTGTTGCTGTCTTCATTCTTGTCATGTTTTAACCCCTGCCAGCAGTCAATCATCACTCAGCTGCTAATTTACTCCCCCACCAGTGGAATTAGGGAGAAAATCGGATGGTAAAAACCAGAAAAGTCGTGGGTTCAGATAAAGACCATTAACAGGGAAAGCAAAAGCTGCACATGGAAGGCAGATGTTCAGCCATCTCCAGGAGAGCAGGGCCCCATCATGTGTAGCAGTTACTTGCAAAGACAAACACCATCACTCCAAATTTTCCACCCTTCCTCCTTCTTTGCCCCACTTTATATACTGAGCATGATATCATACAGTACAGAATATCCCTGTGGTCACTTTGGATCACCTGTCCTGGCTGTGTCTCCTCCCATCGTCCCATGCACTCCCAGCCTCTTTGCCAGCAAGGCAATGTGAAAAGCAGAAAAGGCCTTGGTTCTGTGTAAGTGCTGCTCAGCAATAACAAAAACACCTCTGTATTATCAAAACTGTGTTCATCACAAATCCAAAACACAGCCCCATACTAGCCACTGTGATGAAAATTACCTCGGCACAATTCTCTGAGCTGGGTATTTATGGTCAAAAAAGGGAATTTTGCAGTTAATATAAGGGAATAGTCCTTTTATTGTCCTGGGAGAAATAAAATATTTACAGCAGGAGTAGACAAACACAGGACTTATAAAGGCCCCTGATCCATATGGCTTCATTAAAATGAAGCTGAGAAGGAAGGAGTACTTGAAGGGAATGTTTCAGGGTCATTTTCAATTTACATGTTATGCTTAGCTGCGTTTAATGTGATCTCAGGCAATCAACCAGTGTGGTACAAAGGAATAAGTGGCAGACTTTAAGCAGTGTAAATATTCACATGAGTAGTTGCTATGACCAGGTTCTGGGGTCACAGTTTTGGGATATAAGTGGTTACAGTCTTGCACATCTAGCAATCTCTACTTACTGAAATCTCCCACTTGAATTTGGAGTTGCCTCAGACTCTTTAACTCTTGGATCTGTAAAAAACAAAGATTTAAAGGAGTTATTCTTGCATACTAAAATATATTCATATTCTTCTGCATAAAGAAGTGATTGTGGAAAAATCACCACACCCATATATGACAAAAATCAAGAAACTGTATTTCTACAATTCAATAAATTGAATCATAGAATAGTTTGACTTGAAAGGTCATGTAGCCCAAGCCCCTTATGATGAGCAGGGACATCTTCAACTAGATCGGAGTTGCTCTGAGCCCTGTTCAACCTGATCCTGAATGTTTCCAGGGATAGAGTACCCACCACTCTCTGGGCAATCTGTGCCAATGTTTTACCATCCTCATTGTAAAAAGTTTCTTTTTTATATCCAGCCTAAATCAAACCTCCTTCAGTTTAAAACCATTTATTCCTGTCCTACGGCAATAGGCCTTGCTAAAATGCCTGTCTCAATCTTTTTTATAGGACTTTTTTAAGTACTCAAAGGCCAAAATAAGGTCTCTCCTGGGTCTTCTTTTGTCCAGACTGAACAATCCCAACTTGATCAGACTTTCCTCATAGGAAATGGGCTCCATCCCTCTGCTCATCTTCATGGTCTTTTTCTGGACTCACTCCAATCGGTCCATGTCCTCCCTGTGCTGAGGACTCCAGAGCTTGATGCAGGACTCCAGCTGGAGTCTCATCAGAGCAGAGTAGAGGGGACTTTCCCTTGGTGAAGCTGTGCTGATTGACCCAAATCACCTACCTGTCCTCCATGTGCCTTGGCATAGTTTGTAGGAGGATCTGTTCCATGATCTTCCCAGGTACAGAACTGAATTACAGCGGAACTGCATATACATAGTGTTCCTGCTCTCACCACTAAAATGAGAGAGATAAGAAGCTCATGAAGAAAGGAAGAAGCCTTTGGATGCAGGATATTTGAAATCAATTGATTAACTCTTTCTTTGATATAAGATAACTTAGACAAGCTATTAAACTATAAAGTAGACTGGAGTACCTCTTCTTTTTCTGCTTCCTTTCCACCCTTCATGGGCATTATTTCTACATGCATTCCACAAGATATGACACCAAAGCAAGTAGTATTTTTAGGACAGGTTTATTGATCTACTAAGAAAAATAAGACAGGTTGTAGGAGAAAGTTAAATATTCTATCAGCATTTATACAAATCAACCAGCATTTATACAAATCACCCAACATTTATACAAAATTATGAGTCACAGTTCAAAATATGCACTCTTACTTATTTTGAAATCCCTGAGCTGGAGAATGGAGAATTTTGGTTTATATAAAGAGTAACTTATTGACTTTGTCAGTCAGTTAAAAGCTTTATAAAAATCCATCTACAGACAAGACAGACAAAGACAGCAGAAAAGTAAAAACCAAACAGGAAAAGGAAATGTAATTGCAAGTTGAATTCCAAATTTTATTTTTTTTTTTACATCATTAAATAAGACCTTCCTTTCATAGTTATTCTAAAACAATTTGTATTTGTTTTACATAACTTCTTTTATATTTAGCTTCATTAAAATTACATTACTTGCAAAGAATAAGATTTATTTAAACTCATGCATTTCAAAGCTTCACAAGAACAATTAAGAGAGTAAAAATTAGTGGGGGTCTATTTAATAAAACATTCTTAAAACCATCTCTGTTGTCTATTTAACACCCTGTCAATCAGTCCAGTTGGTTGTCTGCATATGTATTTCCAAAGCTTTGAATATGTAAAATTTATTGAAACTTCTGGATGAAATGTGTCAATAAATAGAAAATAGTGCAGTAGTATAGTATTCCCTTTTTTAAAAAATGAAACTTTTTAACAAGTTTTAATAAAAGTTAAGAAAAAATAATTAACTTAATTTTCTCCTTTCATTGAAAGCTCATGCTCCTGTATACACCTAATGTTGCAACTTGTTCAAGACATTGTAGAAAGTAACAGCAAAGAGAATCTTGCTGACTTCTTAGTTGTATGACTTCATCAAATTTAGATTCTGAAGGTTTCTCTCTTAAGAAATACGGATTCTAAATTGGAATCTGCTTTGAAAATGCGGTCCAGAAATAGCACAGTTTGAAAAGTCATTAGACATTCTCTTATTTCATGACATAAGGAAGATATAAATACTATTATAGTTGTGCTCTGGAATCCAATTGCACCAGTCTACATACTGATCTGCCCTCTTAGTTAAGTCTAATGTTGCCACCTGGTGATATAACAGAAAGCTATTCCTCAATTGAATCATCCTCTTCCATGCAATACAGATACAATTCTTCCGGGTCTAACTCCCATTCACTTTTCCTATATTTTTCCTTCTGCACTTTCTGTCAGCTACAAATAGACATTTCACTTACCTTCATCTCTGTACATAAAACTTCAAATGAGAAAATGTCAAACATTTTCAGCACTTTGCTGTGCCACCCTGGCAGGAACTCAGAGGGGATTAATAAAGTACTGTTGAAAATTTTTGGTTTTATAGGTTACCAGAAGGTTATAGCAGCAGCCACTGACAATTTAAACTTGTACTAAAAGTTTCCTATGTCTATGCCACTGAGAGAAGCCATGCTTTAAGGGTTGCTTGTTATACCTATCACAATTAAAAATAATATCATGGATACAACATATAGATGGAAAGCAATCATTCAGCTTTGACTTTTACTAGTTTTTATGATCAGCACCAATATTCCAGATTTATCAGTCAGAGCCAGCTTTCAGTATCTTGGCCACTGAGACAAGAAAAGATAAAATGGACCAAACTGGACTTCAAGGGACTGTTAAAAGCCATGTACCAGGTGTTTTATGAATGCTTGTGTCATGTGTGCTGTCTTTGGCTATAGATGACATCAGATGTAGACCTTGGGACAAGAAACAAATTCCAAAAACAGAACAGCTTTTGCTCTGAGATCAAAGCAGCACACAGGATAGGTCCTGCACTGTTAGGAAGCAGCAATGGCCAGCAGCATAAGCTGGATTGAATCTGTACTTAATACAGACCCATAGACTCTGTGTCACCATCAAACACAGAAAAAGCAATCTGAGTATTTGTACTTGCCTCTCCTGGAGTGATGCCTTTCCAGGCATCCATACCTAACCACAAGCATAGTTGCTATTTAATTAGACCAACCACTGTAGTAGAAATTTCAAAACTGTCACACATACTGTGAATGAAACTCAATGGATCTTTTGGGGAAAAAAAATTACTTTGTTGGAGTTGTTGTTTGGAGTTTAATGGTAACCTTTCAGGCAGAAGACTTGCTTAGAAAGTGCAAATGAACCAATGCATAAGATGGCTTTACCAGTCGTGCTCTTTCCCCTCTTTCTTTTGCATTGTTCCATCTTTTCAAACCCTTGAAAATCTGTTCAAAATTTCAACTGCATTCTAGGAAAATTCCCTGTTTGATGCAATGCTCTCTTTAGAAAAGATTTGGTATAAGAAAAAATACTTTTATTGAGTAATTGATCATCCAGAGACAAAAGAGAAAGAAAGAAAACAAAATGAAACATGACATGATTGCTGTGGGACAACATTACACAACACATTTCACAACTTTCCTGTCTATCAAGATAGGCAGTCTTAAATCTGCTCAGGACGGGAGATGGACAATCTCATTGAGATCCAGGCAGATGAATTGAGTGTTGATAGGTACTCTGATCATAGTATATTCATTAGTCCATGGTATTTTCTATAACTAATTTTTGCCAAAATACTTAGCTTCTATTAGAGAGGTGGCACCCAAGACCACAATATGCAGTGGATTTTGCACCTCTGGACAATCTCTGAAAGAGATACAGTTGAGGAGGGTAAGCAAGTGTCAGGGGAGAGAAACAATGGCTCCTGCAAATGCGTGATGAAAATATGTAGTTTT
Organism: Manacus vitellinus; assembly: GCF_001715985.3. NCBI lineage: Eukaryota > Metazoa > Chordata > Aves > Passeriformes > Pipridae > Manacus > Manacus vitellinus. Next base: position 24,816,911 of record NW_021940750.1, read on the forward strand.
TTCACTACTGGGAATGGTTCTGAGACATTTGATGACATGATGCTGATAGATATTGTTTTACTGGCAATATCCTGTTGCTTTGAGAAGGAACAGGATATTACTCTTTTTAGAAGAGGGAGATGAGCTACCCATTTGAAGAGGACAGATGTGGGACTTAGGTAGCCAGTGGCCATCAAATGACAAGGAAGCCTTTATTCTCCCTGAGAGTTGTTGGCCTCCTGGAAAGAGGGTGATGAGGGTATAATGCTTATCTAGCTCAATACAGTTCAAGCAACCATTGTCAAGGCATGAAGTGTACTTCCTCACTCCTTAAGGAGTATAGCTGGCTGTACAAGAACAGCTGCTGGGAAGAGCCATGTGAGGAAAGAGGTGGAAGACAGGACTCTGTTGTCCTTTGCTTTTAAGCTCTCTTTAAACTGAGACCCTCTCTCAAACCTCACCTGAGCCACACTACAGCTGCATTAATATCATATCCATGCCTTGGCTTCTACTTCTTTGATCCAGATGCTGACCCATGTATTTATAAAACAAGGATAGAGACACTGAGCTCTGGACCAACAATACTATACCAGCTATGCTGGGCGTACAAGACAGGTGCTGTGTATGACTCATGATCTGATGGTGGCAAGACAAAAAAGTGTTGTTCTTCTCCTAGAGTGCAGTGTGTCTGTAATGCAAAAGACTTCCTGGTTTAAAGCTGCAAATGTTGGTCAGGAGTTAGTTTCTTTCAGCACAGATTAGTGCAAATGTAGATGCAACTACAAAAAATTTAATCACACTAAAGTTACGATAGAATATTTATTTTCAGGGACACCTTTTCCTTTATTCATAGAAATAATATTCCACCAAATTATTCAGAAAATAAATATTTCTTAGTAATTTTACTCCATTGAAAGCTTCAAAGTGGAAGAAGGAATCACATGCATTAACAACCTTAATTTCTTGACTAATTTTTTTTTATCACCTGATTCTCAGTAATGGAAGATCATAAAAACAGCCTCCCTTCTCCTGCTTTTTCCCCCACTCCATCATTTCACACTCCCTTTCTAAAGAAGAAAAAAAAGAAAAGAGGTATATCAGTCTTCCAAGACTGGGAAACCACATAGGCAAATCCAAACCCTGAAATTAGCACATGTATTTTTGGGTATTATGCCAGGACTCTGAACCATATAAGCTTTCTTACTCTTCAGTAATATTAAATTTTTAATCACAAAATGCATCTAACAGCTGTGCTATAAAAAATCGGGGTGGAGAGGAAGACTAGTAAGGGGGAGGGAATTCTTTAGAAGAGTGCAAAAGGGTGAACTACAAGATGATATTAATCTGTGAGCTGCGATTTGGCACCTCATTTTATAGAATAACCTCTGAGCCCAAATAACTATTCTTTTTAAGCATGGAAATTTTAGAATTGTCTAATATGAGGACTTGCTGTGAGTTCTGTTTTTAATAGCTTCAGAAGAAGAGTGCCATTTAGATTGCCTTTTAACATGTTCTTAAATTGCTATTTTATTACTCTTACTGACATTCCAGAGACATGAAATTACCAAATCACATTAAGAAGACAGTAGGTGGAGGGAAGAATCTAGTTAAATAACACCAGACAGGCCAAAAAAATTGTCTTCATCTTTAACTTTTAAAAGTGTGCTTATTTAAAAGAGAAAATTCCTGTTAAAATTTTTGAATACTGTAAATGCAAACAACTGCAGAACCTTTATGATACAAGGTAATTTGTCTATAGTGATTGACCTTGGTTTTAAGTTTTTGTTTGCTTCTTTTTTGGTATATTTACATGCATAAATCTCTCTCTCTATAGATGTGTCGTGGTTTGGGAATGGTGCTTCCCAGTTTAACATCTCCATTGGAAAACCCTGGCACACATGCTGCTCTCTCACTCCTCTCCTCTGCCTATGGCAGGATGGAGAGAAGATTTGGAGTCACAAAAAGTAAAGATCACAGGTTGAGATAAGAAAAATTTACTAGGAACAGCAATAGATTAACAACAACATTACTAATAGCAGAGTGTACCTGGCAGGTGGACAATTCACACATGGTTTCTTGCTATGCAGAACCTGGTGCTACCCAACCACATGTCCTGCCATGGCCAGAGACAAAGGGTGCCCATCCTCCTCTGTCCCATCTGCATGGGATGAGGTACAGAATAACACCAGGGTCCTGGCTGTGCCCCTCCTGGCTGCTGTAAAAATTAACTCTGTCCTGGCCAGAACCAGGACATTACGCACATGTGAAAAATATGCAGGGAATACTGTACTCATACATTGATTTTACTAATGTAAATATCATGTAAATGCTAATGACAGTGGTTCATTTGAACATGCTCAACACTGGTATAAATCTTTACCCTCTGAATTTCATGAGCATGTTCTAAATCAACGAAATGAGACCTTTCCTTATAGTTTACAGAAATTTCAGTTGCATAACAAAAGCAGAGATAGATATTGCAATATATTACCTGAAAATAAATCATCGATTCATGACAGCTCAAGTCCTTGTTCTGTAAAATGACTCTCAAGTTTCTTGCTTTTAAGTAATTTCAAGAAAATCTATTACTGAGTGAAACCAGATAATGAGATCAAAAAAATAATTTATAAAGCAAGTTGCAGAAAAGAATTATAAAATCATAGGACTATTTGGATCAGAAGGGGCTTTTAAAGATCATAAAGTCCAATTCCCCTGCCATGATCAGGGACAACTTTCAAGGCAGGGACAACTTCTCAACTTTGAGAATATTGGGGTTCTCAAATCCCCATTCAACCTGCCCTTGAAGTCTTCTAATAACAGGATATTTGCAACTTCTCTGGATAACTTGTTTTAGATGAAATAATATTAAGATTTGTCTCCAAATATCAGTTTATTTTACAAGATATCAAATACAGTAATAGTTGAAAACGTCCATGTGTCTTGAAGTGCAGTAAGTCACCAAGTTTTTTATCCATATATTTTAAAGACTCAGTAAGTAGTAAGCATCAGGCAAGTTCAAGGTGAGTCTTTAGTAGTATATGCTTGACAGTATGTTCTCATCAACTCCTGAATTTATGGGGCTCTTTTCAAGTTCTAATTCTTCAATCAAAAATATATAACTCTCTCTTTTCAACCTCCATCAATGCAAATGTCCGTCATCGTAATTTACTATAAGGGAGCTAAGTGGTTGGTTTTGAAATATAAGTTTTTGCATAGAAGAGTAAATAAAATAACTCACAGCTCATCTGCTGTTACTACTCTAAAAGAATTATACTGCTAACCTCTTTTTAGCAGGCTTGTGTAACCACTCTCCCCAGATAAAATCAGCATCTCCTTTTAAAGGCACTTTCAGTATGCTTCAAGTTTCCACAATATCCCTGAGTTAATCAATAGAAACTGCCAGTATGATACTAAATCTGTAGTTACAATATAATGAATTTTGAATGAGAAATGATTTCTTTTAAGTGTTGCTGAGTGTTACATCCACACTGTGCAAGTAAACACTCATCTCCAAGTTCTAGACCTTGACTTGTGTCCTCAGATCTACTGGGTTTTGTTAATGTAAATTTATTGCATATTAATTGCACATTCTGTTCAAGAGAAATTTACAGGCTGCAATGTTATTGAGCAAAGAGTAAGAAGGAGGGACTCATAAGATGCTGAAGAAGAGATAGAAAATGCATGAAATATGTAAGCTGATAACATAAGGTATAAAATTCATTTTTTTTCTCTTGTATTTCTTTATGCCTTTTTATGGTGGATTAAGTAAATTTTATATAGAAGGACATTAAAGATCATGCTGAATATCAAACAACCTTGTTTTTAGACAAGTGTCTTTATTTTCTTGGGGAAGGTAGGTGTTTGCAAAGATAACAATATTTTATCTAGTGATAGAATAAGCCATCAAAGACAAAAAAAAATGATGGAAGGGTCCATCCTGTGCTGGGTGTTGTCTTTGAAGTTAATAGGACCACAGAAGACTTCTTTACAGATTACATTTACATTGCTAACAAGGACAGCCTCTGACAATTGACTACTTTATTAAACTACATATTGAGTTTAAAAATTTGTTTATAGAACTCAATAACAGCACAAGCTTATTCATCAAGGTTTCTTTAGCTTTGTGTGACCATAAGGATAGCATATCATGCAGTTTATGTACATCAAACTTTCCCATTTCTCAGAGTCTCCATATCCAAAAAAATGCTATTTATTCAGCTCAGACTACTCTGTGTACAACTTCCAATTTTCAAGCTAAGTTACACCTGGATATGAAACACAATTACACTTTAAGTGAAACTTTATACACGTAGAATAAGTTATTTGCAAGGAACAGCTGTTCACATGCAAACCTCCATTTTTCAGTCCTGATTCAGGTTAAATAGTAGTGGAACATAGACAGCCATGTCTCCTCAATATAGACTGCTAAGACACCAAAGGAAATCTAAACTTTCTATTAACACCTTTCCAATTATATATTTGTTCAAGAAAACATTTTAATGATAGAATAATATTTCTAAAACAACAACAAAAAAAGATATATTTTTAAGCCTCATCATGGCTGGACCATTTGCAATAAATTCAGAGTTGATCAAGAACCCTGGAGACAAAAGATACAATCCAGTAAAACTGAGAATGTCTACAATCAAAGATATTATGAATTTTTAATTAAATGCAGCTGCTACCTTTTCTTTCACCAATAATGACATTGTGCAAACCTTCCTTTAGAGATTTGTCCTGATGGGAAACATACTCAAAGACTCATCAACTAAATGCTAAAGATTCTGTTACTTGTTACATGGTATTTTTGGTGATGATGATGCCATGTTTCAGTGCTAAAGAGCTGGAAATTATCTGCATTCAGAAATTCATGCTTAAAGCAGTCACACCTTGAAGTTCAGCTCTTCAGACAAAAGTGCCAGAGGGCTAGACACTGTTCTGAGACAGACTGAACTCCAATCCCCAGTAGCCCACATGTGTGGAAGGGAAATATTCACTCTCTTTTTACATGTTTGGAAGTGAAGAGGCAGAGCTAAAAATATCTCTTTGCTTTTAGTTTAATGGTGCATTTATACAACAGTGTCTTATATGTGATGCATCTTAATATACTTGGGAGAGAAAAAAAAGCAAAAATTACTTAAGAGCTGGAAAGATATATCAGTGGGAGGAGAGCTTAGTTAAGAAGTGGCTATTTGACTATTCAGGAGCAATTTGATTTCATAGCTTTTCCCTGGAGCTGTAGCAGATGACAGCCTCATCAGTGGTAGGTGTGTGTTCTGGTTTCCAGGTGAGGGATGCAGTGAGAACAGGATAGGATAAGGAGAATGAATGACAGATGTTTTTTTTTTGCAAAGACTCTGGGATGGGGGAGGGAGAGGAGGAATCCAAGCTCTACGTCTCAGAGGAGTAGGGACTCACAGAAGAAGCTACAGTCAACATAGATGGATTTCCTCAATGGTGGAAGCTGAAAGACGGTATGTTCTGACCACCAGGTGACTCTTTCTACACCTGCAGATTTGGAAAAATTGTAGACTTTTGCAACAACAGTGAAAGAGTAAGTTCTGGCAGGGCAGGCCTCTGGAAGAGCCACACCTGTTTGATGAATCAATTCCAGTGCCACAGGAGAAGTCACGAGCACTAATAGTCGAGAACTATCTTCTATTAAGGGACCTAGGGACAGTCATCTGCCAAAGAAAGCTGCTATCCTAAAAGGCTTGCTGCTCGCCTCCCACACTGGGAGGCTTAATCTTCTACTGAGTATGAAGTTCTAAAGACAATCAAGTGGAGAATCATTAAAATGTTTATGAGCTAGAGTTACTGGGTTTATTTATGTAGGAAAAAAAGAGAACACTACAGAAAGGTTGCAGAGGAGAAGGAAAAGAAGGGTAAACCTTTTCCTAGGAAATGACTGGACAAGAGGTGCATAGTGAAAGGACATGAGAAAACTGTCACTAGCTACAGTAATGGAAAGTTACATGTAGCTAAATTTGCTGGACATCTGGAGGCAGAAGATTTATCCTTCCCAGACAGCTTAAGCCAACTTTTGTGGACTGTAAGATCCAGGGGTTATTTCCATAATGTCTTTGTTCCTCTGATCCTGACTGAGTATCTCTGTTTAGCCTTGAGTCAGATAACTTCCAGTTGAACATAAGAATAAAAATTTTCACCATTAGAGTGGTTAAACACTGGAAAGTGTAGTCCAGAGAAATAATGAAATTGTTCTCCTTGGAGACTTTAAAAATTTGGCTGGAAAATAATCTAAGTTGGTCTACATTTGAAGTTAGCACTGCTTTGAGCAGGAGGTAGGGCTCTTGACCTCCAAAGGCTTTTTCTGAACTCATTTTTCTGTCTCTGCAAAAAGTGGCTGTTTGCATCAGTGACTGTGTGCTGAAAAGGAAGCACTCGAATTATACCGTATCTTTTCAGCACTACTGAATCACTCCTAGAATATAATAAACTGCAGTTAAGTGCAAACCTATTGTGCCTGAACTCTTTATTACCTGATTTCATAGTACTACAGTCACTCCTTAAAAAGTGGACTCATCAGTCAAATAGTAATGTTTACCAGTGCATAGCATTCTGCTGAGCTCTAATGGTCTTTAAGCATCAAAAAAACCATAAGGGATAGTATTCTTATTATCATTGAGGCACAATATTGGAAGAGGTTGCATTGTTGAGAGGTGAATATAGCTTCCTCCATCACTTCCCTGTATATAAACTGATACAATTTATCACGCTTTAAATTATATTACATAAATTATATTACATAATTTCAAAATGTAGGGGCCTCTAAAATGATTTAAAGTCAATCAGCTAATGGTGGAATCAACTTGACTCTCACATTTGGGTGCAAGGCCTGTGGTCTGCTTGCTGCACACAAAGCTGTGCACATGCTGCTCTTTTGTCACTGGCATTCCACTTGGAATGCTGAACCAAAAGCTCCCAGCAATACAAGTATGAGGAACAAGTATCAAGCTCTTTTTTCATTTGTGTGGGGTTTTTTTCTTTTCTGAATAATTGGAAATACTAACAAAAAAGTGGGACCTCCTTATTTTCTACTTTTTATTTGTTAATTTATTTTTAGACCAATTGCAGGACAAAAAAGCCACTTGCCCATTCAGCTGCATTGTGCTGATCAACACATACTGCTCTGACATTAGCTTCTATTAAGGAGAAAGAAAAAAACATTCTTTTTCAACAACTAAATGTAGTTCACATGACCAAAGCAAAGGGTTGCTCAAGCCTCTATTACTTTGCTTTGGTTTGTGGTTTTTTTAATTCTTTGCTTTGATTTGTGCTTTTTAAATTCATTTAGGGACAAATTGAGTGTGGAATTGTTTTCTTAATTCATGACATTTCTTTCCCTCTTCTATTGGAAACAGCCAAAATTAAGAAATCACTTTTGTCCTCTTTCCCTCAAACCTTTCGTGCATATGTATATGTGTATGCATTTGAGCATGCACAAATTTATTCTTACATAGAAAAAACCTCTAGCTTTTGTCTCAATTAGTTTGCCACATTTCCTTTCAGCTACCCCCAGTCCATCCCTTAGATGCTGCCTTTTTATTCCTGTTATTGTTTCTCTCCTATGTTTCTTAGGAATTACAAAGGAATTGATGAGCTGTTTAGGGCCTACCAAGTGCTTTTAGTTTGCCTGAATACTTGTTTCTTAGATACTAGGAACATCAAGGATAAGCTGATTGCAGATACACTTTTTTGAAAAATAAAAGTTAAATGAGACCAGTCAGTGGTTGTAACAAATTCTAACAGAAACATAAACAGTGAATAAAAGTATTTCAGAACAGTAACAACTTCCAGTTGGGGAGGGTCCATGAATATTCAGTGTCCAAATGAAGACAGAAAAGGAGCATAATGGAGCATGAGTCAGAGTTATTTGTAAACAAACAATAAGGGAAATTGTAGCTGTTCTGTTGTGAGAACATTTATATTTCTTTGTTTCTGTTTAGATTTTTTTTCCTGAGGTAGTTATAAACATATCACTGCATTTCATATAGACATAGGCACTTGTCTGCTGTCATTCCTGTTTGGCTTACATTATTGGCACTGCAGAACTGATTCTGGTTTTGTTACTTCAGGGTCGTTTATCTGGGGTCTCTGATCACAGGCAAAGTGCAGAAGCTTCAGTCTCTTTCTGTAAACTTCCACAATATGGCTTTTCAACCAACATAGTTCTTCTGCCAGACAGTGAATATTCGTGCCTCCGTCACAGAAAGACCATGATGGACAATAACTAAATGGAAATATTAGATGGCTATCTTTTCATTGCCTCCAGCACTGCAGTTTTCTATTACCTTAATTAATATTAAATATTTCTGTTAAAAAATCTTCCAGAAGCTAATACATTTTTTCATATTCATTTGCCCCGAACTACATGTTCAACGGGTATTGAAATTTGTGCTTCTGAACTCTGATACATATGGATACAAACTCTTTTCCCTGATATTGATGGAACAGTAATACATTTTGTTGCAGTAACAGGTGGAAGTGTTCACCATGCTTACTTAATCCGATATTAGCTCTGGATACTTTACTATTAAGCAACAAGTTAGAAAAACTTACCTAATACATCTTCATTTAAATCTGAAAAATTTGAATGCTGGATTGTTGGTTCTTAATTGATAATATGGTAATTATTGTAGTTTTAAAATTCTGAAAACCACTAGAGTAATAATCATTGAAATTAAATAAATTTTGGACAATAGAGGGTTCTTAAAAGATTACCATTCCTTACTGTATTGATAAATATTAAAACTAGAATCAAATATCAGCACTAGGAAATGCAAATGCAGATTTCACTGAATTGAAATTACGATTTTTATGTACACTTTTATTCACTGATAAAAGAAAGGCAATTCCAGCTCTTCCTCAGCATTGTTCAGCTATGTATAAGCTATATCTCTGTGTGCTGTTTCCAGAAATGAAAACATACCCTTACTCACCACTGCTCCTGAAAGACAAAAGTAGATCCTATAAACTCTTCCCTTTCACACTGTTTCCTAGGGATATTTAATGTTTTGCTACTTGGCATTGTCTGTGAGAAATACTCAAAATAACGTTATTTTAATTAACAGAAATAGAAGGAATGGAAGGAACAGAAAGAGTGTTTACATATTAGAGATTTACACATCTTACAAATTTACTAGAGAAAGGGACTTTATATCAGCTATAGAAAATAACTGTCAACTGTAATCAAAACCCAGCTTCCCTCAACAACAGAGAAAGAATCTGGTTGAAAAGAATTTAGTAAATTCATAAAGATAATTGTTCTACTTCAGAAGTTCTCGCAAAAGCCTAAACTGCTCCATACTAAAATAAATGAGTAAAAGAAAAGTTTTTTCACTTTATGTGAGACACTGAAATGGTTCATCGGCTTAAACATAGTCAAAATCACTAAAGGACTTTTGTCCACCACAGCAAACTGTGCAAAGAAGCAACTTCTCACCAAAGACTGCCCCTCCCCAATAGGCCTACTAATTTGGATAGTGACAGGAACTTGAGATAAGATAAAGGTTGTACTACTGTCCAATTATTCCAGGAAAAGAATGTATTCACAAATGTCAGCGACTGGAATGCTAATGGCTCAGACAGTCAAGGTGCAAGTTGATGATGTGCAAAGTAACTGCTCAGGTGCGGAGGACATGCACACCTGCCACCTCAGGCTATGAGCTGATAAGGAAGGAGGCAAATCCTGCGAGGTCAGGTGGTGTTTCTTTGTCCTTACACAAATGACTCAGTTGCAATAACTCCCCTTCAGGGAAGCACTGGAACAATTTGCACATAGTCTGAAGATATTCATCTCTGCTAAAGGGCCACAATTGACTCACCAGGGTTAATGTAACAGGCAACTGTAACATCTTGAAAGGTGCCAAAGACTCCAGAATTGTCTTGTGATGCAATATTACATCACCCATTGTAAAACTCCCTGCCCCTGGGGAGATGCTGGGGGCGTTCCCACTTAGCCTAAGCCCAGTTAAATATGACACAGTCTTCCCTCACCACTCCGGTCTTTGCTCACCAATGGACTTCCTCTCTCACCACGTGAGACTTCCCTTGCTACCAGGGGCTTTTTCCTTCACCACACGGGACTTCCTTCATCACCATGAACTTTTTCCCTCATCACCCTGGGCTTCCCTTGATAGCTCCAGACTACAACCATCGCTTCAACAAAACTTGGACTCTCACCACCGAGAAGACCAAAAGAAGAGGATCGATGAGACACTGTCAGAATCCACAGAGTGGTGATATTTTTCTACTTAATCTGTCTCTCTCTCACTCCCTTTCTCTCTTTTTCCTATTTCTTTTTATCTCTGTCTACCTCACATTTACCGTTAAATAAAATCCGTACTATTGACTTCGGCATATGGTTTCCTTTGCACCCTATTTCAGTCAGAGGCATCTCTCTAATAATTTTAAAGAACTTGATCATAACAGTTTAGTAAAGAAGGTAGAGGTATAGGTGGTAGATCATAAGGGCTACTTCAACATTTACTAAGCAAATGACAGGAAAAAGAATGGTTAAAAAAATAGTTTAATCTATGAACTCTCATGAAATATCTTGTACTTTGAAAAGAACTTACTGTGTCTCACTAAATAACTAAAAGAGTATTCGATTAACATATTTTAGACCAAATATAGTAACAATAACTCCTTTAAAACAAAGAGGGATAGAACTTTCTTCAAAACTATTTCAATTCCTGTTCCAAACTGCTTTCTGTACTGACCTGAACTCCAGAGTTTCATTAGTATAAAAAAACCTTCAGATTCTCTTTTTCCCTGTGAACCTACTGAAATTTTCAATATCTCCTTTTTTCTTTCTCTCTAAGAGCTGATAAAAGAAATATTTTTACCTCACCAGTACAGAAGGAAATGAAGACCAAGATACAGATCTTAAGAAAGTTGACTTTTTGGAATCAGAAAGTGCAATGCAACAAATTACTTTTATAAAGAGTTTTCTCACTTCCAAAAGTGCTCTTGAGTCACCAGTTTGTAAATATTTCATTTATTCACTTGCATAAATGCATCAAGGAAGCGTCTTATGAAAACTTTATTTTATCTGTGTTTCTCTCCCCCTTTTCCATCATACTGTTTTCTGATACAGTACAAGCCTTGACCCAAAAGAACTTGATAAAATGAGAAAGAAGAAAGAAGTGTATTTCTTGACATGAAGACAGCCAAAAGGAACAGGAAGTGGATATTTAATCCTATGTCTTGCAAAGATTTGTGATTATATGTATCTCTTAGAAATTGGTCCTTTAGCTACTTATACAAAATAGTAGGTTCAACTAAAATTAACTAAATGTTTCTAAGTTATACAAGAATAAAATGGGCCATTGAGAAGACTTCAGTAGATACAGTTCTTTTTAGAAGGCTAGGTGTATGAAGGAATTTATTCCTCATATATGTACAGATACTGATATCTGTGTTAAAAAGATCCAATATATATAACAGTTGACTTCAGAAACAAACAGTATTATTTGTCTATCAGAAACTTGCCTAAAATTACCCACAAATTTAACAAAATTACCTCAATAATAGAATAAATGTCAGAAAATATATTTTAATTTCTAAGAGATTGAACCATTTAAAAAAGACAGCTCTTCAGGTCAGAAATTACTTTGATGTTTAGCATTACCCCCATTCTCTAATAGGGCTTAGTAGAAATGACAGCAAACAGTTAGTGTCATCCTACCCTTAGGAATCTTCAAAATGTTGTTCACTTTTTTCTATTGATGGCATGACTTGATTCATTACAAATCCTTTCAACTTTTTATTTAAGTAATTGTTAATGGACCCAAAAGAGCTTTAACAAGAGTAGACCATTGATATGCAGTCTGTGATTTTCATCCTGCATAGCTTCTTAGAGTTAAGTATGCACTGCACCACCAGCCTCTCAATGGTACATAGAAAGAATTACGAAACTTTATCCTAATTTATTTGGCCAGTTCCTTTAGCAGCTTGAAGACTTATTTCATTAACATCGATTTTGGATTTTTAAAAAAATCAAATCTATTTCTGTAGTCTTTTTTCTGTTTTATGAGGACCAGAATGTCTTGGTACGTATAAATTTTTAAGGCAATTCTTGCTTTATATTTACATTCTTTATCTTAGATCAGACCCAGTGTGAGATGTCTTTCTTTTTTTCTATATGTTTCATAAGAACCAGACTGGCATGATTTTTTTTTTTAAAGGCTGTTCTTGTTTCATACCTATACTCTTGATCTTTGATCAGACTCAGTATGAAATGTATTTCTTCTCTGATTCTTGTACTAATATCCATCTCTGCAATAGCCTATTTCCCATCTGCAACACTAAGATCTTGTCAAACAAGTCAACAGGAGGCTGCAATAGCTTCAGGCAGCTTCATCTCATCCCGTCTTTCTCTGTTTTTCTTTAAGCAGCAGGAGCAAATTCTCTGAAAATGAACAAACACCTTTTAAATTTGAAACTACCACCAAAGACTAATTTTAAGAACAGAGTCTCAAAAAAGAATTATGTATTCTCCCTTTAGATAGGAGAAAAAAATTATAAATAATTCAAGGCTATAATGTAAGAAATACATTGGAATACAATCAGATGTCAGAGTTAATGATGGTTCCAAATTTTTCTCCTGTATAACCGTAAAACCTTTAGGCCATCTAGGATAATAACCTTGTCTTAATCAAAATTTTTAATTTTGAGCTGTTTTTGCAAAATAATGTTAAAGTAACTCCAGGGAGTTGCTCATTAAAATAATGTAATTAGTGTTATCCATAATATCATAGACGAATCTAGATGATGAAGAACAGAAAGCTGCCTTGTTGTCTTTAAAACACTATTTTCAATAAACAGTCTACTATCTGATTGGTAATGAGTATAGATCACTTCAGTCATTTGCCAGGTGCCCTTTTTTCAATGAACAAACTTTGGTTATGAGTTTGCATTGTAATGTACAAGGAGCTACAGATAAATTACTTTGTTAAACAGTTGACTGTTGGAATAATTCTCTTTGCTATATCAATATCAATTATTCACTTGATTCCTGTATCTGACTTTTCCCAGAGTCACCTTGAGTGTTACATGAAATTAGCAGCAGATATTTTAATGTTCTGGAGAATAGTATTGCTAAGAAATAACATAAAAATACCAGCAGATTCTCATCCCATCAGTGATCTATTTGAATATGCATGGTCATTATCAGATGATTCCTATGGATGATGCCTCTGAAATCATTTTCTATCTTTGTTTTTGTCATTGATTAATTTCTTGCTTCAAGTAGGAAGTTATATATATTCTAAAGAGCCTGAACTCTCTTTCCCCTACATACTCTGCAAAATGTCAAATATATGTGTGGTCTCTGTAGAAAAGGTACCCATAATTGCTTACAGGCTTTCAAGAAAAATATTTGACTGTTTATCTTATGCTTCTGAAGCTACCGCTATTCCTGTCTGATCTCTAAACCTAACAAGCTCAGTGCCATAATAAAGCTCTTTATCTCTAACAGTACACTCTATACAGAATAAATAGCACAAAGAAGAAATACACTGCAATACACTGGTATGCAGAGACTGTTGAGGCATCGAGTTATTGTTAAATCCAGCTCTCTTCCATGTAGTGAAAACTAAAAGGGAAAAAGCACTGGAAAGTGATTTATCTGCATTGGAAAACAGTGTTATGGATTCAGAGTGTAATAATTTGCTGAGTTAGAAATCTGTGGATTGAACAGCAGTAAAGGTGGATGAAGTTCCTGGGAAGAATTTTGTTGTTATCATCTTTATCTGTTGATGCTTACCAATTACTGACTGCTTGAGAAGAAATTAATTTTGAATTATTTTGGAATTTTTAAATAACACTAAAAAAAAACCCTCTAATACATATGGGTTTAGATTCTTAATTTCTTTTTGTTTGTTTTACAGTTTTAAGTACCTGAAAAAGTCTGATTTTGTTAATTACTAAAATTATTTTTTCCTGAGCGTTAGGATGCTTTAAGGATGATCTAATGCCTTTGTATAGTGATTAGCAATAAACTCAGGAAGGAAGAAACCAGAAAAAAGATTGGAAAGAGCTGTTGCTAGAACTCTACTCCTCATCATGATTTTTTTTCTATTCTTGTCTTTTTTTTTTTTTTCTTAAACTATGTGTGGGATGGGAAGGAACTTACTCATAAGTGTTTGAGTTAAAAAAAATTGATAAAATTTTTCTTCCTTCTTTTCTTTTTGATGCAAAGTAAGTGTTCAAGAAATAAAACTTATTTGGAAGAAATTTAAAAATTGAGTTTCTCAATGACAGAAAAAAGAGTGTATTGGAGGAATAAGCCAATAAAAAAAGGTAGAGGAAAAAAAAAATTGTCTTCCTGACACTATGAAATATTGGGAAAGCCACTAGGGGGAAATGCTGTCATTTTCATATTTCAGAGCTTTCATTTAACTTTGATGAAAATATAATAACATCTAATTTTCCCAATATTACAAACCATTTCACACATCTTTGCCATTTTCAAGTGACAAGTAGTTTTAAAATGTAACAAGTTTAAACATGATATTTGACAGAAAGGGTAGTTGTGTAAAAACTGAAATGTGGTCCAATGACTACAGTGGTATCCTGGAACTTAGAGCTCATAGGTTTGTCAAAGACCATTTGTCTGGTCTTGGACAAGCCATTTGATGTTTATGTTGCATTTCCTCACCCATAAAATGGAAAAGTGTAGCATTTGCCTGTGTCAGAACTAACTGCAAGGATAAGTGTATTTTTTGTTAAGAAGAAAGTTCAGGAAAAAGTTTTCAATTAGCGGTACAAAGTTGCTGATTTGAAAGGCCATTGAGAGTCAACCATTGAAAAATTTGGTCTAAGATGCTTAACACAGTACCCTATATGGCTTTAAATCGTTAGAACTGCAAATAGCTATAAATAGCTATAAAAAAGTCCTCAGACCTCAAAAAGCAGTAATACAGAATCTTCCAGCGTCACATTTCCACTACAAACTATACTAAGATTAAAAAAAATTCACAAAATACTATTATGTATGCTTAAAATATTCAAGTGGGATTGAATAATGTATTAAAATATTAACACATTTCTGAAAAGAGAAATTATATAAAATTAGTATCTCTAGATAAAGTAAAATAAAACAATAATAAAGCTCTTGCTTTCAGAGTTTGTTGTTGGTTAGTTTCTGTGCACTTGTCAAACATGCACATTTTCTACAAGCAGTTAGATCCTACAATACTTGATAAATTTTATAATGGCCATCAAAATGTGCACCATGAAGTCTAGTCACCTGTTAGGTCGTGGATTATAAAGGTCTGGTGGGGTTTTGTAAAAGCAAAGTGATGAAACATGGCTTTCCATACCTACAGTATCTACCCCAAATGCAATGCTCTGGAAGATTACATAGAACTGTACTTTGTAAAATGATGCACTAATCAGAGGCCTATGTGTCAGGAAAAAAATACAGAAACAGCTTCCTAGCATGACAGTATTCTGCAACCCTGCCTGTTTCTCAAGCCCGTCTGTTTGTCTGCTATATGGCCCACACTGTTTCTACTAGAGCTAGGAACCTGCTTATTTTTGAATCTATACCTATGTCTTTAATCTCTTTTTGACATTTAATGTTAAAATACAGCTGTGTGAACTACCCTGTACAGAAATTAAACTTGGCAGATTCTGACACTTAGTATTTTAAGATGAGCACCTCAGCTTCATATCTTTCTTTGTGGAATTAGGTGAGCTCTAAATGTATAATACTGAGGAGGGGGAATTTAACCTCACATAATGCTGAAACATATTTATGTTCATAAAAGTATTCCAGAGCAGTTTCTTTTTATTTAACTTTTGAGCTCCTTAGTTCACTTTTGTCTTAAAAGGTGTTCTGCTGCCAGTGTGAAGGCATGTACATCACCTACCCAAAAGCAAGCTGGATTAAGTTCTGCCCAGTGCAGCACTGGTAGCTTTGCCAGCAAATGTTCTATTTGACTCTACTCTTTATAGTTCTGGATGAAGAAAACCTACAAAATGTTTTTTCTCATTGGTTGAATGTGACATGGGGGGTAAGCAATAAATTATACTCTAAAAAGTCAAAGTAGTCTTTAAACAGTGCTTAAAACAGAAGATGGCATGTGTAAAATATTAGACGATACTTTTAGCTAAAATAAATAGTTAAGTATTAAAAATTATACCTTAATATCTTTATTCCCATGGTAGAAATAATTTAAATATATTGAAGGTTTTATTTCTAGCACGAAAATGACTGTCCAGTGATTTTAAATTACAAAAATTCATGACCAAAAAAACTGTTTCAAAACAAAAGAGAGGATTTGCAACAGGTCATGACCACTTGAACAAGAAACATGTATAGCCGTAACAGTACTGTAAAAAATCAAGAATATATGGAACATACTGTACTGAAATTTTCTTCAGTGTGATTAGGATACTTAATGTGATGTAGGTCTCCAGCCAGTGTTGACAAGTACTACTGTGATCTTCCCTGTTACATCTTTTCCCTCTGGAAGCTTGTAATGCCACTCACATGGTATTGTCTGCAAACATGCCTTCAGCTTTGGCTTGAACATAAGGCCCAGGAACAGCTTAGTTGTAGTGCTAAAAGTTCTTTCTGCATGAAATAAAAGTATGTGTTATTAAACTAATTTAAAATCAAGTCTTGTTCATCTGTGACCTAGCAAATGCCTTGCCTGTCATGTGGTATGTATGAACCAATTTCCTACTGCATTGAACAGACACAATAAGTATGTGCCAGGGTCCAACACACAGAGAGGTTACAGCTTGGATTGTCATTGTTGCTGTCCTAGTTCAGCCCCAGGGCTGAGTTTATACAGCAAATCTGAAGATGTACGGGGGCCCCTGTTGCCTATGTTTGGTTCTCGTTAACACACAGATACATCATTACTACATTGTTAAGCAGCGCAGGTATCATCACAGAGCGGTGATGCTGAGAACTTTTCTAGATGTGTGTGCATTAGTCTATTTTCATATGCCTGTGTCCCTTTTGCCTCTTGAAAAGACAGTTTGCTCTGTGGTCCATTGACATTTTGGCTGCAGTAAGCCTGCTTACGAACCAAGTCAAAGCTCCCAGAAAATTTCACATGTGTTACCAAAACCAGATGCTAAGTATCTGGCAGAACTAAAGCAATTATATAAGTGCAAGTGGTGTCTTGTCTTCTAAGCCTCTCACGTCCTTTGAACATCCAGATTCAAGCATTCATTTACATAATATAGATACTACCTGTAAAATACAGCCAGAGCATACTCAAAAGTGGAAGCTGCAGAAAAGATTTTTTAAGAGACGTTATCATCTTGACAGTCCCTGTTGCTCTGTCCAACCTCTGAAAATGTAATTTTTCATTTTGTTGTCATTTTGGAGTAGAAAAACAAACCTGAAATGTTTTCATTTTTTCTGACAAGTTCACTTCAAGATGTCTATCTGAATTCCCAATATGCTCCTTCGCCTGTTTTAGCATCTCCTGCTCTCTGTCCTGTGGATTGTGAATGCCATAAAAAACTATAACATAAACATGCATAAAACAACACTGCCTCATATTTTTTAACTCTCTGTACCTTTATGATCTGACTTTAAAAGAACTGAGAACTTTTTATTGTTATTTGTTCTGTATTTGAGTTTAATCTTGGTTTAGTCTTGTACTTGTCCATTCCTGTTCTACCATGGCACTTTTCCATTACTTTCCTTTAGCTCAGCTGTCTAAAAACCTTTTCCTCTTTAACTTTACCTCTTACAGAACAGGAGATCTTTCTGAGTTAATTATTGACGACATCCAGAATTGGTGGGAAAATTATGGTGAATTCCACAGTTTTTATTCTTTGCAGTTCTAGGTTTTTGCTTATTTTCCATTCAAATATTCAAGCTGGTTAACTTGGTCATGCTAGTTAACTAATTCAAGCTAGTTAACTAATTTTGATTCAAACTGTAACTCCATCTTATTTTACTTTAGATTCTGCATGCACCATTATAGAATTGGATTTTTTTTTCCTAGGTTCAGAGATTTACAAGACAGAAAAGAAAATGAATTTGTCTATTATTTCCCACCAGCGTTAATATGGTACTGGAGCACTACCTAAAGAACCAATTAGGTACATTAGGTTTTTCTAACATAAATAGAAGCAGATTAACTGTAATGAAAAGACAAGAAATAAACTATATTTCCGGGTTACTCCCAGTTGGACTGGTGTAATTTAATACACTCTCAAGAATATGTGTGTGCATTTCCCAAAGATATGTAAGTTTGGATAGATATCTTGCTGCCATAAGTCAACCTAGCTTGATTAATGAAGGGACAGTCCCCCTTTTCTGTCAAGCTGACACTTTACTAAGGATTAGCTCAGAAGACCTCAGTTTCTGTTCAGGTGCCTCCTCAACCTCAAATTTGCTGTTTGAGAAGACACAATACCATGTAGTTTCCTGCCTTTGAAAAGGAGATAGCACTGATCTTCAGGACAAATGCATTTTCTTCTCAGGCTCTGATTCCATTTGAGGGTCTCAGATACTACACAGACTGCGTATCCACAGTTTAGAAAGAAAATAAGAAAAAAAACATCATTAGCTACTTGAACTTATGCTGGTATTTGATTTTATTCCTTGGGGCTTTTTTTTGCCTCCCCAATTGTTTCATTGTAAGTTCAATTCACATTAAAAAAAATGAGAGCTGGATTTGACTTTTCTGAATTATTTTCTACCTGCTTTTCAAAGTCCCAGAGGCTATCTTAGTGTCTTCCAAACATTAAAAATCCTTATAAGTTTAAAGGTTTCTGTAGGGTAAACCAAATGGCATAATATGAGTTTAGAAAAATGATAAAAAATCCAAACATATTAGATAGTTCACCTTTTTTAAATACCATCTTTTTTTTTAATGTGTTGGGTACGTTGCATTCTAAATTAACATTTATGATGCCAAAGCATCACTGTAAGAAGGAAGATCATTAATAGAAGTAATGAAACCTTAATTTTATGGTTTTATTTTGACATATAATGGGAAGATATAGCATTAAAAATAGATTACATAAAATGGAGTCATACACATCACATTTCTTCACTCTAAATTTTCTGTTTCAGTCTCTGTAGTCAGACAGTTTCATGAGTCCCTGTATTAATTAAAATAAATGATGTCATACAAACCTCGCATTCTACTGTTTATATAAGTTGCTCTGGATTTTGTTTTGGGTTTAGGCCAAAGACCACACAAAAGCTTTATTTTTTCCTGAAGCTTCTGTTCATATTCTTTCCCACTGAATAATATTTTAGCATGATAATAGTTGTTTTCTTCCTCTTGTAAGATAATTAACCACAGTATCACACTTCAGATGTGCATAGTCTCTTTTTTTCAGTTGTTGTTCCAGCTACTTTTTAAAAAGAGAGTATTTCAGCACTTCTCCACCATTTCTCATTTGTATAATCAAATTAATCACATCTCAACACATATGACTTTTCATTGTTATTTGATATACTTTATATTCTGGTATTTATGTAGAGAGCATAATGTCAAATTGCAATCAAAACTAGTGCTAGTATCTATTCTGTCTAAAAAGAATTGTCCAGGGCGGGGGGGGGAGGGATATGGAAAGTAGTAGAAGTGATATTTTCAGTCATATTGTTAGAGGCTGAGGAGTAGCATAATACCTTGAAAAATGTGCAGTCAAAACCTGAGATTCCCAAAGTTATAAAGTTTGTGAAGCTAAGGAAGAATATGTTTTGGATATAATCATGTGAGAGTATTCAGTTTTTAATTGGGATAAAATTTCAAATATTTTAGTGTATAAGGGCATCAAGGCTCATACACATTTTTTTTAGTTAAGTAAAAGAAAGAAATGCATATATAGACTGCATAGGCTGTAGTCTATGTAAATAGACTGAGTAGATACAAGACAACTCTAAGCATACTGCTTCTGAGTTGTGTACTTATAAGCTCTTATATTTTTGACAAAAACAAGCGGATCACAATATTAAGAAAGATATGAGATGATCTGATGGAGTGCAGAAGAATAATTTCTTTATTCATATAATAGTTATTTTCCCACTACATTTAATTGTAGAAGTCTTTGCTTAAATACAATCAGAAATCTCATGAAAAGAGATGGTGGTTGTTTCTAATGAAAGATGAAAACCTAATTTCTAAAATGAGTCAAATTTAAAAAAAAGCTGAAATCAAACAGATTACAATAATTGAAACTATTAGAATTTAGATAGATGGGGACTGTTTTCTCCACTGAGAGGTGAAATAAGAAGATTCTGTTTCAAATCTGGGATTTTGACTTCTCCCAGTCATAGATACAAAATCGAAAGTTGACCCAGGGCCATTATTCTCTGAGAATCACAGTTTACAAACATGTTTTGAAGAAAATATTTCTCTGAAAAAAAATTGTGGATACTTTACTTAGACCTGTTTGGTGGCATTGGTCAGGAGTAGTATCATAGAAGAATAGAATCACAGAATGGTTTGGGCTGGAAGGGGACCTTGAAGATGATCTATTTTCAATCCCCCTGCCATGGACAGGGAGACCTTCAACTAGACCAGATTGCTCAGAGCCCCATCCAACCTGGCCTTGAACATTTCCAGAAATGGGGCATCCACAACTTCCCTGGGTAACCTGCTCCGGTGCTTCATCACCCTCATAGTAAAAAACTTTTCCCTAATATCCAAACTCAACTTACTCTCTTACAATTTGAATCTATCCCCCTTTGTCCGGTCACTATATGCTCTTGCCCCTTCCCTGTAAGTTCCCCAGGTACTGGAAGGTCACAATTAGGTCACCCTGAAACCTTCTCTTTTTCAGGTTGAACAATTCTGATTCTCTCAGCCTTTCCTCGTAGAAGAGGTGCTCCATCCGTCTAATCAGCTTGGTGTCCCTCTTCTGGGCTCACTCCAACAGTGTCCTTCCTGTGCTGGACACCCCAGAGCTGGATGCACTACAGCAGGTGGGGTGTCACCAGAGCAGAGTAGAGGGGTAGAATCCTCACCCTTGACCTGCTGGCCTTGCTACTTTTGATGCAGCCCAGGATGTGATTTGCTTTCTGGGCTGCAAATGCACATTTCCAGCTCCCATCCAGCCTCTCATCCACTAGCAACTCCAAGTCCTTCTTGGCAGGGCTGCTCTCTATCCCTTCATCCTCCAACCTGTATTGACAGTGGGGTTGCCCTGACCAAGGTGCAGCACCTTGCACTTGGTCTTTTTAAACCACATGATGTCATGAAGAATGTTGATACCTACAACCAGAGAAGGATCTATTATAGCACAGAGCAAATAGACTAAAATGGCAAATTAATTCAGATCTTCTCCAAGCTAGTTCAACCAAACTCCTATCTGACTACTGTCTAAAGCTCATGATTTAGGATATCTAAAAATTAAGCTTTAATCTGAAACAGAACACTACTGTCTGTACTGTTGCATCTTTCAGTACTTTTCTGCTAGTCAAACTCACTGTTTGCCTCTATTGATATCTGCAAGATAACCTTTAATTAAGATGTGAGGGAAAGTCAATCCAGAAAGCTTTGAATTTTACATGTGCGGCAAACTTTGAATTTCACTAATGTTCTGGTATATTGGTGACCAATTTCCATGGAAACCCTAATTCCATACACAGGACAAGTGTTTCTCACAGCAGATGTCGTCCTTAAATTGTAGCTAAATTATCCAGTAAAAATAGTATGGAAACACAACAACACAAAAGATTGCTGAATCCTGAGGCTCCTGAATAACTTAGTCATCAATCCCCTAAATGGTGGAGAAATTCTGTCCTTGTATCCGGATCAGCCCTACTGCAGTTAAGAGTAGATCATGGGCAGGGGAAATTTACTGCTAAGCCTCTAGAAAACAGAGAAGCAAATCAGTCTCACAAACATCATCCTCTGTCTCTGGAAAATCCATCTAAATTCCCTGTTTCCAAACTAAGTGGAAACTTTTACCCCATTAGGAGATTCTCCTCTCTCCCTTCCTCTTCCAAAAATACTGTGCTACTAGTCTGAGTTTTTTCAGTGTTTGGGGGCTTAAAGATGAAAGTTCTATTTGTTATATCAAATGATCCCCTTCAAATCATTAACATTTGACATATAAATAAATATGTAAGCTTGTTTTCCTCCCTTCCCTCATGCTGCTTCTTCCCCCTTTTTTTTTCTGCCCACTTTTCATTCTGAGAGGTATGTAGTACTCAAGTTATTATAAACCCTTCTGGCAACAGAACAGAAACATGGTTTCCATTACAGTTTATTACTTTTTTCCTTTTTAATTTTTTTATCAATCCATATGAATCCCAAATGGCTCCAGCCTTTGATAGGAACTGTAGTCAAGATATATTGTGGGTCTACTTCTCCCATGTTTCTATATGATTTAGACTGTGTATTTAGTTCCCCCGTGCACAGTTAAAATTAAAATATAAGTACAATACGTATTCATTTAGTATTCTGAAAATGAACTTGTTTTGCTCTGTAAGAAAACCCCCTCTTTAGGTTTATGCACGCAGCATTTTTGTAAGTCTTCTAAGATGAAAAGTTAAATTCTTTCCATTTCATTACGGAACATATTTTTATATGAAAAAATTAATGTTTTAAACTGAGTCTTTTCAGCTGCTCTACAAACATATCTTTAGGGTTTTTTCTACTACCCTATAGCCCAGGCCAGCCACTGAGGTCCCATCTGTAATCGATAGAGGCAGCAACCTATTGTATCTAATGTTGTAATTTCACAATCAATTCGCAGTAGCAGCATCTGGCACTGATGCCAAGAGAAGTGTTTCTATCACTCCCCTTTCACCTCCCTGCCATCTTCTCCCTCCTGGGAGAGCTTTGTACAGCTGTACAGCGAACCAGGTCAGAGAACTGATCTTGCTTAAAACTAACATAACACAAAACCCCAACTGTTTAGTTTTAACTGGAAGGTAAATGCTTGCGCTCACACAAGGGAGAAATAGAGCTGCAGAAGAACAACGAAGCCAGTTCTTTCTGCAGCCCTGACAGTTTAATACGGCTTAAACTGATTGTAAAAATATGGCATTGCATACCTGGTTTTAAAAATGGGTAATTGCCTTTGAACATGGTCATTTTTATCCTCTATCAAAGGTGCTTGAATGACTACTTTAGCCTTTTAAGAGCTAGGCAGTTTGTCTGAAGTTCAAGGAAATTAATTCCCTGAAAGTGATTTACACAATGACAGAAAGGGTTGGCACTCCTTAACTCCTTTTATGATGCCATGACTGTGTTGTGAGGCTGAAGGAGAATTCACTCATTTTAATCAGCTCACCTGCAGAACCTGTGTTACTGTATTTACCTTTATTTCTGCATTTACTGTAAGGCAAAAACAGAGAATGTATTTCAGTCATTCATACTTAACTGCATTTTAATCTGTTGTTTAGTGCTTTCAACTGTAGATTTCACCGTAGTATTATCTCATTCTAATTTTTGAAAGATGAAAAGTCTTCCTAAAACATTTCCACAGATCCCTTTAACAATACTTTGACTAGTTAACACCTGGTACTTCTAGTAAGGTGTTGAACAGTGTAAGTCTCAGATGTCTCTTACTTTACTAGGGCAGAAAAGCAGTAGTCAATCAACAGTTCAGAGGTTTAAAGAATCAAAAGCCATTGCTTCTTTTACAGGTCATAAAAAAGTTAAAATAGTTTTAAACAAGAACAGACATTGTGAAAGTCCTCAGTTTAGCAAGCCCCTATCAATCCTTACCTTAATAACAATAAGACAGGATAAAGAGCTAAATAACTACATCAGTCAGCAGAATGGCATCTGCAAAGTGTTTTATGGACTCAGTATGACAGACAATGTCTGTGGGTGAACATATACTATGTTTCTTACTTAAAGTCAAGAAAGGAAATGAGGGAGTCTGGGATGCTAAGCAAAGTAGCCTACTAGTCTTCCAGGAAACACCGTGAGTAGTGTATCTCATTTAACATACCTTCAGCAGCCAACAATGGAGGTACCATGGATTCACTGTCTTGCACAAAGTGATTCCAAAGTTTATTTCAAATTCTATAGTTGCCTGGTTTTCTGGTTGATTCTAGGAACCTAATCATTTGATTCTTAAGTTAATTGCTATAGTTTAATGCTGAATATTTGTCAAGATTATTCTGGGTCTTGGGGCCATGAAACCATACTCTCAAAGCCAAATTTCTGCTATTTAAAACAAAAAATTGTTAAGGGAGATGTCTTTAAAAATTCAGCTTCTTATCCCAACATTGGAATTTCACTGTTTGTTTATTCCCAGAATATATTTCATTGTGTTGAAGTACACCTCTTCTTTTTACCTCATGTTCTTTACCTTTCACTATTTATAACAACTATCTGCCAGATGAAAGATATAAAAAAAGTCCAAATTTTGTAAAGGTTTAATTTGGATTTAGGGGAAAAGAGAAAAAGGGATAGTAGGCACTGAATTTATGGTAAGTATGTGAAAAATGTAATTTACACCAATACTGATTTCTTATTTACAAGACTGAAGAGTTGAACTAATTAAAATTCTGTCACACAGACACTCTCCTCTATCTCTTCTTTCACCCAAATACAGCAGTCATAACTTGGAACAAATAGCAAGACATTTCTAAAATCTTTAGGCAAGCAAATACTTTCATATCACACTGATTACTGTAGGTTTAGAACTGTAGCAAACGTCACTTACTTTGGGATTAATTCTGAAAAAACACACAACAAAATTATAGTACAATAAATCTTATAATAAGTGTTATTAGTAGAGTAAGGTACATGTCAGCCTTTGCCTCTCTGCAGTGTTGCATTCTGAAATGTATACTGTTTCATATTACAATAATTATAGAAGGACTGGTTTTGGTAGGAGAACTGTGACAAACACTTGAGTATCTAATAGACAAGCTCCTACAAAGTTGCACCCATTCTCTCTCATATTGAATTAGACAATGAAATAATTAAAAATATAAACAAAAATATTAAAGGAAAATTAGTCTATAAAATTACACAGTCAATAAATTGAAATTCTTCTTATCTGTTTCTCATTACCAATAATTTTATGTTTTGTTAAAAAGTCTGGTTTTATGGAAAATGTGTGAATTTTTCCTCTTATGTTTGTTCTTTGTTTTGAGGAAACTTAGTCATTGTTGAAAAATCATTTTCTAAATTTCAAGACTGACAGTAAAGAGTTCTGTTTTGGGATTCAAATTTCTTTATGTTGTCATAATTCCTCTAAGCTTCCAGATAGTATATAATATTCAACATATAATTAAATTTAAAAAAAACCCCAAAAAACAAACAAATGCAGTTTCTAATCACATATATAGTGAGAAAAGTTGAGAACCTGAAGATAGACTTGTTCCAGAATCATAGCATATATGTGTATATATATGAAATTTCAATTAAAAAAATACAATAACTTATGAATTTAAAATGTAATGTAACATTTCTGCTGTAAAATATATTTAAAAGTTAATACAATACTTGTGTATGTATAAAAATGCACAATCTCTTTAATCTCTCCTGCAGAAAGACTACAGACTTGTATTGATATGTCAGAATACTTCTATGTCATGTCAGTAAAAAAAAAAGTCACCTAATAAGAAAAAAAAGGAGTTAAAGAAAGATGAAAAAATCTAGAGACATTGTCTAAGAAGATGAAATACAAAGAAGAAATATTTTTGAATACAAAAGTACTGTTGGATACTAAGAATAAATTTTCCTCACATTTCATACACAAATTTTATCCTTCCAGTGTCACTTAAAAAAGAAAGAAATTTTCAAGTATTGCTTCTAACTTTTCATATTCTTTCATAGGACACTGGTCATTTGCCAGCAGCAGACCATTAGTTTAATGAATCACAAGTAACCTCAACAATACATAACTTTTAAAATTATTTCTGTACTGGAATAGATAAAGAACAGAATGTCACACACACACACCACTTTTGTGCTTTCAAAATGTATCTTAAACCAAACCTGGACACAAGGTGAGATGACCACAGAATGATACACTGATTAGGATAATATCACATGCCAGTCATAGAAAAAACACATGTAACTGTGCTGACTTCATTTTCTCTTGGCACATGGTAATAAGTGTCAACCTGCAGAACATCTGATAGCAGGGCGATAGGGAAACAGTAGCTGAGCATGCTGGAACTGAATGCAAAACAGCAGCCTTTGAAGTGAAAATGTAGATCTAGGCAATGAGAAAAACTTGGGTCTCAAATGGCAGATATTGTAAAAGTGGTTTTAAGGGTCTTTGAGAATTATAAATATATTTGTTTAGTTTAGCAAAATGTGAGCTGAGAAATTTGCAGAATGTACAAATAGCTTAATTTTTGTGGTTTAGGGAAGTAATCTTGTTAATAATGCAATGCCACGGGAAAAGAAGCTTCAGTTGTCTCCTGGGGAAAAGTGTGATGCTTTCTATTTGTTTTAGAAAAAAATTATATTACTGAGCAATGCATCCTTTCTGTTTGGATAACTTCATAGTTATTCACATGACATAGATCTTTGCAAACAAAAAATGTTGAAAACACTGAGCCTTACCTGACTGGAAAAAAAGTGTGTGTTTCCTGATGTTCAGCCACAAATCCTACTTTATGGTTCTCTCTGAGACTTCGGAAGGACCAAGAAGAGAGAGTAATTGAACTCATTTTCACAAATGTGCTTCTTAGGCAAACTCTGCAGAGAATCTCTGCATTAAAATGCAAATGATGCAGTCACTGGTGAAGGCAAGGGCAGTGGCAGATGGATGCTGATGTGTTTGCACAAATCTGAACATTCAAAGCAAGCACACATCCCCAAGACAGTGCAGAGTACTATTATTGCAGCACTGCACATGCACATGCACTCCCCCCAGGCAACACTTTTTGGTCAGATTTCTACAGAGTGCCAGAACTGTGCTCTATTTTTCTTCATCAGTGAAAGGATAGACCAGTTGGGACCCAAATCCAGTCTGTGTTATTTTGGTTAGGGCATTCAGTACTTACTACGGTGGAAGCACTCTGGAATCTGTCATTTCAGTATTCATCCTTCAAATATTTACACTAAAATTTAAGTTTCCCATGTTGCAGATACAGCTGTCTTTATGGGTATTAAAACCTGCCAGCATCCACACATCACAGTGTGCTAACAATCTAACTTACGGCTCATCAGTCTGGAAAATAAAAGATATTATTATTGATGAGCCTGTTTACCTATTCACGCCTCATTCCTCTGACCTTTAGTCATGAAGTGTGAGAGAGACTGATGCTCATGGCATCAATCCGATGCCATGCCAGCCTGCTAACCACACCATTGTTAAATCACCAGGCAAAATTGTGAAACTTTTATTCAAAACCACAAAAATTGTAAAGATCATCATAGATTAAGGAGGACCTCTGTGCTCTCCAGCCATTTGCAGTTTACAATGTATAGAGAGAATAGGCTCATTCACCCACAGTGGGAAGCACTACCATGCTGTCTGCTGGAGGAAAGATTTAATGTTAAATTCCTACTAGATCCAGGAATATGTGTTGTGTTTAAGTTAGGTGACCATTGCAGATCATGCAGAGGGAGCTAACTTAACTGGCTTTAGGGGAGCTGCAGATGTTCAGGTGCCAGCCTCTCCCAGCACAATAATCACTCAGAGGATGCAGGGCATAAAAGGCCTTCAATGTATACAGAAAGTGCCAGAGGTAACTGTGACTATTGCTAATGAGTGATAGAAGAATAATACCCTCTGTTCTGTGTGTGTGTGTGTGTTTTCCTTCACAGCAATAACTTTCAACTCAATACCCTTTATAAAAACTCCACAGTGACTAATTATAAGAGAACTAGGAACATCCACTATTAGCAGAAGTAGGATTGTTATTCAATAACCTTGGGAGGCTGCACATCCAATGATGCTCTGAATCTGTAGTTATTAGATGGGGGGTCTAGTGAAGGTTGTTTCAGATTGCTGCTGGCGTCTTGCTGCTGAGCTCTGTATATTCAATGCCACAATGTCAGCAGCTTGAAATTCCCTGTCTGGATTTTATGCAGCTAATAATCTTCAATTTAGAACTGTTTGCAAAGAAAGAGAATAAGAATGAGGTATTTTCAAAGTAGGGGCATTCTCTGTAGCTGTCTGTCTAGGGGCAGAGATAGTGCATTCTCAGGCACTGCTCACCTGCAGCAATGAGTCATGTACCGAAGAAACAATTTGCTCAAACTGCTGTGATGTGTTCTGGTGCTGATTAACAGACTGCAGACATTTAGACTTGCCTTTGTATTCAATTCATGGCTTTGTTTGAACAAAAGGTAGCCATAAGTAAACTGGTGTGCCTGCCAGAGATTTCTACAGACCCAGATCTTTGCCTCCTGCTCTCTGAAAGCAGGAATGCCAGTGGATTTCAGCACTACAGAAGCAGAGATAACATGTTTCATTTTCATACAGTGTGGATGTTGAAGAGGGAAGAACAAACTAGCGAAGAAGAAAACGGACTAGGTTTACAGAGAGCAGTCTTCAGGGCACTGGTTTAATTCCATTCCAGAAGGTGACAAACAAAGCTAGAAAATTAATATCCAGTGCCTACATCTGTGTTTTTGTAATGAGACCTACCAGTCCCAGATGATTCTTGGATAAATGACTTTGAATCACTGTTTTCACTGGGAAAAAAAAAGCCAACCCTGTTCTTCCCTACACAGAAGTTTGACTCTGTGAGCATGAGTTGTTTCCCAGCAGCTTCTTTAAAATGTGTTTGTTGGAAAAAGATCAGAAAGATTTAGGGATTGTTATTAGTAGCAAGTGCAGCAATTGCAACATATGTCAACCTCATTAAGAATCTGTACTTAAATTAGAAAAGCAAGATGAGGGTGAAACACAGGTTAGAGACCCATTTTCTTAGAGAGTAGAGATCTTTTCTCACATAATAACACTGCGTTTATCACACATTGGGCTTGGGCAATGCACTCTTCTGAGTTGACTGACAGGTCTGAATATGTAGAAATCTGCCTGGTCCCATCCGTCCAGAAAGGCTTCAGTATGACTGCAGGGAGGTTTTTTCAGTGTGTATTCTCTGACAGTTTTTCAGAATCTACCCCTAAGTTGCTCTGCAGACAGGCAGTCTTGTTTCACCGGACAGTGATTTCCTTAGCTTGTAAGGAGAGATTAGGATATTCTTCAGCATTTCCTTCTTTCACAAACCATTTTTGCTATCTTCCCCTTCTTTAGACAGAACCAGCAATTAAGAACTACTCTTCAGAGGTCTTCATCCCCTCCTTTCACCCTTTTTTTAAAAAAATTGAACAGTCATACTGCCATTATGAATGTAGAAGCAAAACCTGAATTTTTATAAAATTTTAAGTCTGTTTTAGAATTGCCAAGCTCTTTCCTGTTCCTTCTATAAAACTATCTTTCATTAATCCTTCCTAAATAAAAACTCTTATCTGTAAATGGAGTTGAAAAACTGTTCACTCAACTATTTTATCAGAGATAATTAAAATTATACCATGATCTAGAAGCACAGATCATGTAATGCCTCCATATGGCTCATTGAAGGATAATGTTTATAACGTGACAGAAAAAATAAAAATACATAATCACTAAACAGTATATAATACTAATTCACTTAACTGAGGAACCAAAACAACCTGCTCCTGATTGTCTACATGGTTTTCAAGCATAACTCTAAGCTCATTCTCAAATTGTTCAGTATCCACGCTGCTTGGAGGAAAAGCCACGTTTTGGCATGAAGAATGTTCAAGATTAGGAGGATGCTAATACTTGATCCTCTATTAATATAGACCAAAAAGCCCATCCTGTACTGTGAGCAGATGGAAAACTGGGGGTTCACCACTGAGACACATAAAATTGTGCTTTTATTCCCTGTGTTCACTATATTTATTGGCATTGGTGGAATCTATTTTACAGTATATTGTAGAATGGAAAGCTAATTCCTTTTGCAAAACTGAAATAATGTCGAAGGTCTCAAATATTTGGATTCTATACCTAATTTACAAGCTGAATCTGAGTTAACGAACATCTCTCTTTGTGAACAAGTACAATAAAAGTTTGAATTCCATGAGATTAATCTGACTTTGCAAACTGTGCTTGCTGCAGAAATTCAAAGCTATTGTTTGAGTTCAGATCAAATTAGCCTTTTTTGAAGCCAATGTGTTACTAGCCTGTTTCTTTCCAGCTGTACCATGATAGTTGGCAATCTTCTGTTTCTATGCATGTGTTGTTATATAAAATGTTCCAGTGGAGAATTGATCAGTGTATTTTAACTTCAACATGACAGCTTTAAAGAATATTTTTAAAATGGTTTGGTAGTACTTATTACTTATTTGATTTTTATCTGTAACAGACTTTTACAGATGCCTGAAATAAGAGCACAATTATAAGATATCTTTGCAATTCTAATTAAACTGCTAATTGGTACTGTTGACTTTTCATACATGGCATTTCACATAAGTGAATAACAACATAATAAAAAGAAGCAATATAAACAGCATTATTTTTCCTTTTCAGAACTCTGAAGCCGATTCTGCTTTAAATTTTGCAAGTCTATTTGATGTCAGTGTTAAAGCATAATTTGTTCAAAAGTCTTCAGCACTCTGTTGGAGGAGAACATTGTTCATAATTAGGTATTGCTGCAGTTAGCAAGGTGCATATCATATACTAACACACGAACAAACTCCAAGTAGGATATGCTGAGTAAAGAACAATACTGGATTTGATAGTTTAGCCATGAAGCTAAATGCCACCCCTGTGACTGAATTCAGAAAATGTGAAAATAACAATGTGCAGCAATAATGTGAAAAAGAAGATAAAGAATAGCAGGGCTAAAGTTCAAGAAAACCTCTTGTTACCGAACAAGAATAAATACTGTTTGTTAACATCTCCCTCTGCCTGCTAAACAGAAGTTAGGTGTAAAGAAAAATAAGTGTGCTGAATATGCAAAAAAGGCTAGTGCTAATCCACCCTTGAGTCAGTTATTGGGCATGTGAGAGCTAGTCCTACAGAATAATATAACATGGTTTGTTTACAGTTGCTGATACCAGAGAAGAGACTTCGTTCTTCAAGGATTTCAAAGGAGATAATTTTTTGCAGAAATATAGTTTCTATCCATCATTCTCATTTTGTGTTCAAATTTAAATTGCAAATGCATGTCTGCTAATATGGTTTATGATAAAATGGGGAATGTAAAAATATATTTTGCTCTCAATTGTACTTTGAGGCAAAATATTATGATTTGTTTCAAGATGATAAATACGGATATATAATAAGAAAATGGAATAATAGTCCAAAAGAAAAAAATATGTTTTTACCCATAAAATAATCATAATATATTTATACCTAATCTCAAACTACATATTATTACATCTTATCATTTATGATCTGATGAACCAACTTCAACATGGACAAACTGATATCCAACTAGTTCTTTCACTTTGAAACTTGTGTATTTTTATTAAATGCAACTTATGCTGTATCCTCATATAATACTAAAAATTATGAACTGTTATGTTCTATGAAGCCCATAATCTTCAAAAAGGAATAGTTGTTTGGAATCCCAATTGGTTGTCTTCTCTCATTTAAGTAGTCCTGTTGAAGACCCTGGGGTTGCTCAATTAATAAAAAAAAAAAAAGTGGAGTTTTGAAATTATTTATTAATAACATGCATGTTTACCTCATTCAATGCAGCTGCATGTTTTACTTTTCTTGATTGAATGCAGTACATTTCCATAGCTTAAAAAACCCAATTTGGTTATATTTTCTAGTCAAATAGTTCTCTTGTTAAAGTTCAGTAAAAACTCATATTACATTTAAAGTTCATTTCCACCCTGATTTTGGCAAGCAGTTTTTTAATACAGAAGAATCATATTAAATTATCCATGCTAAATGAGAGATTTTAATTGCACTTCATGCTTTTCTTTCCTCTTTTACACTGTAGATGATTTGGAATATTGAGAAAGCATGTTGAACCCCTGGCATTAGTGAATATTCATTTAAAAAGTAAAGGGTACAGGAATGGAATCTGCCTACTGTTTCCATCAATGTGTGCTATCCTATTCTGACAGAGCTCAATCCCAGATGGTATTTCATAGCTATAAATGTGACTCAGTTGAGTTTGCAGGATTTTCAAACTATGTCTTTCAAGGACATAGCCATAATGCTTATTTACTCATTGATTTCAACTTACTCACTTGAGTGACTAATGACTGTTTACACAGGTATCATATTACCAGATTGAATTTGTCTCATTTAACGTATCAAAAATCAAAGACATATGAAACATTGAACAAAACTGTTATTCAGCTCCTCTCTACATCTCTTTACTAGTTCTGTTAACAATTTCCCTGATACTGTCACCCCCCTCTTTATCCTAAGGATAGAGAAAGAACTTTTCAGCTATTTTATTCTGAAACAGTGAAAAGGCATGAAGGTAAATGAAGAAACTAGTTTCATAGAACAAATTAGATATGCAATTATCTGAAATACTGTTTCTTGGGAAGATTTAAAAAAAAAAAGATAAGAAAATGAGGAGTGGTAGCTACCATTTTACCGACATCACAGAAATCAGCTTTATTAAAAATCAAGTGACCTTAAATGCCACAGGGCTATTAAAAGTAATGGGATGTGATCTCAAGCCAGTGAGTGATATGAAACCAATGCCTTCTCAGGGGTTTAGGTTGTAACATCTACATTAATGTATTAGTATCAGTAGATGAAACATAACGAATACTGCATCTCATTTACATAATGGATGAGACTGAGGAAGCAGTTCCAGATGGCTGATGAGCACCTTGAGCCAGAAGAGGAATTTCTTTTTTTTTTTTTTTTTTGCGTATCAGCATCTGCAAGTCTAAACTGCTGAGATTAGATAAGGCTGATGAGAAGACGGACTTTGAGTGATTTGTTGCCCTTAAATTTGAAGAAAGTTAAATATCACTCAAGAACAACAGCATTCCATGCAACTCTAAGACCTTCACTGCTTATTGATGTCATTTGCTCATAGCCATCTCGTCGTTCAGTGGAAATTGGAGAGGTAAACCTCGGGGGAAATCTTATTCTCAGATCAGTCCTACTGAATATGTCTTATAAGAGTCAACTCACATGTTCAGTCATATTTATGTGTTGTATTAGGTTGATACCTAAACACACACAATGCTCATTGTGAGGCAATGCTGCGCTGTTCATGAACTCACTGCAACTCTCAAATGTCGAACAGTGTAAAGACAAATGACAATGCAGTGTTCTTTTTTACAACCATTGGCTTGCTTTATAAATTATCTGTCCAAGTCTGGCACAGGTGAAAAATCAAATGCATTGGATCAGATTTATCAGTGTATTGAATTATGTGTTACTGGAAGAAGGAGTCTGTTTTGCCACTGAAAGAAACCGATGTCCTCGACGACTTCGTATTGTTGGAGAAGTCTGTTTTTTGTGAATGAGCTAAAGTGCAAGAAATATTTACCCTCAGTCCTGAACATTGTGCTCTAGGCATTTCAAGAATCCCAGTCAGTCCATAGGAAAAATATTTCTGTGTATATTTCTGTAATGAGAAATTTTAACTGGACTGATTGAAGTGCTCACTGTGTTAGAATTATTATATGCTTAAGTCTAATTTTAGTAAACAAATACTATATCAGAGTTAGACCCATTTCCAGATTTGCTGTTAGGAAAAGGTACCATCTTACCCTTTTCTTTTCCCTGTTTAGACTGGCAATGACATTATTTTTTTGCCTTTCTCTATAGCAGACAGTCTAATTCTTAGGATAACTGTGGTATTTTAGGTCAGTGTCTGCTGTTCCAAGAGGCTATTGACAACATTATTTTCTGGGGCACATTAACTTGATCTTGTAAATTAAATATATTGAGTATTAAAAGGTATTTTGAAGGAGTGATTTCATCATTGTGAAGAGGTGGAGGTGAGACAGAGGAGATGATGCAGCTTTCACTTAACATCCTGATGCTAATTCAGTGTCTGGAGGGGTCTAGCTAGACTACTGTTTCATAGCTTTTTCCACCTGGAACACAAAATCTAAAAGAGTTTTGGAGAATGATAATTGAAACATAGATTTGCATGTGAGTGTGCACATGTGTGTGTGTGCCTGTGTACACACACACTCTAAATATATGCATTTGTTGGAGTTAGGGGTGGGAAGGAGTTATGTTGGTAGAAGGACATTTCATATTTGAGGTAGAAGCTCAGAAAGCATGTCAACATGCTTTGATTTGAAATTTTTATCAACACCTGTTCTTTTTCAAACATTGGTTTGACTTTTAGTATTAAAAAATCTCACGAGCTGACAGTAAATTCCCCCCAAGAAATTGCAGAAGGAAATGTTTCTGAGTACTGGAAAGCTTCATGTGGAATTTCCAGTCCTCAGAGACCCACATAGGTGAAATGCTACTGTGTGGAATTTAGAGCACTTGCTGCTTTGCAGATTTATGCTCTGGGCAGGAGGTAGAGAGGGCTATTGGATTTGTGAGGCTTGGAAAAATAGATTGTCTGTTTTCAAAGTTCTGTTATGTTAGTTGACTTTTAGTTAGTTTCTGCTATGGTTCTAAGATTTTCAGAATAATAAACATCTGTGTTTACAAAATTTCTTTTTTTTTTTTAACACTGACACAAATGTTGGGTTACAGCTTGAAAAGAAATCAAAATATGGGGATACATTCATTCATAAATCTGGTTCCCAATGAGTATTAATATGATAACATACTGGAGGAAAGTTACCAGCAAGGGAGAAAAATGAAATACAAATCTAAAAGAACTAAATTTAAATTATATCAGAATATCTATAAATAGATATTTTACTACACCCTACAGCAAAAGATTTCTTGATGAAACAACCTTTCAACAATCTTAAAAAAAAAAATGCTACTGAAAGTATTTAAAGAAGGTTTTAGTTTTCCTTTTCCCCTCATTCCTTTCATTTCTTAAAAATAAGTAACAAAATTGTTGTTAACTTGATGTATTTTGCTTTGCCTCTGGTTCATGAGCACTGTTATGGGCTCTGTATCACTGGAAACAGTGTAACATGTCATCAAAATGATATCAATGTTGGAAGGTGAGGTGAAATGAGGAAGATATGATGCAAATGCATCCCTTTGTGCTATGTGAAGCATAAAATGAAAGTATCCTCCGTTGCAGTGAAGTGGATGTGAAACACTTTTGAGAATAGCAGCTAGATTTATGTTGAGCTAATATTAAGTTAATATTGATTGAGATGAAACAGCCAAAACATGAATAAATACACTAATTCATATTAATATGTTCTTTTTGGCAGTTTTTTTTGTAAGCTTAATGAAAGATATAGTCAAACTAATTCATCCCTAAAGGTTTGTCTTATTTAGAGATCTCATACTATCTACTTTGTTTATCTTCTTTTAAATTGTTGAAGCAAACACTTTTTTAATCCTTAAATTAAGTTGACTTTTTGCTTTTCCCTCAAGACAATTGCGCATCATTAGAGGTGGTGGAACAAGTACAATTACAAACATCTGCCACTGCAGTACAGTGATGCCGTAAGCTGATCTGCAGTCATTGTGACTGTCAGAACTCCAAGTTTATGTAAAGGTCACACTGTTTGATTGTAGATAAATGACCCTGAGATTTCACGCCTTCATTAAGGGCTTATAAACCCATTTTGATTATTCAGTAAAGTTGTTATGTGAAGGAAGAAAGTATATGAAATCAAATAAGAGTCCAGAACTGTTCTCGTTGTATGGGTTTTTTTATTACTTATGAAATATTGTTGATCATTTATATCACAATGTGTTTCCAGTGCTGATGCCTAGACCTTTGCAGTTGGGAGAAAATAGTGATGTAGTAGTATGATATAATGAATAATTAAATTGTATTTCTATGAGGTATGGCTATTTAAGTTCATACATAATGTGAATATCACACATTAAAGACACTTTTCTTGAAAGTTTAAAACTCAGGGGTTTGTAGGGGGTTTTTTGGGGTCGTTTTGGTTTTTTGATGGTTTTTTTTTTTTCTTTTAGCTGTCAGTATAGGCAATTAGCTTATTTTTAATTGCTAGTATCCTATGTTTTACAGCCTGGCAACTTGCACATGATCCAACAAGAATAGTTTTCCCTAAAATGGAAATAAAATTTCACAACTAATTACTGATGATAGTTGTATAAATAACCTTTGTTGAAATCCTAAAATGTTCTCACATTCCCAGCTATCACTGTAGTCAGAGAAACTGTGTACCTGCTTCCCTTTAGGGATCAGATTCTTCATTTTGTTTGGACAAATTTTCAGTTAGTGTAAATTGGAATTGCTTCATTGCCTTCAGAAGGGCGATAACAATTTATACCAGCTCAAAAAGTGGTGCTTAATCTTGGGACTGAAAGAGGAAGGTGAAAAAAAGAACACTCCATAACAACTGAAAAAAATAGCCTTCAGTCTTAAGATGATTGAAAATTAAATGCAAGTTATAAATAGGGCCATTAATTTGATATTCAATGCTCTAGCAATATACTCCATTTAGCACCCATATTTACTTAGCTGCTACCGTGCTACTGACATGACATAGCAAAGTTACTATGTGAAACCATTTCATCATATCATATTACTTCTGTGTTTCAGACTTGGTTAAAATGCACATAGCTGTACAATAAAATTTCTAGATTTGCCAAGCACCCATCTGTTATCATAACACCCTCTGTTAAAACAGGGATGAAGAAATGTCTTATGTGTGATTCTGAATCTTCTTTATCTATGTGAGTTTAAAATCTTGACTCAAATAATATTAAAATTAAATTTTACTTTGACTTAAAAAACATGAAAATCTTGTGTGAAAAGTATGGACTTGTAAGAAAACCTTTTTTAAAGCACACATTAAAAAAAAAAAAAAAGAAAGAAAGAAGAAGATGAATAGGTAAAAAATCGGTCCACAGAGAAGTAAAATAAATAATTGAATGATAGGGTTACATGATTTTGTAATGAAGACAAACTGAATAATGGTTGTAGACAAGGGCCAAAGGCATTGAGCACCCTTCCTGCTGTTTTGATCAAAAAGACAGACACCAAATGCAGACTCACAAGAACCTCCAAGGTCAGTGAATTCAATTCCCACAAAAGCAGGCAATTATTTCATAGTGCCTTATACATGTAATTCATAATGTCATATTACACTGTCTACAGATGGCTTGGGAGATGGCTTTGTTCTCACTGTTTTTTCCTATTCTTTTGTGACTAGAAACAACTCCTAATTAGTACCCTAATTTTGTTAATTTCAGTTCCTCCTAAAATTTCCAGGTCCTCAGAGCAGACAGTGCACAAAGGTTTGTGTCAAGGAACATCAATGTAGAATTGCATACTGAGTGCAGAGGTAATCCAATTAGATTCTGCAGTGGTCTCTTCTGGCCAGTTTTCACTTTTCCTGTGGACGAGTTCTATAGCAGCAACTGCACAGAAAGTAGACTTGAAGTAGCACAAAGAGCTGCGGTAAAAACTTTGTGGTTAACTTCCACAATATCTTTCCTCCATCTCACTAATTTTTATAAACTGTTATTTGCTGTTTTCTGGGGTTTAGATTCTTGGTGTGTTGTGGGGTGGGGCTTTTTGGTGTTGTTTTTTGTTAGATGGGGTTTTTTTGTTCTTATTGGTTTGGATGTTTTTTAAGACTTTTATTTCTCTTGGTCAGCTTTCATTCACTGAGTTTCCATGAAAATAAACCACAGCCATTCTACAGTAAAAGATGCATATTATGTTCCTAGGAAAGAAAGAATAAGTTGTCTGACAAGGAATATAAAAACCTTGCCTTGATGCTTCTTGAGTCTTTAACTTTTATGTACTTAACTAAACTAGAGGGTTTCAGTCATGTAATCATAATCTAATACTTAGATATGGATATATAATGAACGTTTTCAAAAGATCCATAGAAAAGACTAGACTAGACTTCCTTCAGTTGGAAGGGACCTATAACAATCATCTAGTCCAATTGCCTGACTAATTCAGGTCTGATGAAAAGTTAAAGTATGTTTCTAAGGGCGTTGTTCAAATGCCTCTTAAATACTGACAGGCTCGAGACATTGACTAGCTCTCTAGGAGGTTGCAGGGTCTGACCACCCTGTTGGTTAAGGAATTCTTCCTAATGTCCAGTCTGAACTTCCCCTAGTGATGCTTTGAATCATTCCCACAAGTGTTGTCCCTGGACACCAGAGAGGAAATCAGCACTGCCCTCTTCACATCCTCTCCTCAGGAAACTGTAGAGAACAATGAGGTCTTAAGCATAGTTAAGAGCATAAGCATTTTCATATGTAGGATTTAGATGCATATAATTATCTTTCTGCAGATGCAATTTTAATTCATCTCAAGATGGGAAAAGAGTTGTGGTTTGTTATGACCTGTGAAACTAAAATGCTACTGATAAAAAATTGGCATGTTCTGACTAGCGGTAGCCTTGTTTATAGTAGGAATCAAAACTGTGTATGCTACCTCTACCTAATTAATTTGATCTAAGGGAGAAATTTATTGAGGAAATATATTACCTTCAGTACATCTTTTGTGATGCAATTACAATCATATAATTGCAGATTTTGCCCTGAACATTTCTGTACCAAGAGCAACCCTGCCATTACAGGGTTTTGTGCCCATAATTATATACTGATACTTGTTGTCAATAATATCATGCTATTGCAGATATCTGGAAATAACTGATGGACAAATGACAAAGAAAAATGGATCATAGCTTGTCTCTTGAGGTGACTGTGAGAAACTGCAGTTCCTTTACTATACCTTTTTCTCTTT